>NC_050518.1:6656240-6746551 GCF_002922805.2 Oryzias melastigma | reverse complement strand
CAGCACTGAGTCTCTTTGAGCAGCTTTACACCAAACCAAAACAACAACGAGATCGTGCAAGAAGCACCTTCTGTTAAATGTTCAGTCAGCCTCGTGGTTTTTGTTGTTTTAAGACATGTAATACTTAGTTTTTTGTGCCAGGTTGCTGCTAGTATCGGATAAAAACGTGGATTGTGGAGCTTTAGCTATGATAAAAGAATAAAATATTGTTGTGGTTTAGTCTTGGGATAGTATCGTGATTTGTATCGTATCGTGAGACACGTATCGCTATATGCATCGTATCGCCAGGCTCTTGCCAATACACACCCCTAATGTTTATCATTTACAAGAAGTTTTAGTGTACATTCGCTCAGTTTTATGTGCACATATTACCGTCTTTCTGTGACTTTTTCTTCTTGGACTTTTTCTTTTTCTTCTTGCTCTTTTCCTCTTCTTGTGGCATGTTTGCTGTGGCTGCCACTCTGTCCATGAAGATCTCCAAATCACTGATTATGTGGTTAAAAATGTCCTAAAGAGAACCCACAACAGACAGGAAAACAGTCTTGAGGAGACAAGGTCAATTGTGAGGATGTGATGTTTGTCAGGACGTCTGACCATGTTCCTTTCCATTTCTTGCTTCTCATCTGGGATTTCTGGACCGTTCTGCTGCTCGAAAAAACCTGGCTGAGGCATCATGTCGTCTTGAGGATTGTACAATCGTGGAGGAGCCATATATTCTAATTGGACATAAAACGAGAATTATGCAACACTTTTTAGAGTTTTAGGTTTTGATGATCTCTCTAACAGCTGTACCTGGTTCTCTGTTGTTCCACTGTGGGCTCATGAAGTCAGGTGGCGGCGGCCTCCTCTCATACTCGGGAGATTGAGGCACAGGCGGCCGAAAACCTCCTGCAGCTTGCAGGCCGATGATATTCTCAAGATTACTCCTGAAAAAATAATCAGGAACCTGCGTTTTTAAATACTTTTTTGCTTTCTGGTACACGTGCTGTACCGGAGGGCTGTACCTGATGTCGGTGTGATCTTTGAAAGGCTCCGGATCAATGCCTCCCCCTCTCTGCACTGCCTTATCCAGATCAGCCTTCACTATGTCCCCCTGCTCAGACCAAAAAGCTTGTTTCTGGATCTCAAACGGTCACAATTGCAGAATTTTTTGGGGGGGAAATAGGACTCACCGAGGTCTCCTCACACTGAAACATGAAGACCTGCGGGACTCGTTTGTTGCGGTCCTGTACAGTTAATATCAGCAGAGAGCTGTCTTCAGACTCGTCCTCCAAGAATTTGGTTTGCGTGATGAAACTTAGAGGAATGGACTCCAGCTCAGCCTGAGAAGTCAGAATAAAGAGCAATAAAGTGAAAATTCACCTATGCAAATCTATGCTTCTCGTGCAATGATGGAAATATATTCTAGACTATCAAAACAAAAGAATATAAAAAAAATATTTATTCAAGTTCTCCCATGATTTACTGCTCCAGATGTTAACAGTAAAGCCCTCAATAATAGCTAAGCAAAATCTATTATTCCTCCAGATACCAACCTTAGTCTCAATGTCACTGAGCACAAGAAAAGGTCCTTGGATGTCCATGATCATGTTCTGAGACCACAGGCGGCCTTTGGCCTCCAGCCTCCTGAGCTTGGCAACACAGTCCTCAACCGTCTTCAACAGTTGCCCATCAAGCTCACAGGTGAGCAGATGCTGAGCAAAGGAGGAGAACAAATGACAGGAAAAGTCTTCCAGATTGTATGCAGTTGAAGATTTCATACCTCCACTCTGGCGTTTAAGCTGTCCTGTTGTCTGTTGAGCGTCTCTGCGTACTCTTTTCTCTGCACTGATGAGGAAGAAATGATCACATTTATTTAGTCTGTGGAACATCTGCATGGAAGAAAAGTGGGTTTGCTGTTATTAACGTACTGTAAATGGATTTCCCAGTGGGCCTGGACATGGTTCGTTGCAAGGATGTACCCCTTGGTTCCTCATCCCTAAAAAAAAAAAACACAAATCTAATGACTTTTTGCAAATAAAATACTTTGGTGAGGTTGGTTGCATTAAGAGAAATATGAACTCTTTTTGACTTTCAGCGCAGATAAGCTATCAACATTATCTGCACAGTTTCCACTGTTTGATAGTGTTTTATCAAGCAAGGGTGTAAACCAATAAGCTGTAAAGATCTCAAAATAGAGCGTTCTCCAAAGTACAATACAAGGCTTAATATTAGTTTTTTCAGACAAATTTAATCATGGAGAGAAATACAACTTTTTCAGTAGGTTCATCTTTATTCAAGATCAGGGATGGCCATGTTTGATTTTTAATTTACTAAATGAAGATTTTCTTACCTTGGGGTGTATGAAAATGGCCCCGGGTTTCCATACATTTTCAATCGTCAATTTTATTTCACTTCAAATGGACAAAAAAATCCGTCAGGAGTTGTTCCCGTCTGCAATAAAAGTTATTTTTCGTGAGACCAACTGAATAGATAATAAAAGTAACCTCCTCCTGAAACTAATCAGTTGCTTGGCAACTAGACATAATAAAGAAGTTTTAGCCTTTTAGCCTCAATCTGTCTATCCCGGTAGCTTTTAATTCATTTAAATATTTTAAAATTTGCTTTGTATCCTGATTTGATGAGGTTTTGTAACTTTGGTGATCATTTAGAGTCCTTTGAAAGTGTGTTTTCATGTGCATACCATAATATCTTTGCATATCTTTATCACTTTGGCCTAAATTACTTTGACTTGCGGCCAAAAAGTGACAATTCCTTCAAACTGAGACAGTTAAAGTACAACTGTGAGCTTCTACTGTGAAACTTTTTATTAATTAATTGATTTTCTTTTTAAATAAACTCAATTTATAGTCGGACTCTGATCCAGAACATGCTAATCACACACATAGAACTGAGATTCTTAAGGTTTAATTGAACTGTTTTGCTCTGCGATAAACAGTTACAGACATCATAGTCAAAGTTATAAAAGTAATTCTGATTTAAGCTTACATATAAAGTTAAAGTTAAAAATTAATTTGAGCTCAGACACAAAGAAGATAATCAAAAAAGATATAGCAATAAAAAGAATGTGCCGTAACACAGACCAGCAGGAATGCTGGGACAGAATCACCATTTATACTTCCCTTCGGATGTTACATTTAAACTGTTAAGAAAATACATCAGGAATGACTAAATATTTTGTTTTTAATTCAGTTTAGCGTCGATCTGTCACATACCTTCTGGACTGGTCGCAGAATGAAATGTTTTCCCGGCACAAACAAGCCACTTCTCTGCAAAGCAAACACATTTTCCATCTCAAAACAGGCTGGCCGTCTCATTACAGCACTACTTTATTGCTTTTTATAACCTGTAGCCGCATTCGCTTAGCTTAAGTTGACCCTCCATCTATCGTCCCACCTGTCAACAACAGCTCCTCGCCGCCGTCATGGTCTCGCACTTTGAAGACGTTTTTCCACTGAGGCCGGTCATGACAGAAAACACCTGATCCTCAACGGCTTGACGAGAAGCTTCCTTGATTTCTGTTCGAGTCGCCCAAGGATCAAAGTACAACCCGGATGGGAGGATCAAGGTGGAGGTGCTGTCCTGATTTGTCATCTCAGGTATGGTGAAAGGCAGCAAATCTGTCCTGTTATGAGTCCAAAGGCTAAATACGTCGGAGTGGTCAAAGGTCTTCAATGCTTTTCAAGTCATCAACTTATGTGGCTCCAACATAATTAATAGACTTTAATAAAACTGAAATATAACACGGCTCACTGAGTAAGTTAAGAGGGAAAAAAAACACAAATATCCAGATGAATTTGGATAATAGAATCATTTATTTTTTATGTGAAGATGGGCAAACACTGTACACACCCATGACATTGACAAAGAACTGCTGAAGAGGGCTTTTTTCTATAAAGAAAAGGGGCGTTTCTTCTTAGATCTATGAGCCGGTGTCGTCTTCTCCACAAGGTTACACGCCAGCTCTAGCCTGAGTAGCCTTGGCCAACGCCTTCAGGTCTGTGATGCATTTAGCGATGCTCTCCTTCTCCTAAACACAGAATACACCTCTTAGAAACTTGGACAAACCATTTTAACCCTCACCAATGTAAAGTATAGCACTTTTAGATATTACACTTTTAAGTTTTTTAAGTTGGCAATTGTTTTAGTTTTTCTGGTTTATTATACTTAATAATAAAGATATCTATATTATTTACCTTAATAAATCTGTCAAAAAGATTGTTCTATAAGTTAATATTTTTAATATGTATATGTACTCTAATTTTAAAAAGTTTTCATAAATTTACATATTAAAAAAAAGATTATTTGCCGGATTAAATGAATCACAATTAGAACATAAAAGAAATAATCTGAGCAACGATATATAAATATTTTAAAAAATTAAACATTTGCTCAATAGCTAAAACTAATGAATGTTTTTTCTTTATCAGGAAAGGGCAGAAACAGCCCATGTTCACTGATAAATGTCCCTGTTAGAGATAAAGGGAAAAAAGATTAACAAAAACCAAGTAAATAAAATAAAACCACAACTTTTATGTTCTTCACATTGAATCTTTAAGTGTTTCATGATTATTACTGATACAAAAAGATAAAAACGCTTGATATATTTCTGAATATAGCTCTCTTTTTTAGTATTAAAAATAAACCTGATGCATTTTATACCAGACTGTAATACACAGTTCATTCTGATGTCTCTAACAGTAACAGCAGGAATAAAAAGTTCTCCTTTATGAAAACTGAGACTGTACAGCTGGACTCTACATAAACAAAGTTATAGCCAATAGTAATTATGGACTAGATCCATAATTGTATGCAAGTTTTTTATTTTGGCAAATTGTTCCATGGTACTTTAAATTTCTAACAACAAAAAGACTTTAAATGGTTTAAATCAGGATGTAACACTCAAAACAACCTCGATATCAATGGGCAAACTTAAAGTTCATACTCACACACTGTTTTTATTTTTCACATCTCATTGTCTGCTTAGAGTCCATTCAGTACAAATAAGGCAAAAAAAAAAGGTAATTCATTAAACAAAAACTAAAAGACAAACCTGTTGAGGAGTGATGCTGCTGATGACACTCTTCTCCACCCAGTTGACCATGTGCTCCTGCTCTAACCGGTGATGGAGGTTCTGCAGAGCAATCTGGTAGTCAAGGCGCCTCTTCACCTCATTGGTCACCATGTGTAGCCTTTCCCTGTAGTTGGTCTCCAACAGCATCGCCACATTGTTCTGAGAGAGCAAGTATGTGAATAAGATGTTTTGTTAGAATTCAGGTACCCAGATCTGTACTCATTTAGCTTAAAATTTTAGATCAAACAGTCATAAATGTCCCTTTTAGTGCAGGCTTTGCATCGCCATCTTACAAATATAAAAACTTTTGAGAAATTGGACAAATAAAAGTGAATTTATTAAACATAAACCAGTAATAATTGTTTACTTTGACGCTATTTATTACAGTATAAATATATATATATATATATTTATATTTTTCATAAAAATTATGTTTACTTTTACAACTGAAAACAAAATACAGTTGAATCTCTGTTCCTCAACTTAAAAAATATGTTTGATCAAACCTGTACTCATTGCACCTCAGTAGAGGAGAATGCGCTGAAGGTTATTGCAGTTTTCACCTGTCACCAGCAGATGCCAACAAACTGCTCCTTTAACCATTTCAGTAATAACTTGTGATTGAAGTGGGATGAACAAAGTAATCCTAAAAATATGTTTTGTAGACTTTTTTAATGTACAGAGAACAAGGCTGCTTACTCTCTTAGCATCAAAGAGCATTGATCTTCCCTCTACTCTCCACTGCTCCTTCTTCTCATCCTCGATGGCCTCAGTGAGGCTGGCGATGGCGATGTCCTTCACCTCCTGGGCCTTGGCTATTTTGTCCTAAAGAGGGACCAACACAATTAAAAGAGGGCTAATGACATTTACATTTTTACTTTGAACAATAAACTTATCAAACTCTTTGTGGGGAAAAAAGATGCATCTTTTGCTTTAGTATCTGCCATACACAAAGAAACAACATGGTCATAAACCAACCTCGTTTAATTTGTCAGCATAACTTGCAACACTGGGACCAAATTTCTTGACGCCATAAATGATGACAGCTCCTATGGAGGCAGCTGCAAAAGTTTCATGGTTGATCACATAGATTTCCTTGGAAAGCATGTAGATGATGAGGCCAGTGCCAAGCATGTATGGTCCTGGGGGAAAACGAGAGAAATACATTTCTGTCAATGAAGTCCATGAAATGAACAGTGTAGTTGCATATTTGTACTGAACAAATAGTTATTCCAACATCACCTTAAAACAGTTTGTTTTTTTGAGGAGGGGAATAAACTAATTTTGAATTGATACAAAAGGACTGACCAGTGACTCCAGTTTTAGGGTACAAAAGCTGGAATAACTCCTCTGGAAAGATCCCATGGCGAACTTTGCCTCCAGTTTCTGGCAGGGGGGGCAATGGAGCCAAACTCTGAGGGGATGTGTGGAGGGAGCGAGAGGCCTGGACCAAACTGAGGAAACAAAAAAGTTAGAAATGCACATCTATTATAGATTAATATAACTTTAGCTACAAGACAATACATTTGACAAGAAAATTTTAAAACAATAAGGCAAACAATAAGAAAGTTATTGACAGGCTACTGGAAGACCAAGCTACAATAACAACACAGCAATAAGAACCAACCAAATGATATACACAAACTATTAAAGCATGGCGTTTAAATAAATAACTTTATATAAATTCATCACAGAGGCTTGTTGTCTTTGTGATGGCGCATCTAGTCATATTTGACAATGGCAAACCTTTTCTCTTTTTTTTTCTTTTTTCTTTTTACTCCTGAATACCCAGGCAAATAAATAAAGCATTGAAGTCTACGTACCCAGCTCCAATGGGTCCACAGCCTTTCAGGGAGTTAGCTGCAATTTAAAAAAAAATAAAAAAATAAAAAAAACGTGTTTTAAAAAAGAAGTAACATAGATAATGCATGTGTTTGTGAATTAAATCCTTCAAAAACATTTTGTTTTAACTACATGGTCCAGTTTATAGATGTTGTGTAATATCACATTCACTAGATGCAATAAAAGGATGCAAATCTTTCTAAATGTACAAAGAGGTTTTCAGGAATAAGTTTAGCCTAAAGTATCAATGAGAGTCCAAACATTTGTGGGCTCCTAAAGAGTAACAATGAATCATAACTTACAGCTGACGCATATTATATTAAAACATTTTTTTAAACATATAAAGAATATTGGTAGCGAGTTACAAACGTCAGTAAACATGATCTAAATGTCAATAAGGTGACATTTATTAGCATGCTATGCTAGTGGTGTTAGCTTTATTGGCGTCAACAACAGTCAAACCCAAACAACGCCGATGTAAGTTATTGGGGTACACAAGCTAAACTTAACGTTTAGTTAATTTCTATATAAAGTAACATATAATTACACTATACCCGCGAGAAAATCACTATTTATCCATCCAGCTAGCATTAGCGGGTGTCATTCAGAATGCGGCCTTCATTTTACCCTTCAGCTTTTGTCACTTTTAATTTAGTACATAATTTTACAAGTTACATTTACACAATATTACAAGTACAGAAAATCCAACTTCGTGCATACCTGAAACGAGAATCAATCTGGACAGCATGGCTACAGGATGAGAGTTATTGCTTCGCCGGGTGCCTTGTTTCTTGTTTCGGCCTCTCCGTGCCCTTCTGCAGAGCCACAAAGATGGCGGACAATCCAGAGAATCCCGCGAAACAACGCGAGAATACAAATCCCAGAAAAGCTGTAGGTGTTTTTAACTGTCTGCCAGAAAGTATGACATTTAATAATGCCTGATGGTGCTAGAAACCCCAGTGTTACGCAAAAATAAAGTCAAAGCATAAATAAAGTGACTTATTAAGTGTATAAAGTCAGACAAAACACAGACATGCAAGACGTCCCTGATCAATGTGATTGCTTAAAAAATACACCATGAGAACCATATTTCTCTATTAATTTTACTGTCAAGCATTCTATTTTATTTAGTTGAAAAAAAATCTTAAACAATAAAAGCCATAGTTAATTTTTTTTTAGAAATCTATATTTTTATTCACCCTTGAGTACAATTAGATTTAGAGCAGAAATGTAAAAAATAAATAAAGTCCAGTGGTGCATTGCATCAAATTACTTGTGAATCTAGATTTAACTGGTACTGGTTTTTGATAGTAAGACACTGCCTATTAATTTGGTGCAAAAAATAAGTATACAAAAGCCTTATGTTTTTCTTAAGTATTTCCACGTTAAAATCTGATTAAGAATGGAAATCTAAAAGATAAATCAAGTGTATTAGTACATTCCATCAAATGATCCAATGTAATGTGATTCTATATTTAATTAGTTTAGTATTTTGGCAGTAATACACTACCCTATTAATTTGGAAAAAAAGATGTACCCAAATGCAATTTAAAAAACGATACACAACAAAAATGATGAGATAGAAGTTTTTAATTTATAATTCAAGGACTGAAAAAAATATTGTAATTGTGTAAACACAGTGAAAAAGTAAATACAGTGTTTTTCTTTACACAAATAACTAATTTTCAGCTAATGTTTGCAGGTTAATTAATTACATAACCCTCTTACTTATATTTATATTTTTTCAGCTAATGTTTGTGAATGTGAGGAAACACAACTAAAACAGTAGACATTTAAATGATGCTACATCAAGAAGATGCCTTTCTTTTTAACTAAATTGAGGTAGAAGTCACTGTGTTAACCAATCAGTGTGTGTCACCATCAGGTAGTTTCCAAACAAAATTTTGCCTTAAACAATTTCCACTCTGAGGGGTGTGTTTTATCCGAGACGGCATCCAGGGGTGAACTGGCTGAGTTGAGTGTAATCTTGAGGCCCACCCGTGTGTGGCATCATGTGGTGTGAGTGGCTGTTGAGATAGAGGAACATATGACGCTGTGGTTCCCTTCACTTCCTGTACAATTATGACAACAGAAGCAGCTACATGTGAAACAAAACCCGGGACGCCGTTTGAGAAAATGGACGACTTCAGCTCGTGTGAAGTTTCCAAATAAGATGGCTCACAACAAGGTAAGCTTTGACGTGGTTTTCTACTTTTTTGGACATTTGTCTTCCATTTCCCCATGCAATCACACTTACTTCATCAGCTGGATCCACTGTTTGAAGTACTCCATTGCTGACAACTGTAATAAGAATTTTTACTTGTTTAAACTCTTAAACTGTTGAGAAGGTTTGCTTTGCCATATTTCATTTAATATTTGCTTAACCGATGACCTTAGAACTGTACCCCCGACACCTGAAAGTCTTACTTTTATCCAGACAATCTACTCCAAAGTGTACCAACTTCATGCATGCTTCAACATTTTTACTCTCTATTGTCCCTGCAGCACTGAGGGAACAGCAATGGATGCTCTGACCATCAGTAGGACACAGCTCTTCCCAGAGAAAGAATTTGACCGTAAAGTGGAGATCAGAGCAGAGAACCATGCGCTCTTACGAGGACGCAACAATGTGACTTTGTGTCGCAGCCCCACCAGAGATTTCGACTCCGGGCTGATCAAGAATGAGCTGAAGGAAAAGAGGCATCTGGAATTTCTGAGGAGGAGATCAGTGAGTCCAGAGCCACGCAGCACAAAGTGTGCAATCTGTTCCTCAAAGGCAAAACCTCGCCAAGGAACGTTTACAACTAGACGCCGAACTCCCAACAAGAAGACTGAGATGCTGCATACAAATGTAGAAATGTCCTGCTTTAGTCCAGCAATTCAAACTCAGAGGAACAATAAAGCTGATGATCCAAGCACTAACAGATGGGTAAATTATTACTATTGTTTAATTTTAATTAATTTTTCTAGACCCTCTTTTTGTTCCACCAGTCCCACCCTCTTTTCTCAATTACTCAGGCTTTATTATGGTCAGAACCAGTAACACCAACAAAGCAGAAGAACAATCAAGCAAGGAGGCAGTTATCTACATCCATTGTCACAATGGAATCAAGTCAGCACTGGATGAAACACACCCATACAAGAGATAGCAGTATTAAGGGTGGGATTACGACTCATATTTTCAATTTTTTGCCAAACTTAACCAACGAAGAATATTTTTTTTGTTATTTCTAACGTCTATATTCCTCACAGTTCACGCAGCAAACCTGAAAAAATCCAGAGAATCATCTGCACAGACAGAAACCGCTCATCAAAAGAAGAGCCTTAGAGAAATCAGTGTGCAAACAGAGTAAATTTATTCTAATCAATCCCAAAAAAAATCCTTAAAAAATATTTCTTTGAAAACGTACTTTTTATTAATTATTTTTATTTTATTTCTTTCAGATCTGGGCTTGTCACAGTCAAGGAATCAGTAAGTTTAAATTTGAATCTTGATTACAAGATGTTAAAGGTGAACCTAAAGGCTGGAAATATTTAAAAATGACATTAACATGAGTCCAAAATTCAATAAGCGGTCATCTTTATTCCTCATTTGCATGCAAAACTCAAAATGTTATCTTTTGTTGCTTTTCAGGATGTTCAGAGATTATCTGATTATTTACAGGTAAATCAAACAACTTCACTTTGCTGATTTGTTTCACTCAATGCTTTATAGTTAGTCAGCATGAGTTGGGAAGAATAATAAAAACTGTAAATTCATATCTGTTTTGTGTCAGGAGGCTCTGTGGAGAGAGGAGGAGGTGAAGAAGAAGCTAGCCGCTCTGCAGGAGAGCGGCTCAAACCTTCTGAACTCTACAAACATGATATGGATTGTAAGATATTTGGCAAATCTTTTACACAGAGAAAAAAAAAGAATCTTTACTTATATTTAAGCTAAAAGCTGTTTGATAAGGAATCTTTTGAGATCTTTTTCTGGATGCTCGACTGAGTTTTACTGCTCATTCAGTTAAAACCAGGCAGGAAGGTCTGTGCAGTCTGTGGTTCAGAGCTTCCTGCTTCCGCTCATCTGTAAAGCAAGTGCAAGCTTACACAGGAAGGGTGTACTAGTCTGCCACAGCTGTAAAGGGGATATGCATCCTCTTAATCGCTCATTTGGTTAAAAATGAATAGAAGGTGTGCAGCTAATTATCTTTTCTTGTTTTTATAATTTTAATTTAACCTAAAAAGCTAAAGAGTTTTAAAATATTTTATTGCATGGTGTATTTACAAACTCTGTTCCTGTGAGGTGGCCTTTGTGTTACTTTTATTGTGGTGCTTCAGCTCTGCAGTTCCTGTTAGTGCACCTGCTGAGTGAGAGGCGATAAGCTGTCTGTGAGACATGAACCATACATTTTCCACCGGCAGCTTTCAGTGTGACAGATATTCATTTCCTCTGTAACCCACACAGACTCGCTGCAGTGAGGACCTGCTGAGAAGCAAGATCAAGACTCTGGAAGCTCAGCTGCAAGTCTGTCTGCAGGTAAGCACTTCTTCTCCTGAAATCATCAGCAGGGCTTCATTGGGTTTCATTTGTCAGTCTAAGTGAGGTTGTGTTTCTGCAGAAAATTCCCAAAGATGGAGTGAAGAAGTTGGTGCTGCAGATGGAGAAGCAGAGAGTGACCTATGAGGAGAAGGCCTTGGTTGCTCTGCAGAGGGCCACACAGGAAAAGGCGGAGGCACTCAGCAAGGCTGAGACGCTGCAGGTGAAACTTCTCCGATGCAGCACCTGTCAGACGTCAGATTGCGGTCCTTTTCACCGGAGCGCCATTTTGAAGAGGTGTTGTGTTTTTTCTGCCAACAGGAGGCTTTGATCACAGTGCAGGCAGAATCACTGAGATGGCAGAGCCTTTTCGAGGAGCTGAAGCTGAACTCGGGGCAACTCAGGGAGAAGCAGCACTTCAGTATGGATCAGCTGCAGCAGCTGCAGAGCCAGCTGGAGGTATGCCGCGCTAAATCCAAATTTCCACCACTGTGGAGTGGTTGCTAGAAACATTTTCTGCAGTTCTCTAGAGCGACAGAGGCTGAGCTGAAAGAGGAGATTGCATCATTGAGACAGGAGAAGCAGGAGCTGCAGTACAACATCTGCCTGCTCGAGGAGGACAACCAGAGTTTGAGAGAAGAAATCCAGAACCTTCAAGGTACGTGTTGTTAATGAGCAAAGTACTTCAAAGCCTGACTTTCTTTATAGCTCCTTTATTTAAAATCATTTCTGCCTCCTAGATGGTGGCAACGCAAACCACAACTTCTTCATGAAGAATTTTCTGGAATCACCAGAGCCTCATCCGACTGCTAACAGAGACTCTCATCTGGAGGAGCAGCTCCAACACGCTCAGCAGAAACTCCAGCTTAAAGAGAAGGAGGTATGGACAAAGAAGCTGACACATTTCCAGAATAGTAAGCACAGAAGAGTCAAAGCAAATCTATTTTGGGAAGATGATTTTTCAAAGATCACCTTTCAAATGCGTTGTAAGAGGATGGAGCTAAATATAGTGTGTTCATGCAGTGTGAGGAACTGCAGACTGAGCTGCATACGATGGAGCAGGAGTGTCAGTCCAGCCAGGCCCGGCTGTCGCAGTGCAGAGAAGAACTTCGACAGCTCAGCCACCGCCGCAGCACCCCAGTGAGTGGAATGTTTGTGGACGACATTTCCTTGTGCTTTTGCAAAAATCTCTCAAAAAAACTAGGATGTGTCCTTGTTTTTACTTTTTCAGACATCATGCAGCTCCTGGTGGAGGGTGTGGATCTTCTTCCTCTTTTTCCTCACTTTAGCAGGAGTTGCCATGTTGTGGATGTGGCATCCCCCTTTCAGGGAGCAAGCAGAAGTTCTGTACTCAGACATCGAGACAAGAATCGAAGACTATCTCATTGAAATGGCTTCTCCTCGATACTCGGGCTGCTTTAGACCAGTGTGACAGCTTAGGAATATTGGTTTCTGTTTGTCTACTGTTATAGTTTTTTTTATATAACTTTGTGTGTGTGTGGATTTATTTGCATTTCAAAAATGTTTTAGGAACTCAAAGTTTTGTGATGGAGTTGTACTGTATGTGTGTGCCTAAAAACTCCTGTGAACTCACTGAAAACATATTTTAAATGTTTGCAGCTTAATGCTATTACAAAGAAAACTGTCAAAATATGAGGAATTTAAAGCATCAAGGAAAGTATTTCCTACTGTAAACAGATCCTCTAAAACAAAAGCTCAGATTATTATCCGAAAGGAAAAGTCAATTTTTTTGTGTGACACCATAAACTGTGTTTGGTACATTTATTTTGAAAAACAAGATGCACTTAATGAATGAAGAAATAAATCTTAGAATTCAAAACAACTTCATGACAGAAATGTTCTGTTTTTTTGCACTTCTTAAAGTTTTTACAAACTTGCACTGATGTGGAGGAGGATTAACACAGTTACCTGAGAGATACTTACATTTCTTGTAAAATAAAAATTGAACAATTGAACAGATTATAACATGGATCTGCCAGGGGGCTGCAGATGGAAATTAGCCTGTAGCTAAAATCAGGCAAATTTACATTTGTTGTAATAGTGTAATAAACATTTAAACATGAAGACAAACTTCTTGAGATGCAACATCCTCTGTATCGGACGACGAGAAGAAACAAAAATAGAAAAAAAAAAGAAAAAAAAAATCAGATTTAAAAAAAGGAAAAAAACAAAAACAAATTATCCGTACAATCTAGCTGGCAGTAGACAAAGACTGACTTGTGCACACTCACACAAACACACCAGCTCTCTGTATTCACAACACTCTTGAATGATATTACACACAAGAAAAATATTCAAATTTTAAAGCAAAAAATAAATAAATACAAAAAAGTAAAAGTCATTATTGGGTAATGATAATGATAAAAATCCCAGTAATTATGATAACAATAATAATTATATATACATTAAAAATTTGTAATGTACAACAAAAGTAACATTAGGACCACCAAACAATAATCAAATAAAAAAACAATGGCAAATGTTTTTGTATGTTAATTAATAATAAATTAATAAATCAGTGTTAAAACTGAGGATTTATTTTTTATTTTTACAGTAATAAACATTTTATCAAATTTGTTGTTTGTAATTCTCAAAGAAATGCAAAAAATTTGACTTTTTCTTTGCATTTAGAAAATTTGCGATCAGCTTTTAAACAAATAGAGGGCAAGCATATAAATTATGTGATTAGTGTTCAGTTTGATAATCTGGTATTGTATCTTTTTCTTTAAGATGTGATATAGAGGCAGAAATAAAATAAGAATGTTATTTTTCTCACTGTGCCTTTCTTGTCATAATGATGTGTGGACTTATGTTGACTGTTGAAAATGTTTAAAAGAACATTAAAGAGTAAGAAGTGCAGATTTGATTTTAATGCTTTAGCTTCCAGGCAATGATAATTTCCAAAATATATAAGGAAATCACTGCAGCAAACAAATGTTTTTATTTTTCTGTTAGGAATTCCAAACTTTTACCCCAACGAAAGAAAAACATGTTTGCATTAAAGCAGTACGAGCAACTTAAAGCTTAATATCTTCTCTCCTCCTGTGATTTTCAGCTTCTGAAGTAAAAACAAATAACTTATTTAAGCTTAAGTCTTGAAGTTTACTCAAGTGAAAAGTTTGTCAACATAAACCCATTCTATAAAAGTGTCTCAGTGAGAGCTGTTGTATATCCATGTTTTTGTGTTGTGGAGCCCAAATTCTGACTCTACCATCCGATTGTCAGAGCAAAAATTGAGACGCATCAGACCAGGAAATGTTTTCCAATCTTCTATTGTCCAAATTTGGTGAGTCTGTGTGAATTGTAGCTTCAGTTTCCTGTTCTTAGCTGACAGGAGTGATACTCTGGTCGTCTGCTGCTGTAGCTCATCTGCTTCTATTGGACATGTTGTGCATTCTCAGATGATATTCTGTTTTTCTGTCAGCTAGAGCCAGTCTGTCCATTCCCCTATGATCTCTGGCATCAACAAGACTCACTGAATATTTTCTCTTTTTCTGACCATTCTCTGGAGATCCTTAAGATGGTTGTGGATGAAAGTTTCTGAAATACTATGCAACGTTCAAAGTCACTTCAACACCTTTCTTCATCATTCTGATGCTTGGTTTGAATTGCAGAAGATCATATTAACAATGTCTGCATGCATGAATGCATTGAGTTGAGTGATTCACGGGCCAGCGAGTGTATACTTTTTTTGTTTGTTTTCTTTAGTTTTTTAAAATTATTTTAAATAAACTAATTCCAATCCATTATTTACAGTAATATGCTCATATTAAATGTTTTCTGTGATATTTCACTCCTTCACACAGGATCATAGTGCACGGACGTGAGATTCTGACCAGCATTGTACCAGACTATTACCGACTATTTTTTAAATTGTTTTTAATTAAATAAAGTATTTTATAACACATTTTCTGACACTTTTTAATTATTTTATAACATCTGTAACTTCCTCAAACTTCAACACCAACCAATGGTGTTTCAGCATGAAGGAGCTCTGTGTTTCACTGGAGGATTTTGTGTTGAGAGCAGGAAACTGAAACCACATCATAGCTGACATCATTTCGTGAGCTCAAGAAGGTCCCCCCTCCCACAAAAAAAGCCAAACACAAAACTTCAGTTTGAGATCTCACCTGGTGGAGGAATCATCTTGCATCTTCATCTGTTTCATGGTAGGTTTGCAGTTTACTTTTTTACCCCAAATTCTAGCTCTTGTTTTGACCAACCTGCCAACAGGAAACTGCTTGTAAGATACTGTGACATCTCTTCCTTATTCATTGTGAACACCGTCTGCTACAACTGAGATGAATTTATGGTTGAAGGATATTACAACTCGTTGAATTTGTCTTTTTTTTCAAAATTTTGCAGAAAGTCAAACTGATGGCGATCGTGTTTGCTTGCTGCATTGAATTCTTTATATATTTTGGAAAGCAGTCATTTCCAGGAAGTGGTGCCAACAAGCTACAGCATTAAAATCAAATCTGCCCTTCTTACACTTATAGGAGGATATATTTATGCCACAGGGACTGCTCTGGTTTGTTTAAGGTTCTTTCCATTACTAGTTTATTGTTCATTTTTTTAATGAAAGCACTTATCTTGTTTCTGTTTAGTGGTTTCTTTCATAAAGATTGCCACATTACATTAATATATTCTATACACAGTAAGTCCAAACATCTTCATGACAGGAAAGGAGCAGTGAGAAGAATAACAGGAATAGAAAAAAAAGACAATATTAACTTATCTTTACTGCCTGCCACCAAACAAAACACCAACAACACATAACTTATTCCTTAAGTTTCAATAAACCCATTTAATAAAAGTAGACAAACTGACTTTAAAGTGAAAAGTGTCTCAGTGAGAACTGTTGTATTAAAACATGTTCATTAGAACCTACCCGTCTTTGCTTTTTAGCTGCTGCCTTTAGAGGTCTCCACAGAAAATCTTCTTTGCATTATCCTCACTCACCAAGACTTCATCCATAGACCTCCTCTTTGTTCTTCCCTATTAGGCTCCATATTGTGCTCCAACATCATCATCCTTTTACCAACACTGTCTCTGTTCCTCCTCTAAATGTGTTCAAACCATCTCAATCTGCATCAAAACATCTAAAATGAGATTCCTGATCCTATCCATCCAGTCACTCCCAACAAAAAACGCAGCATCTTCAACTCTGCTTCCTCCAGCTGTTTTTTTCCCTCAGAGTCTTAAAACTAACAACATAACACTTCATTTCATTCTTTGGTGACACTCATGTAAACCACCGGACCTGAAAACTTCTCCCACCTGTTCCAACCGGCCTCTCCACCTTCACTCCACCTTCTTCACCTCTGCTCCCCGTAACATGTCTGTTCCGCTTCTCATTCACACACAAACACCTCTCCAGATGTTCCTCCGCATGCTTCCTTCTCTCACTACCACATCTGCAAACATCACGATCCACAGACGTTCCTGTCTAACCTCATCTCATCTGTCCATCTACATAGAAACAAGAAGGAGCTCAAAGCGGGCCCACCTCCACCTTGAACTTGTCTGTCACACCTACATCACATCTCATCATTGTTTTACAGCTCTCATACACGTCCTGAACAATTCCAAAGTCCTTCTGCCACTAAAGACTTCCTTATACAAGCAATTACTCCTCTTTCTGGACTCTTTCAACACATGATAGTCGACATTTTGTGACAACAAAACATTCAAAACACATCTCCTATATGTCCATCATGACGTAATTTTAGTTTGGTTTGTTTCGAAGTCAATTTCCAGAACAATAAGGGAAATCATTCATGATAATCATCACATCTGTCAAGTTCAAGAACATCTGTGAACACGAGTGAACATGTATTGTCTTTTTTCCCTCAAACGTGGAGACAAAAGCTCTTCTGGTGGTTGTTCATTGTGACCAGTTCCAGATAAAGCTCCATTCTCCCAGGCACTGACACAGCACATCACTGCCTTTCACATCCCTTTACCTGCATGTTCCTCAAACCTGCTGCAGCTCGGTGAAGAGAAGGACCGCTCAGATTCCTGATGACCATCTTGCTGAAGGTAAGAGGATTCAGTGTTGGTGGACGGAGAAGACATCTTTAACCTGCCAAACTCTTCTGCTCACAGAGGAACACTCATTTGAAACATGAGGGCTGCAGAGCTGCTGATCCTGGCCGGGCTGTGCGCTCTGCTCTGTGTTACATCGTCACTGAAAATCTGTGCCTTTAATGTCCAGAGTTTTGGGCCATCAAAAGCAAACAACCAGAAAGTTATGACTATTCTACTCAAGGTATACACTCCTGTGTGTTCACAATATTCTAAAGTGACAACCACAAAAACTGATGAGGCTTTTTTGTTGTCTTTCCAAGATTCTCTCGCGGTGTGATTTGTGTCTCATTCAGGAGGTCCGAGACTCCAAAGGAGCAGCTGTTCAAGCTTTAGTGGAGGAACTTAACAAGTAAAGGCCTTAAAAACTAAAATATTTTTGTCTCATTTTATGTTCTGTTAAAATCCCGTCATTCCTTCATCTGCAGATTTGATGGATCCAACACCTATTCCTATCTGGAGAGTGAAAGGCTGGGGAAAAACAGCTACAAAGAGCAGTATGTCTACATTTACAGGTAACACCTACCGTAAATCCGGACCTGCTCCTGTGATTGGACATCCTGTCCTCACTTGTTTGATCTTCTTCAGGAGCAATGTCCTGAAAGTGAAGGACCATTATCAGTATCCTGAACTGGAGGGAGAAGACCCAAATGAAACAAATGTTTTCTCCAGAGGACCTTTCATCATCCGCTTTCAATCTCCCACCACACGTAAGACTGAGGGATAAAGAGAAAACACTTCATGGGCCTTGAATTATGTTCAATTAAATCCACTTATTTTAATCTCAACACTATGAGAAAAAATTATTTTAAAGTCCCACTCCAATCATCTTTTGATTGATCTTTTAATGATGCTAATTTAGCCAAAATCAAGAAACATGTTATTTTCAAGGATATAGTTTCTACAGAGTGGCAGGAATCCATTAGAAATTTGTCTTTAAGTTGTTCTAGTGACTGTTGGCACAGAGTAAGCCCCTCCCCTTCCCATCATCCATTTTACTTAAAAATCAGGCATCTTCGACCTGTGTCGCAGTAAAAACAGCAAGTAACATTGACTCACAAAGACGAGAGATCCACACAAACAGCACCCCCACACCAGACTAGGCCTATAGCAGTCATGCACTATTGCACAGCGCATCACGGTGTAACCTGGGGGAGCAAGAACAGTTCACCAAGGCGTTGAAAACTACTGAAAATGTTGTGTAGAGGGGGAGAGTGTTGGTTTCTATGACACCCAGCTCTGCTTATCACACTTTCAGCCAATTTTTATTGATACTGGGAGGGTGTCCTCAGCCTGGGAAAGTCTGATTGAAATCTAAAGATTGTTTAAGTGCAGGCAACCTGCTTCTGCTGAAAGTCCATATGTATCACTTTGTGGGGAAATAGTCACTATTCCAGGTCAGTTTTCATGGTTTCCTCTAAGTCGAATCATAACCCGCTCCAAGCTGGTTTTATCTTCCCTTTAATATGACGCACGCGGGCAAACAGAGCATCGATTGTGGCCTGCAATCCATTCCATTTTTTAGTCAGAATCTCTACGGCTCTTAGTGTTCCATCCCAAAGCACTCCCAGCTCGCCTTTTGCCCTGAGCCGCTTCACCAGGTTCCAATTCTTCCAGATTCCACCAGCTCCAATCGGCAGAAAGAAGGAGATCATTAATCCAACTTTTTCATAAACATTTTCCACATCTTCCAGGGAGAGTTGCAACAGGCCGAGAATGCACCACTTGCCTCATGGGTCATTCACATATCCAGACACGAACGTTCCCCCTGGACAAGTGGGGTCTGCTCTCCCATTCCTCGTGGTGGAGAAGATTTGGTCGATCACATTTGCAGTTCCATTTATTGGATCCAGTTTCTGTGTCTCTGTGACCCAGTTTGAAGCTCACTGTCTCGTATTAACCCGAGAGGAAAAAAGTGAAAACAAAAATAAGATTAGGGGACCTTTTATTATTGTCCGAAGAAAATAAAAGAAAATGATTGTAAAGTTTTGGAGGCTCAAGCAGGCCGCCTTCTCATCTCACAGAGGCTCTCTGCCCTCTGGCGCAACAAGCGAGTGAGCTCAACTGGCCCTGAGGTCAGATCTGAGGTCCTCACACCGCAAGACCACAGATTGCATCTGTACCATTGACTTAAAATTGAAACTGGTCGCCTCTGCCACGCGAATCACATTTGCTGTGAACGTAGCATAAAACTACCAGTATGACAAAAATGGCAGGCAATATCAGAGCTATCCGGCCGTAAAGTTTTAAGCCAGATGCCAGCTAAGAACAAAGATGGACACAGATCTGGTCGTCTAAAAGTGGATGCATCAGATTGGAGTGGAGTGGGGAGCTTGTGGCTTGTCGTAGTAGCCTCACAAATCTGATCCTTTTCAAGCAGCATTTTACATCTGCGCCTGATTCATAACAATTTAATTGAAGAGATATTCAGAAATACAGTTTTAAGCTTAATTTTTATTTATATATATGTAGTCCATCATCAGAAAAATGCCTCAAAACATGTGAAAAACACTATTTTCATTGGAGTGGGTCTTTAAGCTGAATCCTTTGTGAAAAGAAAAGAAAAATATGATGGAAAATATCAGATTAACTATCAGTCAATGCTTTCAATGAACACAACAAGATTCATTCCACAAAAAACATATTAATATTGGTTTCTTCTACCATAAGAATACATTTGTATTGACGAACTTTGTTCAATATGAAAAAATACGAGTTCAGGATCAAAAAAGTGAAAGTAAGTCAAAAAACTTACATCAGATCTTTAGTAAATGGATGAAAATGTTCTGTTTTTTGCCCTAAACTAGAGTTATTGACCAGGCAGGAAAATGTCACTAGTAAATAACTGTAAGTAATGAGTGAAAATGTCTGCTTTCAACTCAGTGGTGAAGGACTTTGTCCTGATCGGACACCACACTAGTCCCAAAACCGCCATGAAGGAGATCGATGAACTGTACACGGTTGTCAACAGGGTTCACCAAAAGTGGAATACGGATGTACGTTTTCCTACCTTTATTGTTAACATGTTTTTCATTCTTATTCAGATCTTATTCATATTTATCTTTTCTCTCCATGACAAATGGTTTCATGATTTCATACTTCCTGCTTCCTTTCATTCGCACCAGAATGTGATCATCTTGGGGGACCTGAATGCTGGCTGCGCCTACGTCACCATGAAGGGTTTGAGGGACGTCCGTTTGAAGAGTGACCCCAAATATCACTGGTTAATCAGAGACGATCAAGACACCACAGTGAGGGAAAAGATGCAATGTGCTTATGACAGGTCAGAGACTAATTTTAGACTACACAGTTCACTTCCTCCCTCTCCTTTTCAAGCAATTAATGAAACTCTTTGACAAATTTCACATATAATTGATTCAGTGTGTCGTGTACTGTACAGTACGCTCATTGGATATTTTCTCCTTTTCTGATCATTCTCAGTAAATTCTAAAGATAGTTGTAGGTGAAAATTCCAATAAATTTCTGAAATATTCAGAGCAGCCCAGCAATTATGGTACATTCAGTCACTTAAATCACCTTTCTTTTCCATTATGGTGCTCGTTTTGACTTGCAGTAGATCGTCGTTTTGACCATGTCTACATTATATTGAAATGCTGCGATGTGATTGGCTGATAGGTAATTAATTAAGGAGTAGTTGGACAGGTGTGTCTTACAAAGGGGGCAGTGAGTGCTTACTTCTTTTGTTTATTTTATTTAGTTTTTCTTTTTTTAATTGCTTTAAATAAACTAATTCCAATCCATTATTTACAGTAACATGGCCACATTAAAGGTTTTCTGTGATTTTTCACTCCTTCACACAGGATCATCGTGCACGGACGTGAAATTCTGTCCAGCATTGTACCAGATTCAGCTCAACCATTCAACTTTAAAGAGGAATTTCATCTTTCAGAGGCAGAGGTGAACCTCACAAATATCTGAGGGACTTCTGTGAGTTTTAAGTGAAACCTAAAAATATGTTTTGCTCTAATTTGGCTGTAGGCTCTTGAGGTGAGCGACCATTTTCCTGTAGAAGTTGAGCTGAAGCCCACCCACCGTTACCTGCTCCGCAATGAACTGTAGATCCATCTGCAAGACAACCGACTGTTTTTTAAATTGATTTTAATGAAATAAAGTTTTTTACAACACATATCCTGACGCTTTTGAATTCTTTTATAACATCTGTAACTTCCTCAAACTTCAACACCAACCAATCGTTTCAGCATGAAGGAGCTCTGTGTAACACTGGAGGATTTTGTGTTGAGAGCATGAAACTGAAACCACATCAAAGCTGACATCATTTCGTGAGCTCATGAAGGTGCCTCAGTGCAGCAGCAATTAAAAAAACAAACACAAAACTTCAGTTTGCGATCTCACTCGGTGGAGGAATCGTCTTGTATCTTCATCTGTTTCGTGGTAAGTTTACTTTTTTACCCCAAATTCTAGCTCTGGTTTGTGATTTGTGCACAACCTGCTCGACAGGAAACTGCTTTGCAGCAAAACCAAATGCAAGATACTGTGACCTCTCTTCCTTATTGAGTGGGAACACTGTGAGATGAACAACTGAGATGAATTTATGGTTGTAGGATATTACAGATCAATACATTTGTCCTTTTTCTGTTTGGGAAGATGGAAAATTTTGCAGATCTTCTTACAGATGCATTTTCAGGTAAGAACTACTGTTTTAGTTCTTGTTTGATCGTCAATAGAAAATAATTTTCAAAAACTTGAATTTTGGTCACTGTTATTGCAGAGACTTCTGTCCCGTCGTTCCACGATGAAGATTTGGACTTTGAGAGTCTTGGTTTTGATGATCAGAGATGGAGAGAGAAGGCAGAAGACACGACGACATATGAAGATTTGCTCCAGGAAGCAGCTGCAGCGAGCGGAGCTTTGCTAGAAGAAGACGTTTTGTTTGTGGCAGAGAGAGCTGATGAAGAGCAGGACAGCGATGAATCTCCTGAGGTAAACTTTGAAGATGAAACACCAGAAAAAGATTACAAAAGCTCGGATGAAGATTCGGATCAGGAAGGTTCTGTCTCTGGAGAAGATGAAGAGGTCGGATCGGGGACAGCAGAGGAACCAGGGGAGTTGTTGATGGAAGCTCACTGCCTCGGTGGTGATAAAGAGGACAAGATCTTCACTGAGGGACGACCTTTAGACCCAGAGGGTGGTGATAACCCTCAAGTTAGAAACAAAACACCCAGTGAGGTTGAAGGTGACGTGGATGTGGGCTATTTTGGTGGCGTCCCAGAACGAAGCAGAGAGATGATGATGATGATAGCGATGAAGGAGGAAGAGCAAGAAAGAGAGTCTGAGAACTTGAAAGAAAAACAAGAGGAAAGCGTTCCGTCGGATGGCAGGGAGGATCCGTGCTCGGATGGGAAAACCAGTGAGATGTTTCCAGACATATCGCTGGAATATCTGCAGGATCTGATCGATGAAGTTGATGATGAGGAAGAATGTGTGGAGAAAATAGCCGAATTTTCTGGGGAGGAGCACCAGGAGGCAGGTGAGAGCTTTGCAGATTATCCTTCGGACTTTTCTTCCTGTGAATACACAGAAGGAGGGGGAAATGATCATGAGCAGAAGATGAGCGCTGAGCCTTCTGCAAGGCAGGATGTGAATGTGGAGGAATCTGCAGCAGAAATGAAGACTACAGCTGAGCTCTTTGATGAGGAGGAGAAAGATGAAGTCCTGTACAGCATAGATCTAGAGATGAGTGCAATGTTGATCCAGGATGAGGGACAACCTCAGCTTCTTTTGGGTGCAAGTGGAGGTGATGATGGAGACGAGACTGGGAAAAGTGGCTCTTCCAGTTCCAGCGATGATGATGAGAAACTGATCCCAGAGGAATCTGAAGAGAACATGAGCTCACACGATGCTATCAACACTGAACTAACAGGGAACATTCAGCTTTACGGGGACGGCATTGCCATGCTGTCCAGGTGGGGAGCCTCGGATGACCACCACTTCACAGATAATACAGATGAATTCACAAGTTTTGAACTTCTGAAAACTGACAACGAAACACTGTTGAGCACACCACCTTCAGATGTGAACCGCAGTCCAGATGACGATCCGAGCAC
Source organism: Oryzias melastigma (assembly GCF_002922805.2). NCBI lineage: Eukaryota > Metazoa > Chordata > Actinopteri > Beloniformes > Adrianichthyidae > Oryzias > Oryzias melastigma. Next base: position 6,722,922 of record NC_050518.1, on the reverse strand, counting down.
AACGTCACAAAATGAGGAGAGAAAAAAGGCAACTCTTTCCAATCAGGGATCAATCGATGACGACTTTTTGTTTGAAAATGAACAAAGTAGCACCTGGAACGATGAGCAGGGGGAACTGGGAGACGATGAGGATGAAAAAGATAGGTGGGAACAAGAACATGAGAGAATTGAGGCTTTCTACAAGTTTTACAACGACAGTGATGAGGACAATGCAGGAGGTATTAAAGATATTAAAAGAGATATTAAAATGTATCCTCTGTTTAATGTAAACAAATCTTCTAATGTCATGCTTTCAGAGAGGCAAACTAAGGTTCAGTTTTGTTCAAACCCCTTATCCCAAGTCATCCACTATGACAATGAAAGGTAAGCAGCCGTCTAACAGAAAAACTTAAATATGATTGTATCAAATGAGCCAGACTTCTTACTGTTTTTCTTTATTCTCAGCAGTGACAGAGATTCAGACACCAGCTCTTCAAACAGAGACGAGGATCTTAACTCTGCAGAAAGATCAGAGGTAAATCACAATCATTCATGTTATTACAATAGCAACAAAATTAGAGCAGCCGTAGACTGGGAGGTGTAAGGAAACAGAAAGACATCAAAAATGAAAGGTAGATGCTGAGCAAAAAGGGCATTTGTGCAAAAATGTAATCTTTAAATGAAAAAAAGAGTATTAGTAAACATACAAAAAATGTGAGTTCAATTACCAACAAAGGTACATAAAAGTTTGTGTCATTGAGTGGGGTGTGGCTTGTGGAAACAGATGAGTCCTCACAGCAGACACACAAAGTAACCCCAGTGTGCACACACTTTTCTTTTTTTTTTAATCAGGAATTGGTGGAAACAGAAGACATGTTGCAAATCAAACCTGCATCTGATCCCCCAACCGATCAGCCGCCAGAAAGCCCAGCAGATGTCAGTAACACACCCGCCTGCACAGAACATCATGAGGTGAGCTCTCTTACACGTCTGCACTGAAAGTCGCCTCAGTTCCCCGAGCTTGGGTTAACCTCATCACCCTGTCCTCTTTTCACACAGAGTCCTCAGCTCCTGAAGCTGGTTCTGAAGATGAGTGTGATGATGGTGATGGGCCTGCTGATGTTCTGTCTGACCACAGACCAGGCGGACTGGTTCAGTCAGTTTTTCTTCTTCTAGGACACCGGCTAATTTTGTTATTGAAACTTTTGAAAATGAAAACACATGTTGACATTGCTGACATAAGTAGAAGACGTAAACTTCTTTAAGCTATTTTGACACGAGTGAAGATTAGATCACTCTGATTTAAATAACACTGATGGATTTATGTATATACATGGCTAAATTTATGACATTTTTCCTTAATTTTTTTAAAATGTTACTGTTTTTTTGTTTCTTTTTTGTTACAGAAACTGAATGTTTATAAATCTCAAAATAAAATACAGTCCTTTCTTATTATTATCTTCTCAAGTTAATTCTTTGTCATTTTTGTTTGCTATACCAATAAAGGTTTGAGGAAAAAATGTGCAAATCTATGCAGACATCAGAAAATTGGTAAAGAGCATTATTACCATAAATTTAACTGGTGTAAAAAACAAAGTTTAAATTGCTGCTTATTATTTTTATTTTTTTTTTACCCACGATTAAATGTATTCATTGTCAATCCAACTTGTCTTTAGGGCTTTAAGTCTGTTACAGCTGAAATACCAAAAGTCAAATGAACAGGAAACAAAAATTTTTGGTTTTAATTTTAACAGAAGTAAAACTAAGAATAAAAGTTAAAAGTGAGACAACATGTATTTGGAATCAAATAAAACATTAAATTCCCACTTTAACTATATTTGTATCTATTGTAAAATCATTCCCACTGGTCTTTTGATTAGGATTGGGCAGCATCCAATTTTTAAGACATATCTTCTCCAGAGCGGCTGGAGTTTTTCAGAAATTTGCCTCTGAGTTCTAAGTGGAAGTGAGCTCATCTCATCATACCTTTGATTACACTCTCCCGTTAGCTTACAGTCCATCACAACCCCAAGCTAACATTAGCGGTTCAGCAAAAACGGTGAGCAATATCAGCACTATCCAGCTGTACAGTTTTGATCCAGATGCCATCTTAGACAAGGAAAACAAAGATGTAGATCTATTCGTCTGCAAGTGGATGCATCAGAATGGAGCAGAGCAAGGAGACTTTTGCCCGCCCATTTCACTTGCTGCATCACAAATAGCGTATCTTTAATATGCTGCTGATCCAACACAATTTGCATAAAGAAATACTCAGAAACATAGTTTTAATCTTAAATCAGTTTATGTTTATCATGAGAAAAATACTACTCAATTGTCGTTTGAATGGGTATTTGAACATCTCATAAACAGCTGCAAAACTAGATATAACCCTTATCAAAAACTAGTACACTTGAAGTTTTTTTTAAGTATATTGAGTAAAAGTATAGTACATATGCAATAGATTATATACATATGGTGAAATAAAGACACAAACTGAATTTTCCATCAGACCATTTTTTTATATTTTAAGTTTAGATTAGATAGATAGGCCTATATAAAAAGTAATCTGTACACTGCCTTACTTTTAGTTTGCTTGTAGTATTCTTGAATGGCGTGACGATGAATAGTTTCAATAAGGTGATGACCCAGCTCACGAAGGAACAAAATAAACAAATTAAATATGTTTAAGCAAATTCTGAAATTAACAGATTGCATTCATATGAACAGTTCCAAAACAAATGAGGACACAAAAAGAAGCATAATATAATATTACAGACTATATTGGAATAGTGTGTTTATTTTATAAAGTTTTAATTTTTTTATTGCCACTCTAATCTTACTTATTTTCTAGAAGACAACCGAAAACGAGCATGATAAATCTACCTGCAGGTGGCGCCAAATCCCACCTGGAGACACAAACATTACAGAAGAAGAAATAAACGGAAATGAACCACAAATTGGAGATATGTTCGATTTTAGTACCCTGATCAACAACTGGGGCGGAGTTACGATTCTCTATGTGATTTGCGTTGCTGATAGACTCCACTAAACAATTTCGTTGTTTTCTTGATAATAACGAACACCCGTTCTGCTGTTGGGAGGAGTCAAATCTGTATTTTCTATTTTGGCAAGCGTAACTAAAACCCGAACCGAAAAGTAAAACAGAAAAATCAACATGTCTTCGCTTAGTAATATGTCTGCGGAGGAAATCAGCGAACTGCTGGATGAATACGGCATAAAGCACGGCCCCGTGGTCGGTAAGCGGCTCCGACTTGATTACTTAGACCAGTTGTTTGATTCAGATTACTTCTCGGGCCTCCGTCATTAAGTACTGGAATTTTGGCGACACAAATATTTTCTGTTTCGAAGAGGGCAGTAGATATATTTCTAAGAATATATGAACATTTGTTTTTACACCTTACGGAAACCGATCTAGTAGAATTTGACGGTACATCACCAAATAGTTCATTTTTTATCTCAGAATTTTCCTTTGAAGTGTGGATGTTGATTAATTAGATGTGAGGTACCACAGGGATCAGTTTCTGTCATCTTTTCTTTTTGAGCACTAACAGTAAATGTAAAACCCGTAAAATATTATTAAGCTTTTATAAAATAGGTTTCCTTTAGGGTATATTTTGTTTCTTTTTTCTTGATTCTCATCGTGTTATTTTTGCATGTTTAGACTCCACCAGAAATCTCTATGAGAAAAAGCTCAAAGAAGCCATGGCCAAAGGAAAGAAGGCTAAACCATCGCCTGATAAAACTTTCTACAGGGAGGAAGGTGATACAAACTTTATTATGGGATGTTTCAAAGTTCTTCTTTCTCTGAACTACAGGACTGAGTCGAGTGACCGTAAAACACAAAAGTTTTTCTGTTTAGAAAAGGTTTGACATTGTCAAAAATATAAACTTGCATGAATCAATTTCAGGATTAGTTAGAATGCAAACTGTCTTTTTGCAAAAGTTTTACAGTTTGTGACAAGTATGAGTCATATGTTGAAATTTCTTCATAAAGTATGAGCCAAGTAAAATAACATGTTCGATTGCAACAAACAAAGTATATCATGATAGATTATTTTATATTACTATAGCAATATATATCACAATATACCACAATAAAGTTTATTTTCAGTTATTCTCTGAAATAATGCCAAAAATATAATTAGTTACTTTTCTTTGACTTTCATTTTTTCAAATAACATGTAGCTGAATAGTTACAAATGAGAAACATTTTTAAAGTGCACAACAGCTTCCAGTTTCTTAGTAGGAAAACAATTTTTTGCACAAAAGTTTAGCAATAAAAATAAACACTAGAAATTTAAAAAGAGAAATTGCACGATTTGGATCTTCATATAAACCAGCACTATGTAACCCAATAAATGATACGTATATATGAACTTTTAATGTATGAATATTAAGAGAACAACTGGTTAAGATATGAACCGGAAGTGTGAAAATGTGTTTGTATCGTTATAATTATATGAATTCAAAGTTTAAGAGTAAACTAGACTTCTCATCAGAGAGAACTTGGAAATCACCAGCAGTTTTTAAAAGCACTCGTAGATTAATAAGGATTAAAGATTAGATTTATTTATAGCGGTTTAATGGAAAACTGTATAATTGACTTTTATATTCAAAATAGTTTTGTTTATTCATTTGCTTTTGTTCCAGAGGAGGAAGTCACCTATGTGTACCGGACACCAGTGAGTCTTTCCTTCCTGAATGTTGGGCCTAAATGTCACTGTTGAATGTAGAAACATTCTAAATATGAATCATTCTTCATCCCTCAGTCATCAAACACTTGCTGATAACAGTAATATTTATGTCTTTAATGGAATAGCATTAGGTTTTCGGTGACACAACATAAATTGCTGCCCCTGTTCTTGAAATTCTTTTTCATTTTTTATTTTTGAATTCATCTTAAAAAAATAGTTAAAGTAAGGAGTTAAATTCAGGAGCTTTTGAACCTTCATTTAAATGTGTATAAATGCTATTCTACTTTTTTCTTATTTCCAAATTTCTTGTTTTTTTCTATTTCAGGCCAAAAGTGAAGACGTTAGAGACAGGTCAGTGTTTTCTTTTTTTCCACTCTTTACTTTGTGAGCTAAATGCAGATAAAGACACTTTATCTGTTTTTTTTTGGTCTGGTGATTTTAGTAGAACGTACATGAGGTCAAGGCCGGAGTGGACTGAGAGGGAGCTGGAACACAGGTAAGCTGTCATATTCCCACCCATTTTTGTTGAACCACCAACTAGTCTAGGAATTTAAACATTTATTTATTTATTTTTTAGTGCTTCATACTCTGGCTACTCGAGGTCTGATTACAAAGGAAGAAATTATGATGAGCTGTAAGTGTCTTCCAGAAGTTATTAACACTTTTTCCATCTTCCTGCTTCTATTACATTAAAAAGAAACAGATCTTATAACAGGAAGCACTTCAGAAGTGTTGCTAGAAGACTCGTGTGCCTAAAACAAATTCATTTTTAATCATCTACTTTTTTTCTTTTTCCTCCAGATCGCATGAATCTCCTAAGTACACAAAAGAAGATTTCCCCACATATGGTCAAGATGCTCCAAAGGCGCCCAAGTCGTCTCGCCTCATCCCATTGTGGGTTCAGTTTCTGTGCTTTCTGGCTGTGGCCGTCTTCCTCTACCTGGTTTTCTCCAGTATGGAGAGCAACGAACCCCTTAAAGTGATAGAATGACTTCAGGTTGGTTAACTCCAAGCTGATTATTATGGTTTGTGTTTGTCTTCACAAAGCAACAAAAGAGAATTCCACTTTAAAACACTATTACCAAGTACTGGCTTGTTTGCAGAGCAGCTCTTTTGCTATTTAATCTTACACGTTTTGAGCTTTAAAAGCCACCAGCTTGCTTCTTCTGTCACATTGGTGTCCTTTAACATCTAAATTTGGGTACAAAAACTTACTGGAATGTTTTATTTTCCTCCTTTGTGATGCTGTTTTTGCATCACTTGTGGAAATAAAAAAAATACAGTATTTCTATTTTTTAATCATCTTCTGTCAAATGTTCTTGTTCATAAAAATGATGTTAAGGAGAACTTTTATTCATAAATTGAATAGATTTTACAGAAAATCGTTTGTTCTAAAGTTGATAACTCTGTATGTACATGAGTTTGGACAGTTGTACTTTTCATTAAATATTTGCATTGAGGTATTTTTAAACCCAAGTGCCTTTGTGTTTTAATTGGGATGCATTTTAAATTAGATGTCTGTAAATTTAGCTGATTTTGATATTTTTTTCACGTTAAAAAATAATAATAAAGCAAATACTTCAGTATTCTTTTAAATCACTTTACCATCCATACGGGGTTTGGCTTCACTGTCAACAAATAAAGAGCTTGTATATTAAAACAGTCTTTTATTCATGGTTAAAACATCTGTTAAAGTAAATAACTTAAAAGTAGAAAATACATAAACCACAACCTGTATTGAGTTTAAAATCTTTTTTTTTTCACCCAGTTTTACCTCATAAAAACAAGTACCGTCAGTAATGTTTGTATTTAGTTTAAGATCTTACACACAAACTCCAAACAACACCAGTATTTTAATCAACTACTATTTACAAACGGAAGTGCATTTTGTTAAATGAAAAAAGATGCATAGTGTCAGACATAAAATACAAAAACATCCTCTTAAGGATTGTTCTGTAGAATGTAATTATGTAGTGGACCTTGTTAGGAGTGTTTCACGTTCAAAAGGAGCTTTTGAACCAAACACACAAACCTGATGAACCTCGTCACAGTTTACCCAGTCTAACTCGTACAAGTTTTAGGTCCCTACGTGTGAGGCTGTGACTGTGCCTGAGAAAATCTACAAACTACTTCTGCTTTTAGTGTCAGTAGAAATGTCAGTGTGGCTGCTAGCTTAGCCGAAGGGCCAGTCATTGTTTTCCAGCAGTGACACCAGCCCAGCTGCAGGTCAGTCCCCATTAATAAAAAATAATAATAAAAAAAACCCAAATCAGCCTTAAACTGGGTGTTGATCTAGTTCCAGCGGTGGCCAGCAGGTGGCAGATGACCAAGTCTGGATTTGTTGTTTATCTGGAATAAGGTGCCAGTTTGAGCCCTCTAACCATCCTCACACCTGTGATTCTGTGGAAAACAACATGTTACCTTCAGATAACAGTTATGAAAACACCAAATGGTAAACAGGAATAGTGCAAAAACTACACAGAATTCCCCAAATAACCTTCACTTACAAAAATTGAACTAAATATATATATATATATAAAAACAAAACAAAACATAAAATAACTCTTGAAATATCTAAAAAAGTAAAACATAACACATTAGGACAAATGCAGATGTGTTTTTCAGTTAGAAGAACTGCATCCTATCAAAGCACAGATTTACTTACAATCTAACAGGAACTGAGCTACTCAGCTATTAGAGAATTTGAAAATGAAGTTTCAAAGTAAACCTGTCACCTGTGTGCTTAATCGTGAATAACTTGTGGCCTCTATCAATCCATTTGTGGATCTTTATATGGGTTCATTTGCTTTAGTTAATTGAGTTTTGCACTAATATTTTTAACAAGTCAGAAAGTTGATCAGAAGGAGAAGGTTTAATTTACTGTCAGAGTGAATTACTATTATTTGAATACGTTTAGTGCATAAATTTGTATCTTTTAAACAACAGTGTTAGTTGCTGTTCAGAAGCTAAGTAAATAATTGCATTCATAGATATTATTATTTTTTTTGTATTATTTGGATGCCATACCAAAGTTATCAATGAAATCTGCTGCAGGAGAAGGATTTTGTTTTAAAGTGTTTTATTTTGAAAGGAACTTGTTTATGCTAGTATAAAAAAAGACAAAATACTAAAATGATTATATATATTTAATTATTGTGATATTTATAAACTACATTTTAAAAATAATTTACTACAAAAACATGAATAAATTGTGTTTTTAAAAATGGGTTTTTGACCAAATGACTCTTTTAGTGTTAAAAGTTTCAGACTCCTGGGATAAGTCACGCATATACTACTGATCAAAAGTTTAAGAACACTCCAATATCTCCAAGTTTCTTATTAATGTCGGGTTGGATTCTGATATGAACATGTATGTCTGACGTGGCATTTTACTTTTCTTTTGCGATATACAACAAAAACATGATCAGGATGATCGTTTATTTATGCATTAAAATATAAATTTTAACTCCTACATATTGTTGAAACAAACAAAGACACAAACATATTTTACTATTTTGGATAGTGATGCATACCTTTGCCCATCTGTTGGAAAAATATCCCATCATAGCTTGTTAATTGATAAGGCAACATAAGTGTTGTCCACACCTGAAAAACAGAAGACTTCAATCACTTTGGAGGAAATAAACAGAAAATAGGAATTTTCTCTGGACGGGAACTCACAAGTTCTGGTCTCCCGCTCCAGCTCGGAGGGCTTCCTCTCTTTGTGACACAGGACTTTAGCCACAGTGATTATAATGATGACAGCTATGATGAATGTCAGGCCAGACACCAGCCAGCTGATCACCATGGGGCTCAGTAATGGATCAGGATCTGACGAAGACCAATGATGAAGGATTGAAAACCTAAAGAAGCTTTTAGATTCAAGTTCTGACAAACATTTTAGATCCACTCCAAAGAAAATCCTGTTTTTTAGCATGTTCTTGTGGGATTTTTCTAACGATGGCAGACAAGACAATTTGGCTAGAAAACAACACAGATTTTTTTTAATTTTCCCAAAAAATATAATTAAAATACCTCTGGGAACACTTTTGCAATAGATCAAGAAATGAGGCACACAATCACATAATCTATACCAGAAATAGACAAAAACAGTAGACATCAAACAACTGTAGTTTCTAAAAGCTACATTTAAGACTTTTTTAATAACAGACTTTAGTCTTATTTTACCACATGTATAATGATAAAATAAATGTTTTAATCTAATGTCAAAAAAATATTAAAATACAAATATAAAGTGATTCTCTAAAAAATTACTGATTTACAAGTTACTTTTTTTAAACAAATCTTTCCGACATAAAGTCTGAAAACTTATAAAACAAATTTGCTAAAGTTGATATGAAATAATATGAAAAGGTTGATAGTTTCCACATTTTTTGAGTCTTTAAAACAACATTTATCCTTATCTGTGAAGAATGATTCCTCTGAGATGGTTTTATAGCAGAAAAAGTTTTAAAATTTCATTTTTTTTTAAGTTAAAGCCATTGTCCTTAAAGATTGAAGTGCAGACTCTGCTACCTTTGTTCCTCCTCACAGCAATCTAACGGAAAAAATCTAAAAGTCTTTCTCGTGACAACATGGTTTTTATGGTTCCTCCTTACCTCTCACAGCTATAGGCAGAGGCTGGCTTTCCCTGGACACAAACGTGCGTCCTCCCAGCTGGACCCGGTACAGGCAGTAATAGTATCCCTCGTTGGAAGTCTGGGCGTTGGAGAAGGTGAAAGTGACAGACTGGGAGAGGGCAGGCAGTGATTGGCGCACAGTCCCGTTGGAGCGGATCAATCGAAGCTGGAAAGAGCCACCGGGGTACTGCTGCAAGGTGGAGCAGGTGATGTTAAAACTCTGCCCTTTGATGACGGAGCCGGCTGGGGCTTCGGAGGAAGTGTTGTACCAGTGATGAGGGGTCAGAAGTTCCACTGTCGAGAAGAAATAAAAATATATTTTCAATGTTATAAACAGCTTTTATTTACTGTCATGACTTTGGACTATAAACGCTGTTGTCCATGCTAACTTATAATTAGCTTAACAAAATATTTTTAACTCTGTTGTTTTTTGGCCACCTGTAGACTACTGTGACTAAGGCTGAGCAGCTGATAGTCACACTAACAGGAACACACATTGCAAAACTAGAAAATGCGGTTACGACTCACCCACAGTGATGTTGATGGAATTACTGGGTGGAGAGCTGAGCAGCCGAGACGGGAAGCCTCCCTTTATGCTGTACCGGCAGCTGTAACTGCCCTGGTGGAAAGTCTCTAAGTCAGACAGTGTGAGCTCCACTCCGATTTGAGACTGGTCGGCCCTCTGAGTGACCAGCGGGGTAGAAACGCCATGTTTGTACAGGTGGAAGTCGCTGAGGTGGTGACGCAGCAGAACGCTGCAGCGAAAGCGGACAGCCTCCCCCGGAGAGAACACAGTGTGAGGTGACAATAAGGAGAGGCTGGGCATTAACAGGGTACCTGGGAAAAACAAAATTGCTAGACCTGTTTTTTCTGTATGATAAATAGACATGCAAACATAAGAAACATCCTTTCACAATCATACAAGCAATATATGTATTTTAAAAATTATGCTTTGACTGATTATTGCTGAAAAATACTCTAAGTGGAGTCTCACCTGAACATCTCACACCTGCATCATTCTCGTGGGTGCAATAAGAAGTGCTATGGAGGACAACAGCACAGCGGGTCAAACTCGACTCATGTCCTGAACACTGAACGTGGTGCAGGACAATCTCTCCGCTGCCTGGACCAAATTCTGCCCCACGACTGGCAGATTCAGCTAAACCACAACCCAGTTCCAAGCACACCACGTTTGCTTCTTGGACATCCCAGCCATGGTCACAGACAGTCCCCCACTGCTCATGGCGGAGGACTTCAACTCTACCAGAACACTTGTTGTTGCCGTTGACAAGTCTGACCCCACCTAAGGATCAAAGGAAATCTACTTAAGAGGCAGGAACGGATATGGATGAAATAGGTTTACATCAATCCCGGACGTACCAAAAGCTGCTACTCCATCCCACAGAGAACCTAATAGGCCTGTAAGAAAAAACAAAGAGAATAGAAACTTATTAGCAGATTCCATACGTAATGCCATCAGCAACCATTTCAGGACTAATATATTAGGTAAACAGCTGTATGTTTCTTTCAATGATAGTCCATATTACTGGTAAATGTAACACTGAAGTGTGGATTTAGGTTAATTAAGAGGACAGAATACAATAAGAGGCTATAATTACACTAAGGACAAATCACTGTACCAGAAAATTCAAGCTTATATGTTTGATTTTTTTTTTTTTTTTAATGGCCCATTAGGACATAAAGATTCTATTCGGGAGCAAAAGTAACTTTGACACAAGTGGCCTTGTCTGAGGAAGGACAAAACATGCAAACATGTACAAATTGCATCTCTACTCAAACTCCCACTTCAAAGTAGTTTTTTCAGAACTTTCTCCAAACTAATTTGAGCAGGCAATCTCAGAACAACCAGCCACATACGTTAGCAAAAAAATAAAATAAAAATAAAACAAAAACATTGTAATCAAAAAATAAACATTCACTTTCTTGAGTTAAGTACATTTTTATTTTTGAAAGAAAATCACAGTGACAGGTTTTGGGTCTTGCTTTTTGTCATTGTTGCTGTTGTTATTTGTTTCTTTTTTTGTTTTTTTTAATCCATACACCCAAGTTTAAAGTGAAAAATTCCTTACAATTTGCTAAATTACCAAGTATTGCATACTCACAAAGATATTTTTACACCTGTTTTATAAACTAAATTAAAAAAATGTTTTTTTGTTGTTTGAAAAATACATTTTAAAGTGAAATATTTATTTGTTGCTCAACTTAAAATCCAACATTTGTTCTTTAAAAAAAAAATATGATTCCAAATAATTTTGATCAGGCAATCTGCGAACAGCTAAATTTGTTAACTAAATTAAATATATATGTGTAATAATAATAATAATATTGTTTGCATTTATTGTTTTTATTTTGTTATTTATTTGAGATGAGACTTAATTTTATGAAATGTCTTAAACCAACAAAATATATATTTATTCGTTGATAAATATTTTGTAAAGTTATGATTAGCATCACCCTAGTTTATCTAATAATTGAATATTTCATAAAGTTATCACACGTGTAAATGTTTTAATTGTTTACTGAAAGTTATTTTAAAATAAAAAGTAACTTTAAAACACAATTCTTATTCAATTAAAAAAAAAGTTTTAAACGGAAGGACCACCTTGATAAATCTGGGGCTTCATGCTAACAGGGTCCAGCTAAAATGCTAACTAGCATCGTTAGCTTACCTGTCAGAAGGATACGGAGGAATGTCCGCATCGTTCCCGTAGCATTCCGTCAGACTGGCGGCTGTGAAAGGAGCCCGCGGTCTCGGCAATAGCGCAAACGATCGCTAACAAACATAAGTTACCTTCTGTGCAGCACAGATCTGGCCACAACCGATAACAAAGAAAGTCGCTAACGACTAAGAGTGAAACTCGGGGCGCGGCTGTAAGTTACAAGCATAGTCGAGGCAGTGCTGCATAATTTGTAAAAACGATTCAAATCCCAGGTCAAGATAAAGGCCGGAATTTGCTGGAAAAAAGTGTTGAGTTTTATGTTTATCGCCCTGAAGGCCGTCAGGCCCCGCGCACACCCGTCAAGGGATTCATCCCTCCATCCCGGGGAAGTCCTTCTCCCTGCGGCAGACAGAGGTCACCACAAGCCGCAGTCTGAGCGCTGTGCGCGGTCAGGGGTGTCGCTACGAGCACCTACTGTCCATTTGTCTCATAGACTTTTATAAATAAAGATTTTTTTAATGAATCCAAACATTATCATCTAACTTTTCAGTTAAAACCATCTGAACTTTATGCATTAACAATAACTATTTGGAAAAGCAACGATTAAATATTGCATTAATATGATATTGCATTTTTGGCTATTGCATAAATAGTTGCATGGACATAAGTGCCTTTAAAGTACACTTTACTGTTTTTTTTTTTACTGAAGTAGAAGTTTAACATTCATTTTTGTGCTTTTGTTTATTTCCTCTGAAAACCAGAAATTAATTTATTAGCCCTAAAAAAATACATGTTTATTAATATTAGTTTTTAAGTGTTTTTTTAATTCTACACAATAAAATAGGTGTTAAGTTCAAGTGCACTTACACACATTTTGGAGCGTTTCAACCAAGTAAAACCCAGTAAAAATAGTAAAATGGAGCTTGTTTTAAAAGATCATTCAATTGGACTAAAAAAAATAATAATAATAAAATAAAATATTTGCATTTGCATTTGCAGAAGCTGGTGAAGGTGAAACCTGGGTCACTTTGTTCACACAGGAACCGGAAATCTTTAGATAAACTTAGTTTAAACATCCCACCCAGATCAGCATGCTGTTTCCAGGAACATAATCTTTTAATTTAACACAATTGCCGTCTTTTTAGAAGTAGCACTAATCTCCTAGAAAAGGATTCTTCCCTCGTATATTATGTGCTTTTTTTTTCTTCTCATGTTCCATGTTCCTAGAAAAAAACTTTTTGTTCCAAGTTCTGCTCCATATTTCTTCCAAAATATATTCTTTTATATTTAAAAGGAACTAGTAAACATTTATTATTCAAGTTACCTTTATACATCTTTTTATTCCATGAAATGAATCCATTTAATAAGAAAATGTTTCAATTATGCGTTTCTTCGAGACTAATAAAGATTGAACGTGTATGTAGTCTTCTTAAAAATAGTTTTTAAACTACTTAGTTCTATTTTGACCTATTTTTTGTATGTTTTTATATATATATATATATATATCATAATATCCTCCTGACTACCAGCAATGCAAATGTGTCTTCTGTAGAGGGCATTTCTCACCCTGAATGACTCCTAACCAGTGCAGACTATTGAATTAACTCATTTGAAGGTTCTACGGAGGACATTTGAGGAATTTTTATGATGTAAATATGAAGAGGTGATGGGATTCTGGGAATTGTAGATTTTAATGAATTCTAAAAAATGTGACTAAATTGTTTTTTTTTTTTTAAGTTAGGAGGATATTCATATATTTTAAATATGATTATTCACCTTTAAAAAAATAAAAATAAATAAATAAATAATTAAGAGGAAGACATGCCCGATGCATGGGTGGCTTTCACAAACAGTATCATGTCAGGAAACCTCACCTATAAGTCAGTACACAAAGAATTTGGGTCAGTTCTTCTGTAAAAATAAACTACTATGTGCAGAAAAATGTTTCCATTTAGATATTAGTTCATTTAAACTCTGAAGAAGCAGGAATCAAACAAACTATTTTATTTTTGTACTAATTCATGGTATATTGGTTCAGCAAACAGGGCCATCTTCCTTTTTGAAGGATGACCATACAATTCATTTGTTCTGGTGAACAAACCAGCAGTTTCCCTCTGCTCCTCGTGGCGAGCTCTGCCTCAACCCCCTCACCTCTGTGACACGTTGCTGGAGTCAGTTTGAACTGGTTGGGGAGGACAGTGTAACCAAAAACAGCAGGAAGAGATCAGGTTTGGCGTCTCACATCTGAGTCACCAGAGATTTGCTCAGCAAGTAACCTCCTTTCACAGAAAGAATTACTAAGGAGTACAAGAAAACAAGGAAATGTACTCGGAACATTTCCAGCCGCGCCAAAAATAGATTTCATGCAGAAAGAAGAAAACTTTGAAGCGTTTATACAGCTCATTTTCTCGTAAACAGAATAATTATTTACAGGACATTGTGAAATAATGGAGTTAAACTAGTGGAAGAACACTGAAGGTTTTCAATGGACAACAAGAAATATATTTTCCTTGAAGAAAGCCGGATTAAATAAAGAAATACTTTTGGCACTTTAACTTTTGCTGTGAAATAATGTTTTATCCTTTGCTGCAATCCAGAACCGACTCAGTAAAGAATTGGTACATTCTGTCTTTTTTAAAGTCTGAGTGTGAGGTGATATTTGTTGGTGCCGTTTGTGAATCAAGCTGCACAAACACTTCTTTATATCCCTTTTCTTCAGATGTTGAACACCTAAAATACGCAGACACCTAATTTTCTCCGTGCTTGACCTCCTTCACCTCATCCTCGAGCTTTTCATGCAACAGAAGCACTTTGAAGCACTTTTACAGATTTTATTGAGCAGCATCAAGTTTCCAAAAATGCCAAAAAAAAAAAAAAGTAATCTCTCTATTTCATGAAAATACAGATAAGCCTGCATATATGTATGTTTATGGAAAAATATGATAAATATCTGTACCTCAAACCCAAAAGTACAAGTAGTCTATGTAGATATGACAATGCAAAGAACAGCACTGTTGCTACACTTTATCAGAATAACATCTCTTCTTCAGTGGAAAGCGTCTGCTCAGTTTTGGAACAACAATATAAAGAAAACAATCGTAAAATAACAAAAACAGAAATAATTTACTTAACTTAAAATTAGTCTTCCACAAAGATGACCTTTTTCTTTTTCCACAGGTTTGGAGTTCCATTATTTTTTTCATAACGTTGTGCATTATTTTTTAGATAAACTCCTCACAAGCTTTGAATTAAATAAGTTGAACAGCTCTTTGGGAAACACTACAAGCTGCTTTTCCATCAGCTCTGCACCAACAATATGCTGCGCTTTACAGTTCATCCACCCGTTGTGCCTCAAGTTTCAAGTGACATCTGCAGCTTTAAAGTCCAAACTTTCCATTGCTTTCACTTGGAGTCTCCCAGCAGATGGACAATGAGTTCATAGGTGGACAGGACGATGGCCGTATTTGGGATTTGTCTGATAAGCTGTGGAATGAGTCCTCTGTAAAAAGCTGCATATCCTTCCTCCACAGCTATCAACCGCCCCGTCTGGAAGAAGTACTTGTACTTGCTGCCTTCCTCCCGCAGCCTCGTCCGGATGACCTCTGGAAACCACCATACAAAATAAGGAATCAATTAGATTGTTGTGTTCCTACAGCAGAGCATTGTGTTAAACAGTGGTTGCACTAAATTACCGTGAGGATAAGCCACACAAGATGCGCAGCCCTTGGAAAAAGCAGCTGCCATCATCAGCCGCAGGAAGTCTGACGCTCCCTTCTCGTTTTCACTGTTGGGAGAGCTGAACTGATTCCTGGCGAGGTGCTTCTTCAGCGTTTCGTAGATGAGGAAGCAGATCATGGTCTCCGAGATGCCGGCGTAGGACGCAGTCAGGCCTCGGTAGAAACCCCGAAAGCCCTCGGTTTTGTAAACGTAACGAGCACACTGCAGCGCATTCATCTTTTTCTCTCCTCTGGCTCTGAAAGGCAAACAAGTCGAGCTCTTTAGTGACAAAAGTCACATGGATTTGTAGATTAAAAACAAACACTTGTGTGCTGACAATTGTCTGTTTTGTTTGTCTGGAACAAGCATGAAAATAAAACAGAGTTCATGGAGTCCAGAAATGGTTAAGCTAAGACCAAACACACAAAGCTATGTTTTGTTGGACCAACGTCAACTCAAATCACACTGTTTTGACAGATTTAACAGCAATAATTAAAGAGTTTAGAAAATCTTTTATCACAGTGAGGAAGAATTAAACTGCATTTACAGCAGAGCATCAGAGTGACGCAAACAGACAATGTCCCTTTTTAAAGCTTCAAGGATGACCTAACCACAGGCAACAAGGGGTTAGCTCACTGATATTAGGACTTAAACCTGATATTACAATCATGATAAAAGCAGTATGTTACTGACTGGGTGGACCAACTTTAAATCCTCCAAAAACTTGCAACAATGCAACCCGTCACCTTTTCCAACTACACCAGCATCTTAATAGACAAAACAGATGTCAGGTGCTTTGTTGCTGGTTTGTAGTGATGAATGAGTTTAATCCAAATGATATACTTATATAATAATCTATAAACCACCAGCTCGACGTCTCTATATGGATCTGTTCTTCAAGGACACGGCTGTTTTTGTTACCTCACATGATACTACTGCCGTGCAATGTAAATATAGACTCCAGCGTGAAGGACAGTGCGTCAGCAGCCAGTATTTATGGAGGAGGGTCAAATGCTCGGCACAAAATGACTGGACGGGACAGAGAGGCTCGGCTCTTTTTGAAATGTGCCTGCTTAAGGTCACACCACACTTTGCCACCTGCCAACCTCAAAATAATTTAGTGTTGCACACAGATTTGAAATGCAACACTACAGCCTGTATAAAGATATAAAGTACACTGTATAATTTGGGAAAACACTGCTGTTAAGAGTGTACATACTTTTTCTCCAGCTGCATCCTGGTCTTGACCATCCAGATGGGATTCATCAGAGTGTTGGTAACAAAAGCTGAGGACACATTTTATAAGCAACACATTAGAAAACCGTCCCTAACTGTACCCTATAATCAAGGTCTAAGACTGCTTTAGTGACATGCTCAAACATATGCAAGCACATAGATTGTAGCCATTTTTGGAGATTTTTTAACTTGACTGTTACAGAGGTTAAAGATTCATATTTTTGTCCTGAACTGCATCACGTTTCTTTACTCACCTGCAACACCAGCTGAGGACATGTGGACCAATCCACTGTTAGGAACCAGGAGCCCGTTGAACATCTCTTTAGACTTTGAGTATGCAGCAAAGTAAATGGCTCTGAAACACAGAGAAACTCGTATGAACTCCAAATGTAAATTAGCGCGGTGTTCTAGACTATATATGACTGAGTTCATAAACTCAATTTAAGCAGGTGTGAGAGTTCGACTGGGGGCAGTCTGTTCCCTGATGCCCCCTTTTCCCTCCGTGCAGTTCTGGAACAGACTGTCATGGCTCCACAATGGGCTGAGCAAGCACCGGGAACAACAGCTGCCCACAGAGCTGCTCTGCATGTGAGCCGGCTCATGGTGTGCAGAAAACAGGAACTCTGAACCCTCAGCACATGGCAATGCAGCTACTGTTTAATCACAGGGTCATTTATATGTGAAACAGAAACTTTTTTAAGTTTACAGGAAACTCCTAATCTGAGCAACACTGGAGGTCAAATATAATCAGGTGGAACACAGAGAAACTCTGAATTTAATAAAATTGATCAAAATGAGTCTGTCTTCATAGGTTCTAGCTTTAGAACTGTAGTGTAGACAATCACAAGAGTTCAGAGGCTCATCAGAATCAACTCTTCACCTTTAAACTGAAGTTCACCTTTTCCCTCTCGGATGACACATGTGACGGTTGTCTTTAGCGGCCAAGGATCAAAAAAATTAGGTTTTTCCCTCAAATGTGGTGAAACTTTATCAGTTTGACTTTTAACCCAGTACTCCGTTAGCCTGTCCACCACCTTGTTTACCCAACTTTGTAGAAGAGGTTCAACACAAAGGTTAACCGGTTATTAACATTACTGGGGACAAGGAAAGGCAAAGAAAGTAATGTTTTACCTACAGGGACTTTTAGAGAAATGCATAAACAATGAATTACAAAGAGGACCCACTGCTGTCTATAAGGTTTATAATTTCACTGTCAGGCATTAATAGATGGAGCTTAAAAAATATATTTAAAAGTTATTCACCAAACAGAGTGAAAGTCTGCCAATAATCCATGTATGATCTTGTATTTTTCTAATTCTTCTAGTCTTATTGTCCCAAACTATTTTGAGACATGGCCAAAATAGTGACTTACTGATCACATTTATATAAAATAAAAATAAATACACAAGAGGTGCAAATCTTGAGGATGTAATAAGTAAAGCTGAGCTCCTTTAGGCCAATTCAAAGACTGTTCTTTTCTCATCAAAAGATAGTTTGTTGACAGTTGGATAACATTTAATAATACACCCGTCTGTTGACAGCTGCAGCACCAGAACAACAGCTCACTGAGAACTTCGTATCACGGTATGAGAGTCGGAAGTCCCTGTCATGACAACAGCTTCCTGTTTATGAAAATGAACTGTAAAACTATGCAGAAACACCTGTTTCCAACTATGAAAAACACATGAAGAGACTGGTTTTATTTGTTAGCTTTAACTGAGAAATTGAAAGAGTAATCTTGTATAAATACTGTTTAAAGCACTGCATAGATTTTCAAGTACGTCTTGGTACTTAAAAAGTAAAAAGTAATTATCGCACTGTTTATAAATATATGAGGAACAAGTACATTAACAGTACCTTGAAGGGGCAACGCCAACAAGATTTGGCCCCAGCCCACGGAAAAGAGATCTAGGTCCCTCTTTTTCAAGAATAGACCTGAGAAAAAGAAAAAAACATTATAAACAAAAAGCAAACAGAGAAATGTGTAAAGGGTGCTATAAATGTTCTATAAATCATGCTATGTCAAATGTAGATTGAGTTCTTCAACTCAGCAGGGAAGAAAAAATAGAAAAACTCAGTCCTGCAATCCTCCTCAATATTACACCAGATGACCTCTGGAGTCTGCATGTAACTGCCCCCCCCCAGGTAGTGTTAAATAAGTTACATAAGGCATATCACACAAGTGTTTTTACACTCTCTGACCCACACCAGCCAAATGAATGTCTGCCAAGAACTATTTCAATCCATGAGCAGGGGAGGCTCTGGAGGTACAGCTTTGATTGGTTCATCTCAAATTTCTAATTGCACATTCTCACCTAAAATTGGTATCAAAACAATGATTTAAAAAGTCATCGGGTTATGGTTGGTATCTAGTCATAATGTTCTATGACTCGAAAACATCCTTTAAATTTAAATGCACTTTGAAATGGCACATTTGAACAAAGATTTTGAAAAATATACAGGTTGTTGATCAAATGTTACCCAAGACATCCCAGTCAAACAAAACCAGTTTAGACCAGTTAGTACACCTAATGACATGCATGCAATTTAACACGAACGCATCTTCTACATTTACATGTCACTATGTTCTAGCCCACTGGGCGAGGTTCCAATCCCTGCAAAACCAGCTTCAGCAGGAACAAGAAGGGGACACTACCACAGACATGAAGATGTAAGTCTCTAACCCTATCTGGAGACATGGCAGGAAAAGTAAACCTTTTGTCTGTCAATACAGTTGGTTGAAAGCACTAAATGTAAGCAGAGTACCCTTAATCCTCAGTTTATGTAAAAAAAATAAAAGGATTAAAGGCTCGAGTTTTATAAGAGTTCAGCAGAGCAAATGGAAGATTGTTCCATTTCTTAGAAATAAAAAATAAATTTATTGGACTTTATGCACCTATTACAAACAAGAATAATAGATTTAACTGTCGGGGCAGTAAATCAGAGATGCATTAATGCAATTACCAAATCTATTTTCTATTTAAACAAAAAAACAACATGTACTTTGTGGTAGGAAATTAACGTCACAGGAGAGGCTTTGGACCATCAAGTAAACAGAGATCTATGTCAACACTGAATCACTGTTTACATGACAATACGGAGAAACCTCTTACCGTAGGACCTGCAGCAGCCCTGGTGACACAGCACCAGGTCGAATAACCCCGGCACCGCTGAGGGTGCCGAGCTGGACTTGGAAGACAGGCCGAAGGGTCAGGCCAGAAGACTGCAACCGCGTCTTCAACACCTCAAGTGGGCAAGTCATGATGGCTCCCACTGTTCCACTACACCTATAAACGAATCACATCAACACAGAGGGTATGAGTCAATGCCAGTGAGAAATAAAAATGTGATGCATGTAGAGCTAACTCATTCTGGATGTGGTTTCTTTCCTGAAAAACACATCAGCATGTGGAAGACGTTTTTGTTTTAGGATTTATCTTAGTATTTCTACATAATTTCGATAAAATTAATCCAATTAGTTATTTAAAGCTTGGTACATCTTTAATGGGAAGTCCAACCTTGTCAGTACAAAGCTTAGAAGTCTGAAGCAGATTAGACTATAAGCCTCTGTGCCCAGTCATGTCTGCAGGACAAAGTCAAACATCTTAGCAGCAGGAACAACTGACCTAATTCCCCCATCACTGATCACCCTTTTCCCTCTGTCATATTGCAGACATGATTAAATAAGAGGCTTTTTTTTTTTTTTTTTTACATTTTATGAGGTTTTCCGGTTCATTGATAAAGCTCCCCAACAAACATACAGGCTGAAAGAGTCTGGGCTTGAAACAATGAACAGCAGCCATAAAGATAAAAAAGGAAAAGAACGGAAGAAGCAGAAGGACAGTGTGTGCAGTTTGTGATAATATACATATCAACATCTGCGGATAAACATATGTTAAACATCAAATTTAATCTGCCACACATAACTCTTAGAAATAACTTCTTTTTTTTTACAGCAAACTTGTACAACATTCTAAAAGCAAAAGCGATGATCACCATACAACTTGGAAATCTACTTTACTATCGTTTCTATTAAATAGTGATTATTTTATGTGTCATTGACATTCAATTGAAAAGACACCATTCCTAAAATACATGTATTTTAACCTACAATAACAAATAAACAATCAAAACAATCAACTATATCATTCAACTCAAACATACAGCACGGGTCACTGCTTTTCCACCCTCTTTATATCCAGCTCAAGACCATCACTTTTTTACTTATTACTCAACAGTCCGTTTAATATGATATTTCTTTTACGCCAACACAGAGACGGGTGTCTTAAAAGATAAATAATTTAAAAAAGATAAACATTTGAGTCATGGTACTCATTTGCAAGTGTCACAAATAAAGAAGAAAGTTTCAGCAGCAAAATAGAACAAGTTTACAAAAACAGAGATAAAACTTGAGCAGTTTTTCCAGATAGAGCACAACTAAAATAGAAGAGCCCTTGTTGATCTAGTTAAATTCACAACACTTAAATAAAATGTACAGCCTTATCTTTAGTTCACTGACTTTAATAGGAAAATAAGAGCAGAAGTGGTGTCATGTAACATATCACACAGATTAGTCTAATGTGTTTTTGTTCATAAAAGACAATTAAATTTAAACGAAGAATACATTTTAGTGTTTTTTTTTTTTAAACATCAGAGTTTTATAAAAATCTAATACTACACAAAGAGTGATGTGGCCCCTGGCTTTCATAAGTTGGAGACCCCTGGTTTGTGCCATAACAATAGGAGACATTTCAGCTAAAGGGTTATTTCTGGCAAAGTAATGATTTGTTGACCTCTCTGTGGTTCACAGCCTTCTTTGTACATTGAAAAGTGTGATAATTCAGCATGAGGTGACTTAAGAGAACACTTGCTAGAATCACGTGTTTAGACCGGTTGGGACTAGTGTCGCTATTACATAATAAAAGGACATCACGCAGATATGGGCTAGCTAGATACCGGTAGCATGTAGCCGCAAAGCTTGGGCGGACAAAGCAGTCTCCAAAATTACAATTTCGTTTGAAATGTTGGTGTCATCTTTAACACCACGAGGTCGAACCCCCACTGCTGCTCTAAACACCACAAAGACCTTGAACTGGACGACCTTACGGGAACAGGCTAGCTAGCGTGAGAATGCGGAGACAACTTCCGCAATAAAAATGATCCGTGGATGTTTGCCGGGTGTATCAACGTTTCAGCTTTATTAGTGTACCAAACTCACAGTGTACGGTCAATAAAGTCATTATTAATTTCTACGTGTTTACCTGATGTCATACATGAAATTTAAATAAACTTGAAGACCTAAAACGGATGTTTTAAGGACTGAACTAAGCTAACTTGCTAGCATACTTTCTTTAGCCTGTTAGCTTGATGCTAAACACTTTCGAAATCAAATCGATAGTTGTTTTTCTTTTTTACACGTAAACATTGCAACATAAAATTATTTTAAAAAGAACCTTAATGACAATAGTTTAAAAATCTAAATTAACATTTTTTTATTAAAAAAAACTGTGCGACGTGGCTAAAAGAATTCATTTATATCTTACCCTCCGGCGAAGAGATGTAGCAGCGTGTCTTTCTGTGTCATCTTTCTTTTCTTTTAATTAGCCACCATGGTCAAATAACCGTTTCTAAAAACCGCGTCGATTCACAGATCTCCGCCGTTCGTCCGCTCCGTCCTCAGAAGGAGCCGGCTTGCATCAGCTGTCAGGGGGCTGCCGGGCGCTGATGAGGAGCTCGGCGCATCGTACGTCAGAGGGCCGGGCGGAGGAGTTGTCCGTGACGCGGACAGCATGTGCTTCTCACCGCGCGCTTTTGACCTTTTTCAAGTTGTTACACAACAAGTGGCACCAACAGGAGGCAGGAAATAAACAACTTTGACAATCTGACCGACCTACATCTGATTTTTAAAAAGATGTAATAATAAAAAGTATCGCTGCAGAGTTATAAAGAGTAGGCTGAGGTCAAACGTGATGTGCAGGAAACCTGGTAAACATAAACAGATACTTTCATACACTAATAATTATGAGTATTTTACCAAAAATGATATATTTTTAATGTATGTGTTGTTTTTATTAATTACTTTGTCTTTCTATCTGTTATTGCTTTCACTGTTCTGATCAAAGAAATGGAATCATGTGTTTTGATTATTTCCAGCAGCTCTGATCCTATAAGTTAATATTTCTTATGATGTAAAATCTCACGTATTTCTGTAAACTATAATTTTATTTAACGTAAAGTTTGACATTCTAAAAATAAAGATAAAAAAGAAACAAACATTATTAATTATAGTGGTTGAACTTGTATCTGTACACACTAAAAAATCCATAATTAATAATAACAGTGTTTTTTAATCCAATTCTGAGGTTAAACTTACACTTTCTGAGTTATCTTAACTCAGAAAAAAATCATAAATTGAGTTAAAATGAAACCAGTATCAAAAATATAACCCAAAATATAATCCAACATGAATAACCTAATATTTGGATTGAATAATTAATCCAATTGTTTTACAGGTGTAGAATGAGACACTTTCACAGAGCCTGCAACATGTTTTTGGTTCTATTTTGGTGCAGCTAAAACACGTGTCATGTTCTCGCCCCTTTCTTTAGTCCACATGATGGTCTGATCATTGTTTACCACAGAAGATGAGACTTTGATTAAGCAGAACACGGGTTATCCATTCTTCCTGTCTCTAGGTATGGAGGACTAAGGGTATAGTATCTGTTTTTCACCTATTTATCTTTTTCCTGATAGATAAGTAGTTCTTTCACTTTCTGGGAAAATCGTTACCGTTAAATATGACTCAGTTGTTGAGCGATTATGGCCTCATCTGATGATTTTTATGTTTGTTTGTTTTTTTCTTTTTTGTTTAGTGTTTTTTAACATATCACATTTATTTAAAAAAGGAGACAGTAATGAGAGAAAATGGAAACTGCACATACATTAAAGTGAAAAGTACTTTGATCCAGTTACCTAACATTTATTACCTCATATCATTACAGAATAATAAAAAAATTAGAAACAAAAAAGTCATTTTTTAAATACAAGTTGTAATACTTTACAACAACAAAAAATGCAAGTGGAAAAGTTCCATTGTTTAGAATGTATAAGATAGAATAAAACTTGGCATTTAAAGACCGCCCTGTGTTAGTCTGTGAGATAAGACTGTGTCTTTGTACCACAATAATCTTTGTCAACACTTTGTTTCACGTTATAACACGCCGTCAGGACATATGGACAGGGTATTGACATGAAAACAGATACAAAGGGCATTTTGTTTGCTTCCTGCTTTATAAGGGGCAATAAACCAACATCAGTGTAGATAATGTGCTGGTTTGTTGAACAGCATGACGTTCATTTTGGTACAATTGCATTTTTTAAATGCACCTTGATGTTTGACATTGGGTATTTCAGGTGAAAATGCTGCCCTCAAGTGGAGAAACCGGCAAACTACAGGTGTAAGGATTCACCTTTGCAGTACAATTCTGCAGCTAAATGTATTTTTTAAGAGTTGCATATTTCTTTTAAATTTATGCATTTTTAAAATTCACATGTTTTCTGTTTTCCATTGAAACTACTAACTGGTTTTATATAAGAGTAGTCTGTTAACAGTATTTGGTCCAGTTTCTAACAAGTAAGAGCTCCTAACCTTTTTAGAAAAATACACTTGTCTTAAGGTTTTGTAGCAATTTTGCAAAAAATGTAGCTTTTAAATATTTACTATAGTTTAATTATTGCAGTGTTTTATTGTTCTGCTTTATAAAACAAATCTAACTTCTTTCACTTTCCTTTCAAAATAAAATCCTCTCTTGGTAAAATAAGATTCTCCTGCTGCAACAGATTTACTTGAATTGAAAATACAGAAAAGTCCAGAAAAACTTGACATTTTCTATCATTATGACTTTGGTGGACTGTAACCTTTTTAATCTCCTTTTATTGTTGAACATTAACATGATAATATTGGTGTAGAATCCAATAAAAAATGTATACACTTAAATACTTTTGTATCAGAAACGCAGTTATAAACTTATGCAATGATAACATTTGATTTAATTTTTTCTAATAATGAACAGCTCTGACAGCATATTAAACGTTTTTACCATAATTTTACTCTGTTATCAGGCATGTTTGAATTTATGAGGGGTAAAAAGGCATACAAGACCTCTTGATTTTAGTGTAATTTTGGTACAAAAAGTTGTTTTTCTAATTCACCTAATCTTAAAAAATTTACATAAATGACAAAACTTAAATATATATATATTATTAGCATCTTTTTTTAAAGCCAAAGAGCCATATGAGGGTCCAGAGCCTCAGAATACAGACGCCTGTATAAACCAGCTGGAACTGTGAGCAGATTTCTTTGGGACATTTGAGTTTAGAGCACTTGAACTTAATCCTGTACTTTTATGTAAAATGCTGAATAACAGCAGGGATTAAAGTGTATCTTTGACAGATGTTTAAAAAGTGATGCAACAGCAAAAATAAAACACTCCAATAACTTCTCCTTAGATGAGGTGCAATAAAATATAAAAGAACAGTTTTAGATAAACTGACTCATAAGCTTAGGGTTTATTTTATTTTATTTTTATTAATAAAAAAGGGTCACTATTCCTAATTGGACACGAACTTGTCAAAAACCTTAGAAAATCTCTGCTTTTGTGATAAAGTTTAGCTAAAATGCTCCTGATTAACGTACAGCAATGCAAACACATGGCTTTATGCCTCCATTATAGTCACTGTCAGGTTTTTTATTTTAACTTTCTCCCCCATTAATTGCCACGCACCTGGGTGTGTAAATGCTCTCTACATTTAACCCTTATCCTGGAGGAGTGGTGAGGAGCAGACACAGCCGTCTCAGGAACAATTTTTCGGTTTAACGCCCCCATCCAACCACTTATTGCCGAGTGTCAAGCAGGGAGGCACTACGTCCCACTTTTAGTTTTTGGTACGACTCTGCCTGGATTTGAACTCACGACCTTCCAGTCTTAGGGTGACACTCTACCACAAGGCCACAAGTTAATAAAATTCCATTGTGACAACAAAACATTTGTAAACTGCACATATTTTGAAACAATCTTTAATATATAATTAACATTTCTACAAGGAATTACAAAAAAAATATATCAAGTGGAAGCTGCAAGCATGGTAAAAATAAAAAGAAGCACATTCAACCGAGTGTTGAATACTTGATTCTGCAGATTTAAAAACCCTTGACAAGTCAGTGATATGGCATTTGACAGTTTGTTGGCATTCTCATCTTTTCTCTGTAGATTGTCATCCACTGGTTCTTTTTCTATACTGTGGTCTAGTGTGCAGAGAGTGATATACAGGTGGGGTTTAAAAACAAAGACAGGAAAAGAAAACCATACACTTGGGCATAAAAAGCCTGTGGTTGGAGGCTACTACACTAGAAGACGGAGTGAAAATAGAATGTTGAGAACATCCAGTAGCTGCCTGCTACAAATGATCACAGTGATGTTATCTTTCTGTTAAAAAATGCTGATAATATTCCAGTCAGCTGCCTGATCCCTGTTGACGGGACAACTCAGACAGAAAAGGGTCTGAACTGTCTCAAACTGCACTGGAAGCTCTTCATGGAGTGCTCTGCATCTATTGTTTTCCCGTGTTGTGTGAACTATAAATATTATCAATTTAAAACCCACAATGCTAAAAACTGGATTTTTGATAGAATTCTCAACTGCAAAGGATGCATTGTCAAAAGTGTGCTGCCACCTTGTGGTCAAAGACTTGAATTGCACTAGTTTACTAGCATTTAAAGTTCAATGTTTGTGACTTTAGTGTTGTCTCAGAGCAGGGTCAATTAAAAATTCAAAAGCTACATAACAGGAATGCATAAAAGACAAAGTCCGGAGGTCACAGCAGAGGCACTGATCAGTTATGACAGGCGAACCGTCTGCCTTACGGCCGTCTTTGCATCAACCGGATCAGCGTGTGCATAGTGCTCAGTGATTCCTGATTTCATAAAGTCAAAAAGCTGCAAAGAGCTATAAAACGACATAAACTCAAAAGGAGTTCAACGGCTGACAGAAGTGTACTTGCTGAATCACCGCCGAGGATGAGTCACTTCTGGAGGTTTTCGTAATGCAGTCAAACGGGTTAAACCCCCCCCTCCCAAGGACAATCCCGGAGCAACGAACATATGGAGACTGTCGGCGTCGTCATTGGTAGAGCAGGTAGTTCTTGAGGGACGCTGGCAGGGGTAGTCTATGGATTTCACTCAGACGCTCTCTTCCCAGCGCTACTCTAACCGAGCGTCTACACAGGTCCATCAGCGACAGCGGTTCAGCTGAGGGGGGAGAGACAAGAGAAAGCGTCACCCTTCAAATGCTCTGTCATTTGACCCTATGTGCCTCTTAAATCTGAAAAATCTATGCCGTTTTGTAATTTCAGTAAAAATGTATGAGAGGTATGTGATGTTTTTGTCATCTTGACTTTGTTAAATGCATCAAATTATTCAAAGTATTTTGGAAGAATCTTTTAAAACCATAATTTTAACTATATTTATGTAGCTCTTAAATAAAAAAAATAAATAACTATTTTCTTAGATATAGCTTCTGTAGTTCATCAGAAATTCACCTCTAAGCTTGGGGCGGGACAGTTGGCATGGAGCAACCCCGGCCCCTTTCCCCTTGCAGAGATTGTGGCTCATCCCGTGTGTTTTCTACTCTTTCTCAGGGTATTTTTCCTCTACTCCCAATTTATAATGATTTGAAGAAATACTGGCTTATTATATGTCCTCAAAAAAAAAAATAAATAAAAAAAAACAATTTTCCTCAGAAACTGTCTTTATTTTCTAAACGTTAAATGTAACTAAATGTTTTACTGAACAATTTCATATGGTCTCTGCATTACTCAGTGTTCTTGCTCTGCAGCAGACAAGGAAAAGGAAAAAAGATCCTTTACACCGAGAGTGGGTTCTGTGCAGCATCTGCTGCACTTCTTTTGCACAGCTCTAACTAGGTTACGAGATCAGAGCTGAACATAAAAATCTAATGAGCACGGAGCGCTTGGGACGTTTGACTTTTTTGCTTTCCAGCTGAAAGCAAATGAAAGATGAATGACTGGAATTCATCTAACTGGAACCGTTTTTTTGCCAGCAGACGAGCACCACTGGTTTTCTAACTTCGGACAATAGTGACATCTGTTGTGGAAGCGGAAAACAAGAGCAAAGTACAGTTAGTACACTCGCTCATCCCATCATTACTGCGCTGAGAGCTTTCGATGAGGACACAAACAACAGCGTCATACCTGGAAAAGTCACTCAGACACTTATTTGCAAGAATATTCATTACATCATGTCTGGTTCTACATAATAATAACAAATACGCTCATGATATTATGCTCTCTGCAGTAATGGAGATCGTTTAGAGATCAGAAAAACTGTTGCAGCTTCATTATATAAATAAACTCTATTGGTTAAGTATGCTCTATAAATAAGATATAAGAATATACTTACGATCAAGTCCATTTATGTACCGGATTCGAATTTCACAGTGTCCCCATACGGCGCTCACCACTGGATACAGCTTCCTGCCTTTAAGTCCTCTGAATGCTACACCCAGATAATGTCCGTCCACTATGTAACCCAGAGTCCCCTCATCCATGTCCAAGACCACCAACAGGGAGTCTGGGATTATGAAGGTGTCTCCCGGCTCCAGGAAGCCTGGGTATGTTTTTCCGGGGAGATTCTTGCCGTCGTGGTAGAGTTTACTCCTGCACAGGTCCCACCCCCAAGATTCGGCGTTGCTTCCTACCAACGCCGTGTAGCCCACCGAGTGCAGGGGAGCGTCACTGGTGGCCACTCCCACCACAGCGTGCGTGCCCCGCTGGCGCATGGCCCAGCTTATTTCCCACACGTGCAGTCCCCTAGTGTAGCCGACGCGGCCGCGGATGGCGTCCGTGCTCTGTGCCACGGGGTGCCGGTGAAACACCAACTTGTTGTCATCTTTGACGAAGACGTTGAGGGAGCGGTCGTCGTTGTTCCACGAGTGTTGGATCTGGACGTCCAGGCTTGCAGGGGGCATGTCCAGAAGCAAGTCCAGTCGGGACGGCTTGGTGTGACTCAAAGCCTGGAGCTCCAATTTCAGAGGGCTGAACGCTGGGTCACGCATATCAATGGTTTTAATGCCACCGGGGACTTTTTGCCCCATGCTCCAGTATGGGTTGAGCAGCTTCTTCTCCCCTCCTCTCGTACCTCCCCCCCTCCTCAAAGACCAGTGGGGGGAGTGGTCAACTTCAGGCCTTGTTCTCCACGGCGTTCCTGCAGCTAAAGGTGCAACTAGTCCTCTTTGGCT
This sequence comes from Oryzias melastigma, assembly GCF_002922805.2. NCBI lineage: Eukaryota > Metazoa > Chordata > Actinopteri > Beloniformes > Adrianichthyidae > Oryzias > Oryzias melastigma. Next base: position 6,693,640 of record NC_050518.1, on the reverse strand, counting down.
TTAAGGTGGACGCACCGATGAGAGATGTTTGCAGCCTTCCTGGAGGTCAGAAGCCACAAAAGCACAACTGGTTAATGACTGGAAATCATAGCTCAAAATCCCCAACTTTAGCTTGAATCACATTAAAGTTTTATGCAGGAAACTACTGCATTTGTCAAACTATAATTCACGTTTAATTGCAGCAGCCAAGAAAATGCTTAAGAAAAATAAATAAATAATCACACATTTAGGAGAAAGTTAGCAAAGCACAAGAACAAAAAAACATTTGATCTTCAAAACAAATCATAACAGAATAGATAACAGAATGTATTCACACTTCACTGACGCATTGATGCATATTTAGCTTTATGAAACATAAGATGAATCTACTGTATAACATATGAACAATTATTAAAATAACCACAGCATGAAGAACATGCTAACAAGTAAACTAAACTCTTTATATCAATAAATCTGTTGAATTCTTCGGAACAATTCCATCCACGGGCTTGTGATGCACACTCAAGAACCCACTAAACACGCATTCACCCCATGGTCTCCATACTGGACAAGCAGGGAGGGGCTACTTTTTCTAGTTCTACAGTTAACTAGCACATGTCCAGCACAAGCTGGAATAGGGTTGTTCCGAAACCTTTAAGCGGTGGAAGTCTTGTGAATCATGAAAGACTCATAATTTCTGCCAGGTACAATTAATAATCTCTACTTCATGATTAATTTTCAAAGACTTGGCACTTATGTGAATTAAAAGTGATGCCATCCGTACGTCACAACCAAATCCGAGTCCATGATTGGTCAACCTTGTTGAACTTTTAAACGCGCATTCAATGGCTACACGTTTTAATAATAATACATATACTTTTTAGGCGTCTTTCTCAGACCTCAACATTACAGAATAGGGATAAAAGCACAAATTTAAAACGCAAATAAGCTAAAAGGTTTAAAGGACAAACGCATTGCAATCAGGAGGAGTAGGCTAGTCTGAAAAGACTAGCTTTGAGGATTGACTGTAGAACCACTGGACAGCTCAATCCCTCCTCTCATGTTCCAAATAGGAAGTATCTGCTGGTTCTAAGGAGGTCAAAATCCCATAGATTTCTATTGAGAAATAGACAGCTATTAGTCATTCCATTTGTCAGAATAGACATTCTTGCTATCCACCTTTCTTGCTATCCACCTTTCAAGTTAAAAACTGACCAATCAGATGCCTCAGAAAAAGCATGTGGTACTCACTGGCCCCACCTCAAACATTTGATTGACAGAGCCCACTTTTAGTGGAAGGACTGGACTTCAATAAGCTCACTCATGATTGGTCGCAGTACTTCCCTTAAAAACGGGACTCTGATGACTCAGACCAATCACTGTTGACAGGTTCCAAAATGGCGGCCCACGTATCAGGAAGCCACAGGGACAATTTAGCCATATTTCGCGAGACCTGGAGGTAAGGCGTTTTCTATGGGTGACTTCAACACCTCACTCTGTCCATCGTTTTCTACAGTCTATGATTTTGAGTCTGGAGATGAAGTGAGGGAGTGAGTCCATAATAAGAGTTGTGAGGCAGGGTTTTGCCCGTAGAGCCCAAAAACAGTCATAAGGATGTATGCAGTGATGCTTGAACGAGAGAATTCTGAACGTGGAAGCACAAACATGCATTTACATGTGTTTACATGATTTAGCATTGAAAGTGGCCGCTTGAACGCGCGTTACAGAATGCAGCGTGAACACAGCTTTCATTATGCATGGGTAATAGTTACACCCCCAATCAAATTATACAAAAATACATAAATAAAATTATACTCTGAAAAATACAGTAATTAGATTTTACACCTCAGAGGAAGTATACTACATTTAAAAAACATGTACTGCAGTTCTTTAGCTGAAGGGCATAGGGGGCTATAAAAGTGCTTTCTTTCCATAAAAAAGGAAGTAAACAAGCATTTATTGACCCTGTTTTACTTTCTCTTATCATCAAAGCTGGTAGAGCAGTACCATCACCTAAAATGTATTTACCCACAACTATCTCTGATCTGACGTCTTGAGTTGTTGTGTGTCAGAAAAACCAGACTGTGTGGCCTTGTTTTACCCAGTTCAGCACGGCCAACCCAGACAGACGGGCTCAACCAGATTCTGGAGCTCCGGTGGTTGGACTGAAAAGACTCTTCACAAAAGGCTGGATTATTAAAAAGAATAGAGTGACACGGTTGCAGTTATAACACCAACCGTCCTCGCCGCCAAGTCTGCAGCTACAAGCTTTAATAGTGACGACAAAAACATCAGGAGAAGCAAAACAAATCAAACTTTTCCTTCAGTACCCTAAACATTTTAGGTTTTCCGTGGCAGAAAAACTGACATCAATAAAGTGGTACCACATCAGAAAGTACACTTTATTTGCCCTCGCACAAAGATAGAAGAACTATTCAAATAAATTACAAAGCGACTAATGAGGGCAGGTGTCACAGCTCCTTTTAGGTCTTCCTGTTTCTGCCTGAACAACAACACTCCAAGAAGCTTGTGTAATGTGGAAACCAGTGCTGCTGGGACAGCCACTCTAATTGAATTGTAGACAAGAGCTCATTGAGTCCTTTAACTCTCCTTCTAATACAAGTAAACAACCATTAAAATGGGTCATGTCTTCTCAGTTATTGGAAAACAGGAGGGAAGGAAAAGCCAGCAGTGGGTGGCCGCCATCTGAATGTAAAAAAACAAAAATGCTCTTTTCAATGGCTGTCCAGCATTTAGGAGGGGAGGAAGAGAAACATGTTCATTTGCACACTCGAGGAGCCAAGACTTCACTGTTCCACCTCCCCACGCAACACAGGCGACTACACCAGACCAGCACAAGTTCTTCCCGCTTTGAGCTCACGCTACAAAACAAACATCACCATTAGTGGCACAAAGGGGCAGCTTGCAGAGGGGGTGTGTTGGGTAGAGCCAGACCTGGGCTGCTGGGGGCTCCTGGGGGCCCGGAGTTGGTTTGGAGCTAATTGAAATGCAAAGAGAAGTGCTTGCTGGACTTTCAGAACCAAGGAAGCACTTGTTTCTCATTTAAGGCTCAATTTAGCACCTGAATTGATGTTAAACTACAAAGAAGGGGATATTTAAAAACAGAAACTGAAACAAAACCTGCTTTCTTGTACTTACAGACAACTAAACACCAAGATCCCAAAGTTATGCAATTAATCCCACTTTATGTTAATTGTAGGTATTGTTGAGTCATCTTTAACATTTTGGAGAATATAATCTGGGTTATCCATCATTTGATCGTCACAACATCTGCATTGATGGGAATAACCTTAACCCCCACCCCTTAAGTGTTCCCCCAGGTCCGGACAGGCCCAACTTGAGTATGAAACCGAATCAACACTAACCTCCATATGTACATTGACCCCCCCAAAACTGATTTTAGTCAGGTTAAGTGGCTGTAACAGGTCATTTTTGTTTAAATTAACACCAATTTAATGTAAAGAAGTCTACAGGCCCATTCAGGCGTAAGCTTGTCGTGTTCGGTTCGCGGAGTGGATGTTAGCCGTCCGACATCAACTGTCGCGGGCCTGGGGAAATCCTGGAGAGCCGAAATGTTGCTTTTTGCCTTCCCACTACTCCTGCCGCGCGACGGGCGTTACACAACCGCACGCGGGCACGGAAGGCTGCTGCTAGCAAACAAAAACACGGCTAACATGTACGATGGACGACAGCCGCGCGAGGCTAACGCTACAATCAACCTTCTGGCTGTGCGCAAACGCCAAATATGTAGACATGATGCGAAGACGGGCCCTCAAACCCGACACAAACATCCCCGACAGCCGAGCAGAGGGAGAACAGACCTTGATACGGTGAGGAGGGATCCAGCTGAGGCTTCTTCCCGGGTAGCGCCCCTTTTTACCTCGCCGTCTCACCTTTTTACAGTTTGAGCCTGGACATGAATTGGGTGAAACGGCGATGGCTGCTCTAACATCTCTCATATCACGTGGTAAACTGCTCCCAGCTGCTCCAGCAGATTAGGACCTCCCCACGCAGCTCTGCGGACAACACGCTCCTGATGTATCCAAATGCTGAATGCACGGAGAAAAAGGCAGGAGATAAAATAAAACAACAATTACTTTTAAAAGTCACAAAATAGTAATTTGTGCGACAAAATACTAACTTATGTGCGCAAAATATTAACTTGTGCTAATTTGGGCGCACAAGATAGCGAATACACACAAGATATACTACTAATTTAAGGGCACAATATATTAACGTACTAATTTGAGGGAACAAGATACTAAGATGCTAACATTTGTGCACACACAATACTAATTTGTGCATACAAAATATTAACTTGTGCTAATTTGGGTACACAATATACTAACTTGTACACACAAGATACTAACTTGTGCTAATTTGAGGGAACAAAATAATAACTTGTACAAATTTGAGGGAACACTTGTGCACCAAAACACTAACTTGTGGTAATTTGAGGGAAGCTACTTAGCTGTGCACACAATACTAATTTGTGCGCACAAGAAGCTAACCTTTATCAATTTGAGGGAACAAGATACTAACTTGTACACACAAGATACTAATTCATGGTAATTTGATGGAACAAATTACTCACTTGTACACACAAAATACTAACTTGAGCTAACTTGATGGAACAAGTTACTCACTTGTACACACAAAATACTAACTTGAGCTAACTTGATGGAACAAGTTACTAACTTGTACACACAAAATACTAACTTGTGTTAACATGAGGGAACAAGATACTAACTAGTACACACAAGATACAAACTTGTGCTAATTTGAGGGAACAAGATAACTTGAACACACAAGATACTAACCTGAGTGCACAAAATATTGAATTTGTACACATACAATACGATACTTGTCCACTAAAAATGCTAACTTGTGTGAACAGAATACTAATTTGTGCTCAGAAAATTCTAATTTGAGAAAACGATGTATTTATTTATTTTGATGTCCAGGCCTTTGTAGCCTTTAGCGTTAAAGTGAGTCACTAATATTCCTTTTTACATTCACATTTTATTTTGTTTACATGTTTTTCAAAATAAAATGTTTTCTTTTTAATTTCAGGGTTTAATCACCTGAGAACAATTTTCTTACTACGGGTATTATTATTTTTTTTCAAATATTAGCAGCAACAAAACAATAACATTATAATAAGGAAAAGATTAGCCTTTTGCTTTAAAGTGAGTCATTAATATTCATTTTTACAATAACAGAATGTTTGGTTTGCATACGAGTTTTTCACAATTAACAAATTTCAAATCCATGTTCAAATCAGCTCAAAACTGTTTTCATTATTTCAGATATTTGCAGCAACAAATGAAAAACACTAAAAGAAGTAAAAGTTGAGCCTTGTGCTTTAAATAGTATTAGCTACAATAAAACAATAAAACAAAGAAAAGGGAGATAAAAGTGCATTAAGCTTTTGGTAAAAAAAAAAAAAAAAAAGAACAACCTTTTAGTTTTTTTCACTCTTTGTGTTTTGCAAAACACTTCTGTGAGTTTCGAAAATTGCAGATACAATTAAAAAAAATAATTGTAAAAAAAATGTGTGTTTCTAACTTATAAATGGTGGAATTGTCTCAAATGAACTAATATCATAACTCCTCTGAAAAGAACCAAGAACTGATCATCTACACACTTTAGTTTACAGAAACCACACGAGCACCATATGACCAAACTCCAGCAGAAGCATGACATCAGTATCAGTCATCCAAAAGGACACAGATGCATTCTGTTGCTCAGCTTGACCTTCAGGTCATCTGTTGCCACAACTAACGCTGTTAGTGAGAGGAGATCTTCACCATGGGTCAGTGCTGCTCAGTTAGTCATGGTGACACTGCAGAGTCTGACACAAATACTGTATGTTCACTGGTGGGGAACGGTCAAGGAGATGGTTTCAAGACCTTTAAACTGGATATTTTGATGAAACATAACCTTTTTTACAACAATCTTCAGTTAGTAGAGAACAGATGTAAGTGCAGCCTTCTTTTTGCCACCCTTTTGGAGCCAGAGCTACAGACATAGGAGATGTCAGAGCAAACAAGCAACAAATTTTAGTGACTGTAAGGAAAAACTGAGACACTGATGCCACCTAGTGGATCAACAGAAATGTGTATCTTCTGCTTCAGGGTTGCAATCTTTTAGCTTCTGTGCAGAACATCTCTCCATTCATAAAAAAAATATAAATGACTTCAGCTGACGCACACACATCCTGTCAAAAGCTGCGTTGCTAAGTGGTCAGATGTGTCATGAACGTCCTCCTCAGGCATATTTTCACATTCATCATATGCCCTTCTTCTGCCAGCATTTGAAATTAAAGGAGTTTTACAAAATGACCTTATTTTTCTTGAAGGTAGCCTGGCTCGTTTTACATCCTCGGCAGGGAACATAGCTTGGCGATTTGAATTACCTTCCACTCAGCTCATCTCCAGTGAAAATCCCATTTTCCCATGTGGCTTGGGTGCAATGTGCTGAGCTCGATGATAACTCAGGGCCGCTCCGCCGTGGAGGAGGGGCCCGCAGACATGCTTACTGCCTCCCTTTTAGAAAGCATCATTTCAGCAGGATCGATAGTTCGTCCCACTCCACGACTGGCAGAGTGCGTTTACAGGAGGGTGGAGGATTGTGTGGACAGCTGCAACCGAGGCAAGTCTGAGCAACGCACGCAGTCAAGGTGAATGATTGCATGCTGCGTCAGACACTCTGCTGCTTACTTGCACCAAGATGCAGTTTCTCAAAAGCACCAGTGGGTGGATGCTCTCCTCAACTGGAAAATGCAGTTGCAGGCAACATAGATAGAAAGCATGTGGACCAGTTCATCTGTCACCTCTTCATAGTCAGACTTTTTCTTCAACCTGCCTCCCAAATGTTTATCAGTTGAATAAAATATCTACATAAAACCTCTTTTTTTTAAAAAACATCCCACATCCATTTATCTGAGGCTGAACGCTTAAATAGATTTATGCTGGAGGTGAGAAGACATCTCATGTTTCAGTGAACCGCTTGCAATATAAGACCTGCACCGTTCAGCTCTGTGAAGGAGAAATCCTTACGCGGCAATAAGAATGATGTGAGTGTGGAGAGCATGGGCTGAGAATGCCATTCACACTTTTTAAAGTAAATGTCCCCATTCCCTATTATCCTTGGAATTCATACAATAAATAAAATATGGTAGGGTAGCATTTGTTAAACTGTTTTTTAAGGTTAATGCTCTCAAAATTATTATATTTCTAACTGCATAACCTTTTGACGCCTGAATTTAGTCCCAGCTATGAAAAAAAGTCACGTATGTTTGGCTAATTTCAGGTAAATTTGCAGCTACTTACTTAAAGTTACTTAAATAAAGCAAATAAATTAAGCAGGAATCAAGAAAAAAAAAGTAAAACAAGAAGTATTTTATTTACTGGAGTAAAGCAAAGAAATTAACTAGATTTTAGCATTAAAAAAGCTTCATTTTTTATTATAAAAAAGTTTAACATCACTATTTTTTAGAATGAAAAGTGTAGTTTTTATATTGTATTTTTGTAAAAGTATCATAGTTGCATTAATACAGTTTTTTAAGTCACAGTGGAAAGTTTTTTGTTCTTTTTGATCATGCATAATTGAATAAACTAACCAGAAAATGAGTTTATTCACAGATATGTAGGGCGAATTATTTTCTGCGACATTTAATAAAAGTGCGTAAAATTCTGTGCTGCACGGCTGACGACTAAAGGCACAGAAAGACGGAAGTTCACTCGCTGTTCCATTCTAGTAAATACGCGATTCAGCACGCGTGTATTTGCTGCATATTCTGCTTGTGTGACTTTGAACGCAGCTCTCGCCGGTTTAAAGGAGAGGGCTTCGGTTAGGGGAGGTGAACCACTGCAGGGCAAAGGGATGTGGATGGGACAGGATGTGGTGCAGTGCAAGCATCCCCCACTGCTCAGATCACTGCTCATTTGTCAAGTTGCCTGCAGACTTGAATGGTGCATTGCTGTTGAAACAGCGAGTGGAAATCAGCAGCGGAACAGTACGCTCCATCCACCTGGGAGGAGCTCCAGGTGGAGGACAGTCTCCTTGACTGGTGTGCAGAAAAAAGGAGTCTTGAGGTTTGTATGAATATGGCCAGAAAAGGTTATATTGATATTTTTTTTTGTTGTAATTTTTCCTTACTAATAAATTTAAATGATCAGAACATAAGTGACCTGATTTATCTTAGGGGATGTCCTCGATAAGGGAATACTGTGGATCAGAAGCAAACTCTGAGGTGCAGGCTGTCCTCGGTTTTCACAGTAGTTTTGCAGAAAGTGTCTGGATTTGGAAAACTGCATAAAAAAGAACAACATTTATTTGTAATGAGCTTAAAATATATGCTGAAAAACACTTCATAAAAAGGAGAGTTAGATATTAAAAATAATTAAAAAAAACATTATTTGCAAAGAATAAATCAAATCAATCTTTACTTATATAGCACTTTTTATACCTTTTAATAAAATAAAAGTACAACTAAGAAATGTTTCTATCCTGCTAAGGATGAAAATATTGGAGGGTAAGAGTGAATCCTAATTTTATCATTTTTCTCTTGAGTAATATAATCCAGTCTTAAGAACAACCCAGCAACTTTTTATGTGGATGACAGGAGGTATGAATAATCACAACTAATAGCTATAAAAAACACGACACAAAAAAAATAAACGAGAGAAAGAATTTCATTAATCTAAAAAATAGAAATTTATCTTAAATATTAAAAAAATAGATGTCCAACACCAACTGCTTCCTAAAACCTGTCACCTTTCATTTGTAACAGTAAATTGTTAAAGGGAAACTTCTTCTCTTAGAATTTATGACTTAATAATAGACAAACCATCAAAGTTGCAAACCATGAAGGAAATCTTTCAGAGTTCCCTGGTACCTCTGCATAACGGGTAAGTTCTTCCAGACTCAACTCACTCATTAGCAGCAGAGTTTTTGGTAGTTTCTGCCGAAGACTGTGCGTGTGTCAGGAATCACCCCGGAGCAGCTGCAGCTGCCGAACGGCTTCACAGCCGGAGACAGCCATCATTAGGCCGCTCTGGAGGAATCCCTGCATTATCTGATTTAGTCTTGGTGTGCTGTACCTGTTTTCCACCGAAACACAAACAGCAGCGGCGAATGTAGGCCAGGAATCAACGCACATCTCCGGATGACACAAGCGCTGTGGAGGACACGCAGCACCCATTAACAAGCTGGAGCACACAACATATTGCAGCAGGGAGAAGGACCGAAATAATAAGAGGCTTTCTTCCCCCCACCAGCACACGAGAACCTGGAAATGGTACTGACAATTTCTTCTAAGCACAAGTTTGTTCAGTATCCTGCCACAGCACAGTGATGGACTGCTGCATTTTCCATTAAAGTTGTGTCCTGCAGCCCTTTAAACTGATCATTTTGTTTTTCTCTGTGCAAACAGGCTTTGAGTTCTCACCTGAAAAAAGGACAATCTCACTTTTTTGTTGCTTTTCAGCTATTAGGGCATCTACTTTTACCAGTCTGGGTGCAATTCCTAGAATCTTAAAAAATGTGAATTTACCTGACTCACTCACTGCTTTAAATGTTATCAAAGCTGTGCGTGGATTTGGAGAAGACCTGTGCGCTGCAGTCTTGCAGCGCTCAGGCTGATCTCTGTGCTAGCCTTTGTTCCATCACTGCTGCAGACAGACTGGCTGCTGCTGACACTGCCAGCTCACAGAGCCGCTGCTCATCCACTATAGCAGAGCAGCCGGCTGTCAGAAGTTCAGCTTTTCTCAATCACAGAACATCTTCCACCATCTGTCCCACTCAGAGCGAGGAAATGATGCTCTTTAGGTGCACCACAGACTGATCTCTGTTCAGAACAGGGTGAGTAAACATCAAGAACACACATTTTGCAATAAAACGTGGATATTTGATCTCTCAACACACTAAACGGCTAATCATAAAGCTGAAGGGATATGGACTAATTGATGGATTTCAGTCTGTTTGTACAACCTTTTCTTTACCTAAAGCATATTTGATCTTTATTGTTTTTAAGAGATGATTAATTAGGAGCAGGAGGCTGCTGGTTTCACAAACTGAGGCCAGTAAAGAGGCAAACAAACCTGTACAATTCAGTCAGGTTGATTTAATACTCAATATTTAAAAAATACGAACAACCAAAAAACCTACTTCAAAGAAAATCATGTTTTTGCTGTTTTTAACGTGTTATTTGGGCATATTTTAAGAAAATTAAGATCAAAATTGTATTTCTAACTATTTATTTTAGGAATTTTTTCATAATCAGGAGCAGACAAAAAAATGCGGTTTGAGAAAGAGTGTACTTATGATGTAGAAAAAGGCTGAGCAGACAAAAAGCTCCCTGCTCCAAGCTCTCAGTAATGGGAGGGGGGGCGGTCCCGCCTACAACTCAGCGGTAAATTTCTAATGAACTTGTGCCGCTCTGCAGAAACTATGTCAACACATTTTTTTTGTCCAAAAACTAAAAAAATCTTTATTAAAAGACAACTAAGAATGTTTTTAAAAAAATAGCTCAAAAGCTGAAGCTGGTCATTTAATGACAGCAATAGAAAAGAATAGAATCTCCAAAGTACTTCAAGTAATCAGGAAAAAGTTCGTAAAAGTTTAAAGACGTAGATAAAAGAGAAGTTAACCGTGTTGTTGGTGATTAACAGTTGATAAATGTTTTTTATAGTATAAAATAGATGAAAACAGATTTACAAAATTAAAAAAAAGATATATTCTTGTGTAAAAACAGAGATAAAGACAATAATAAATAACTTTGTTTTTCTGGTTCTCAGTTAAAGCATAGCTGTCAAATAGAGAAAATGTGAACCTAGGTAATCGCAGTTTAAAACTCAGTTTGAATTTATTTACTTCAAGCAATCAAAGCAAAAAGAGTACAAAAGAAGATTAAAAAAGAGATATATATCTATACATAGATATATCAAACTCAGGATGATTACTGGTAGTCTTTATTTTATAAGAAAAAAATAATAAAGTGAAAGAGATCCAAGAGAATTTTTTTTCCTCCAACCTTATTGGACAATACTATAAAAATAACAATATCAGTTTGAACATCCACATTCCACTTTGAATGAAGTGGTAAATAATTATTGTTTGGAAACCATTTTCAGCTAATTTTCCTCAAAGTTTTACGGATTTCTTTGAATTAACAAATTGTTTCCCAAATTTTCCAAAAAAGAGGAGACACCTGAATAGTTTTAGATGAAAACTAGTAGAAAGCAGACAACTGTCCTTCAAAGCCATTCTCTTAGTGACTGAAAAAATACTGAGAATAAGTCTGAAGTGATGTGTAAAGCAAGCGGGCTGCTGAGCGTGTGAATCAATGTTTCTATTATCTTTTCCGGACAGATCGATGGAGCCGAGGAATGAGCCGTGAATGGTAAGGAAGAGGGAGCTACAGAGGAAAAAGACGCATTCACTCCGAAGCCAACGGTTATAGGCTTAACTCCGTTATCTGTGTGTGTCAGGGAAGCCCATGGTTGACGGCAGACCTTTAACCCCTCTCATTGACAACATTTGCGTTACAGTTCATGTCACAACACGAGGCGCAAAAACACAATGACCTGGTTAGTTAAAGCTTTATCCACACATAGAGTGCAGCTCTCACATCCAACACAGAGAATCCTTCACATTTACACGCCGCGGCCTATAAAGGGAAGTGATGAAGCGACAGCAGCCAGGTGAAGCCCAGAGAGGTAATCTTATAGGACATGCAAAAGAGCCGATCCTCATGGCTTATTCATTTCAGGAGATGCCATTACCGTGAGTGGCGTGGGCTGTGAGGGACATGCTAGCGGGGGCATTTTCTTTGGTGTCAAAGAGTGCAGAAGAGAAAAGTGAAGCCCGGCGGTTCGGCCGACTGGCGCAGCAGCGAATCATGCATGCAGGCAAACAAGAAAGAAAGAAAGAAAGCTCCCCTTCCGAGCTGACGAGTGACAGTTTCTACATGACATGGACTTCTGATTCACACTGTCGCCAACTGATGCAGACATTCCTCTACAGCTAGTTCCAGAAGTTTTGTTCATTCAGTAATCAGCAGCTTTTGAGATGATTAGGAGGGAAAAAAAAGTCAAGTATGGGCCTTGGATGGATGGTGATGCAGCTAAAATGAGATACAAGATGCTGCTCAAACTCCCAAGAACCATCACTGCAGAGCCAACCAAATGATGCAAAAACGAACATCTAAAAGAGTGAACAGCCAATATGCAAAAGCTTAAGACAAGATTCTAACAGAAATACTGATATCTTTAGAGTCCAACCCCAAGAATAAATGTACAAAGAGAAGTGGAAAGTCACTGTCTGAGTGATAGATGATCTCGCTCTAACAGAGCTATGTAACACATGAAAAAACCCAGTTGGTCAAGATATTTCCACATTTTAGCGCACTGCAGAATACCACCAGTAGAGCAGTGCATCTTGGGTAATGAAAGGCAGGCAATGGGGATTGCAGATTAAGGACATTTTGCTTCTCTGGTGGATTTTTTTTCTGTAAATCAAAGATGTTTAAACTTTAAAAACAGACTGAGTCTTTCATAACATGATGGAACAATTATGGATTTTATTTAGAATATTTTTTCAATTAGTTATTGCAAATTGTTTTAAATGTGATTTTTTGTTATTAATTTAAAAGTTGTAAAATAAATGATGCTACTTTTGCCCATCATTTCAGACACTGATCTCCTCTCAGTGGATGGCCCCCTTTTGCTGCATCTCCGATTTTACTGTGATGAGATAACAAATCTGAGGGAACGGCGAGTTAAGAGTGCATCGATGGGGGGTCTCTCTTACGAGGAATCCTTCGCACTGATGATTCCCAAGAGAGTCGGATGAGGAGTTGCTGATGAGGATGGGGAGGAGAGGAAGGCGGACGGCGGATGTGCACACACACACACTGACCCTGGACGCTGCGTTCCCCTTTAAAAGTCCCATCCCACTCGGATACGCAGAGCTCATGCAGGATCTGCTGCGGCAGTGGGGGAACACTGCTGAGCTGTGCAGTTTGTGCTGCCAGCAAGCGTGCAATGAAGAGGAGGGGGGGAGCGAGCCCGTACTGGAGGAGGAGGAGGAGTGAGGGAGGTAGAGAGAGAGTGCAAACAATGTCATTCTGTTCAGGAGGCAATGCTGCAGTCAACTTTGCCACGCCATGAAAGCACATCAGCAGCGATCAAGAGGCTCCGAGTGAGTGCAGAGAAGTTTTCCTCCTCTCTGTCCTGTCTGTGTGATGCGGTGCAAGACTCGTCCGGGAGGTAAACATCTCTTTCCTTTGTAGACTAACCCTACCTTGCATGCTTTCTCAGATGTCTCCCTTTTTGCTAAGGTTACCTTTCTCCTTAAATTTGCTCTATGAGAGTTGCAGCGTGTGCATGCCTGCAGTTGTAAAGCTTCTGAAGCAGCCTCCGTCTCATCAGTTCCATCCTTCTCTGCACCAGTAATAACCAGCCAACCAGACAGCCAGTCAGCTAGCAGTCAGGCTCCACTGCTCCCTCATCCATGTTTAACTCATGGTTCGGGCTGGATGTAGCACATAGCAGCTGCTGTTTGATACGACAGAGAAAACTTCCAAGATGCAGCGTTCCCTCCTCTGAAGACGACTTCTGTCTTTGTTGTCTTTATGTTGAGGACCACAGACAGCTCCAGCTGTTTCCTTGACCCTCATATCCGTCAGCTCCTTTTAAAACACAAGTTTAATGTGAAATAGAACAAACCAGGAGGGTGTGTTTAACGAAGGTCCTGAACTGAAATGAGAATGAGGCTACCGCGGCCTGTATGGGACAGCAGAGCTGTGGTGCAGTGATACAGTAGTGCAGGAGCGACTGGGGACTTTTATAGACAGTGCAGTTGAGTCGGGTTCGTCGAAAAGATCTTTTCCCATCTTAAACAAGACAAAAAATATACTTATCCCTTTTACGCTCACATATTTTTGCGAGTTAATTAAAAAAAAAAGATGTAAAAATGTTGCTCACTTGCTGCAACACTCTCTGAAACTTTAAATGTACACTTTTCTCGCTGTTCTATCCATCTTCTCCTTTTTAACATTTTTTTGTGAAAATTTTGTGGAGAAACTTATTAAAAGTAAGCCTGGGCTCTACGTGCAGCCAGGTGAGTTAGCTTGTGTGCAGCCTCAGCTTTCTCTGGGTTCATGCCAGATAATTGTGCTGAGACCTTGAAAAGGCAAACTGGTTCTCGGAGAAGTTCCAGAGCATCTCTGTGGCCTTTGGTTCCGCCACCTACCCGAAGCATGCGGGTCAGTGCAGGGATGACGGGCCTACGTTCAGAACCTGACATCATCTAAGGAACATCTGCAGTTAGTCCTGCGCACACACTCGCCTGGGGTGGGTGCTGCACTGGCAGCAGAGAAACTGCCGCACTCACCTGATGTTCTTTGCACCTCATTTCTGCCCTCCCCCCACCTCCCATCCTCTCCCCTCCTCATCCCTCCTCCTCTCATCTTTAGTTTCTCTGCTGTCGTCTCTCTCGGAGGTAGGAACCGGCCAGCGCAGCACCGGAACGGCAGGCTTTGCACCTCTGTGATTCAACACTTCCCTCCTCCTCCCTCCCTCCCTCCTTCTCCATCCTCCTCCCCCCTTCTTGAAAAAAAGTATGCAGAACATGCTCTCACCATCCTCCTTGAGCAATTTGCTTGAGTGAATAGAAAAAAAAAATCATCCAGTGAGCCGGCAGCAGAACACCAATCCTGCAGTGTCCTGCAGCAGTTGTGCTCCTGCAGTGCTGGCCTCCAACCACACACACACACACACACACACACACATTGGACTATGGAGCTGCACATCAAGAGTGTCTGTCGGTCACATGACAGCAGCGCTCAGTGAGGCCTTCTCTCCCTGCATTGGACTAAACAGAGTTTAGAGACACAGGAGAACAGATGATTGCACCCCCTACCCTCACCCTCCTCCACCCCCACCCCCCCAGTGGTGCATTGTCCCGTTCTAGCACTCCAGTTCTGATGATGTAATCAATGCAGCAAGCTTTGAACCTGCTGGGCCCCGTCCACTCCAACTCCCCCAAAGCTTATTGACAAAGATGTAAATATGAGGCTTCAAGCAGGAAAGATTTATACTTCAGTTTCAAGAGAAGATTTGTTCCGCTGCGTTGCATTTAGCAGACACTTTTATCCTAAGATTACTTTTAATGAGGAAGGTGGGGTTAAACCTAGGACTTAACGCCTGGATCAAATTTAATCATCAGCGACATCATTTATGGACAGTTTTTTTTATACTTTTATGTAAATATTTCAACTTTTCCACACTTAGTAGTGACAGTGCAGCAGATATTTGTGCAAAAGGCCACTTTATCAAGCGCCACAGTTTTGCTCCTCTATCTAGACAAAGACAGAACTCCAGGCAGAACTTCCATCGCTCTGAGTTTTCCATAATATCAAAGAGGCATTGCTCTTTCATTGATAAGGTCATCAGTCGGTTCACGGGCTGCAGTGGAGAGCAGCACCGGCACTTTACAGATGCTCAGGGAGCCAAACTCCGACCACATTGTAGCAGGTGAGTTTTGCTGAGCTGGCTCCTGCTGCTGAAGCCGGAATCTGCCTAGTGATCAACTTCCACTTACAGCAGTGATGAACTGGCATTACCTCGGCTCTAGTAAGAAAAAGCCAAGTGCACATCAGAGCAGTTTGGGGTAATTAGCACTCATGGATAGTGATGATTCTGCATCTTGATGCAGTGTAATGTGTCAGTTACTACACACACACAAAAACATCTCCAAAGTTGCGCATGACATAAAACACCCCTTTGATCCACTGCAGCCACAAACTGCTGATAAATTAGGATTTAAAATTATATGTCAGAGTTTTAGGAAAACATGAATATTTTACATCGACTTTGCTGATGCCCTCGCTGTAATTTCTGCTTTATAATTCATACTGATGGACTTTGTAGCTCCTATATGATTTGATGAATCAGATGTTTTTCCTGCTGCATTGGTGCCTGATTTAAACAGATTCTGCTGCATTGCAACTACTGCAACCAAGCTGGAGATTGTAAAAGTAAGAGTCAATTTTTTGAAGAAAACTCAGGCAGTGGGAGTTTCTCCTCTGGGTAAAGGAAGTGGTCAACACAGCTCTTAATCCTCTGTGACATGACAAGAAAAGCTCGTCACATTTTTTAACCATTTTATGTCACCACACTCTCTTTCTAGGAACTCCATCATGCGGTGATGCATTTAGAGTGAGAGCTATGCTAACTCACTGAAGCAGGCTGAGTCATGCTGGGTTTTTTTTTTTTTTTGTGGGTTTCCCCGTCCTCTGATCCTCTGCTCCTCCCCTCGTGGTCTAGGCACTGGGTCCTGCTGCTGGTGGCGTGTGGGAACATGCCTTGACTTGTTGTGCTGCTGCAACACAGAAGGCAGAGAGAGCAACTGAGAAAGGAGAAGGAGCTGGTGGTCAAGCCTGGTGTGGAGTGACCTGCACCCTGAAGGAGCCCTGCAGCCCCCGGGACAGAGAGCAGTTGCACGTGGTGGAGGTGAGGGGGGACGGAGGAGCGCCGCTGCAGCCCGGTGAGCACACATGGGAACATGTCATGACATTACTATCCCAGCTGAGCAGCGACCATCATTTCTACTATCTGTTAGTTTGTTTTTTTTTTTAATTCAGGACCTCAGATCAGTTAAAGACAGTGATTTGAATGGAAAACAAAACATTTTTAAAAGCTTTCATGCAAGGATGGCACCATTGTAATGAGAAGAAAAGCTACCAGGACTATTTTACACCCAAACATTGCAGTAACCTTCACACAGAGAGACCCTTTCAGGATCATCGAATAATCTTCACAGAGTTTTTCCATATTTAATCCTTTGTTTAGAATATTCCTTTAAGAGAACTAACAAGCGTCCTGCAGGCGAAGGTTTGAGTTTCTGCTGAGGGCATGACTCGAATTTCTCTGGAAGGAGAAGTGTCATCTGTGCTTCAGTTTAGGCTCGTTTGTGAGGAGTGGGCACCGCTTGTGCATGCTGTCACATTTAATCACATGCTTGTGCAAAAGCTTAAGAGCAAAAATTAACAGCGGAAAATCTGTTTTCTGGTCTCCAAAAGTTGTGTGTGTGCGGAAAACACTTCATAATTTACAGTTCAATGGTGATGCAAGAAAGTTGATGCGCAATTTACACTATATTTCTAAGGAGAACCAACAAAGAAAAGGCTTTTTAGGTTTAAGTCCCATGTTTTATTACTTATATTGTTAAATATGGATTTTTAAATTAAAATGTTCTAAAATCCTAAATCTTCAGCGTACTATTAGTGTGTATGACGAGCAAAACTCTGCTCAGAAGTATGGCGGTACAGTAAAAATTGAGAGCATTGTTAACCAATTTAAGATGATTAGGTCAGTGAAATGGGACTGGAGTAGAAAAGCTTTACTGTTCAAGCTTTCTTCATTGATGCTGAGCGGCCCATGAAATGTAAAGCAGGGGCGGGTGGGAGGGTGGAGTTCAGAGCACGGGACTGCTGACGGGTGGGGAGTGAAGGTGCAGTGCGATCCTGCATAACCAAGGAGCCCAACACTGATGTGCTTTGGCGTAGTGATTCAAGAAAAAAAAAACTGCAAGAAATGAGAAGAACTGCTGCATTTGGGCTGAATAAGTTTAAGGTGGCTGCAGTTGGTGGAAAACTGAAGCGGTTCTGAGCTAAATGCAAAAAACAAGGAAGCACGCAGATCCAACAGCCTACATTTAAAGCTGAAATCCTCTTTCATGAAAAACTCTTGAGTTTTATCTGTCATTCACTTCGAGAAACCATAACTGGCAAAAACTAAGACAATCTATTTAAACATTTTCATACTAAATTTGGGTTCAATTATCATCTAATATTTTAAGCTTAGTTTGTAAATCATTCCGCCACTTAATGTTTTTTTAATTTAAAATAATCCTAATTAATTAACACTTAAGAAACCTAGAAAAATGTCGCCAAAGGGATGCTGACTCAGCTGTCAGCCTCCAAACTTACTGCTTCAGGGTCGGTAACTAAAAAGGCTGATGTTATTCACGCGTATTTACGTGCGACTAACATAGAAAGTGATGGAAATTCATATTGGCCACACGTAATACAGTAATACGTGCAGCCAAGATCACATTGCTGCATTGCCCATACACATTTTAAGTGTGTCCAGGGCTAGATTTTATTGTTGGACGCACGCATTTAAAATTAAACTTAAAGTTAAAGTTCCATTAACTGTCGAGCTCCTAAATGTGTGAAATGTGTTCTCCACATTTGACCTAACCTCTGGTGGAGCTGCAGAGACAGCCACACTTGGTAATAATTTGCTTATTTAACCATAATGCTAACCTTAACCTTTTCAACTGCGTCAGAAAAAAATGTATCTCTGGATGCACGTTTTTCGAAAATTACGTGCAAATAGACACTTTCAACTAAAAAGATGTTTAACTCATATTTAAAACATTCAAAGAAGACATTATTTACTGGCATTTATAGTTTCGATCATGTAAATATTGACTGGTTTTATTGTTTCTATGCATTCATTTTTAAAGCTATTTTACTTTAAAGCTTTTTAAATCATTTGACTTTTACCCTCACATGTATTATGTTCCTCTGTTTTTAAACAAAACTCGATATTTAAGGGTCATACTCGGACACAGGTTTTTATTCTTTAAATAAATTAATTAGCCAACAAAATAATTGTAGAACAAGCAATAAAAACTATCATTCTTTTTTGCTTTAATTAACTTCATAAAAATATTCTCAATTCGTTTTTGTATAATTTGAAACACATGAGAGTTTTTATTTTATTCCTATATTTCTGTGTCTGAATGAAGCAGAATTCCTTCAGCGAATAAGGTCGTGTGTTTCCGGCATTCCTCACTCCTGAATTAGGGATTACATCAAAGCCTGACCAGGAAAGAATTCCTCTCGTCATGTGCTTGTGAAGGTGGCGTCGACTCGGCACAAAGGAACCGGAATGGAGCAGTTTGGCAAACGAAAGAGTTTATCTTGTAGGAATAAATCTTTCACCTGCTGCAATTTTTTAAAAACATATCTTTGACATCAGATAAATCTGAAGATCAATCCCAGGAATTCCAGTTAAACAACATGTACTGCAATGATTCAAACGTATGGAGCAAAATGTGATTTTTTGTTCACCCAATCCTCCCTCAGAACAAGGAGATCTTCTTTTCCTTCATTTGCCGGCAGCTGCACACGGGTCTCTAGTTTCCTGTCAGCAAACACACAGACGACAGCACCGAGGGGTCAGCTGGCTTAAAATAGCACTGCAGTGATGCAACTGATAACAAGGAGGTTTTAGCTGCTTACCCTGACGTGCATAAAAACACACCTGGTTATGTGTGGCGCTCAGGTGAACAAAAATGTACGAGAGCTAAATCAAACTGAGCTTCTTGTTGCAAAACCATGAGTCATGCCAACTCTATTCTTAGTTCGAGGGAGTTTGCGCTTGCCCGAGTTATGTGAACCTAAAGGGAGGCTGTGCAAAAGGCTTTTGTGCTGAATCTTTGTGGACTAAAGCTCTGGGTCACAGGGCACTAAAGTGTATACTTGGGTAGATAAATGTTTTAAAACGCATGCTTGCTTTAGTTCACACGGAAATGCATCCAGATGACATTTTTTTCTCCTCTTCTTTTATAGATCATCTATGTTATAAAAACACCACTCCTCCACAAAGCTGGGCAGGAGAAGCACGGCTGCATCCCGAGATGGAAAGGTGCAGCAATGACAGGCGAGGATCCTGCAGAGAGGACAGACGGCTGGTTTGTTGGACGCGGCTGCTGTGGGTGTTTCTCTGGCAGTGTCTTAGCTGGTTGTTGTGAGGAGTGAGAACGAAGCAATCAGCAAGTATACTGCCGCAGAAATTCTTCGCAATAAGAAGCCTGGGGATCACGGCCAAGTGTGGGGGAAAGAAAGGAAACACGGGAGTATCTGATCTTGCCGGAAATCCCAAAACGGATCCTTCAGATTTCACCCAGACCTGGGATCCGGCTGCAGACTGACCGGCTGGGAGCAAGGTCTTTTTGGCTTCAATGACAATTACAGCTGGATAAAAACTTCTGCAGCACGAATCTCTGCTGCCATCTTGTGACTGCAAGAAACCACCCAAGCATTTAATAGTTCTACACTATTTTGTAAAAGCAATAATTTTTCTATATACTGTGACTGTTAGATCTCTCCTTTTTATAAAATAAAATAAAATTTCCTTCAAAAATATAGATTAATATGTGTGATTATTTTAAAACTGAGTGAGTGTCCTCGTTTCACGAATTATCCTGCAAAGTTGTAGTGATATTAATGTTAAAAAGAGTCAAAAATCCTGTTAGGAAATCATTTTGATGCAAAAAAAATCAACAAACAGCAACTAAAATGTGAGAGGAATCTTGACTGTGTGCATGCAGACAAAGTATTGATCTGCATTTATAGCACAGCTGAATATCTCAAGAGAATCCTGCTACTCATGGACCGTTTTGTGCATTTTTGAAACCCGCTGCTGCTCACATGCGACTCCGACGGCGCTGCAGATGCTGCTTTTGCTGTAGTCTGCAGAACAGCATTTATGTTCCACTGCACTGCTGCAAACGCTGACGGGGGTTGCAGTTTTCTGCGCTGCAGTGATGCAGAGGCAGTAAAACTCCCCGCTCTCACAGAAGGTCACTTCTTCTTCGTTTTTTTTCTCTTTAAACTGGCTTTCAAGCTTTTTTTACACTTCATCCTCAGGAGAAAATATTAATTACCCAAGCAACAAATAATGAGTTACTGCCGAGGACAAAGGACGGCTGACATTTCTCGTTACTCAAAGAAATTCCACAAATTGAGTTTTTGTGGCTTCCGTTGATGTTTGGGAGAAAAACGTCAAAGGTGACCATCAGTCAACCCCAATGACTTTTAGAAGCTAAATCATTAAATTAAATACTCATTTCCAGAGAAAAATAAAAGATCAGGATGAATAGTCGATGCCTGGACCTCACGGTAAAGTGTATTGAACCAGACGCTGAAGTCCTGCTTAACAACTGGGAGTGAAAGAGATTTGATTGAGTGAAGTGGTTATCACTGCGAATAACCAAAAAAAAATATGATCGCATGTTATATTTGTTATACTTTTTTGTGTGTCAATTTAAGTGAAAAGAGGTTTTGCTCGTTTCACACCAAAAACAATTTCAAAGATCAATTAGCAAGAGAATTAGGTTGAGAATTACCAGCTGACAGGGGCTTTGAGCCCACGCCGCATCCTAACGCGCTCATTCAAAACTGATGAGACCAAACATTCCGGGAGTCACTCAGGAGACCATCGAAGTGCAGCTTATTTCAAACCAAATAAGCTCGTAGAGCTGAAAGAGCAATCGAAAGACGGATGGGCTTAAAAAGGCTGAAAGTTTTTTTGTTTTTGTTTTACTCAGCCCCTGTTTTCTTTTCTGCAATGACCAGAGGCAGTCTTACTAATCACCTTATTGATCCTCTCTTTATCATCTGCAGACATCTGACTGTGCAGAGAGAGAGGACCGGGGAATAAAAACAAGCATTAAGATTTTCAGAAAAAATATTTTAAAAATAAGTAAAGAAGGCATTTTAAAACATCGGTACGTTGGATGATCTACAATCAGACAGAGAGATAATTTATATATAATATAATATTCTGAGCCTATGTAATTATCACAGGGAGAACCTTTTTTTTAAACTTATTTCAGGATAATCAATGATATCACATTAGCTGTTGAAAAAATAGTGTCAACACCCAAATGTATTAACTGTTGTGCAGAAAATACATTTAGTTAGGGATGCCAAAACGAACTGTGTGCTACACACTGAACAGAATTGTGGGGAGAGTGAGTTGTTGCGTCCATATGTTGCACACCAGTATGTTTCTGTTAGAAGTGCTAAATTTAGGAAATTATTTATTGCTTATTATTTTAGAATAAGTCAAATTAAAGGTTTTCCCTTTCGTCCTAATATATAAAGCTTTCATTTTTTTTTTGCTGTTGCTGTATTACACAAATCATGCATCAAATCAAAGCAAAACTGTGATCCAGAAATCGAGCTTTGAACCAAACTGTGGGGAAAGTGAATCATTATATCTAATCTGAATTTTCTTGATTTCTGTGAGGCTGCAGGCTTGCTATACAACAAGGTGGGTTTAGATTAGTAGATTTTTCCTTTTATTTTTGCTAAACTCAACTCAAAAATGAAAATGCTAAGAAAGTTGAGACCTCTGGTGCTTGCCCAAGCTGTACGAAAACCAAAGGTAGTAAACAAAGCAACACTCTTGCATACTTTAGTGAATCTGGAAAAACCTGATTCCTGGCATTGCAGTTAATGTGACGCACAACGTTTAAAACTCAAAGTCTAACATAAACACACAATGTGACATTTTTCTAAAGATTTTCATTTACTAAACGAAAATCATTTTACTATAAGCTCATAGTCTTTTATTTATTAATTATTGTATTTTCCAGCATAAATAGTCGTGGATAGAGCCAAGCGGTGGCACAACTGTTCTCGATTAAATACAGTTTAATCCGACACACTGTTTTCCTGTGTACATAAGTGAGACCCTCACCTGCCCTGGTGACTGACAGTCTTGTTGACAAGTCTGCAACCTTCAAGAAATATAAAGAGATATTATTTTACTAAATATTAAATTAGTTTTTACTTTTGATAAAAGCTGAATGAGTGCCTTTCAAAATAAACTCCCCTGTGCCACATAATCATCCCACAGCAGCACATGTACTCAAATGAAAAATTTAAAACAACGCAAGTCAAAAATAGCTTTTTTTTTCTCTAGTTATACTTTAAGCCTACTTTGGTGGGCTGCCATCCTTTTTCCCACTGTATATATATATATATATATATATATATATATATACACAAGAAGTCAGCATTTTTGAGCAGCACACATGATTTAAACTTATTCTGATTATAAAAAGTGTAAAGAGGATAAAACGTTTTAGCAACATTTTACTCTGTGGTTGAAATCTATCAATTGTAAAGCACACAAGGAATTTTCATTTAGTGTAAAGTGGCAAAAATGACACTTCCTGTTATGCCTCAGCCATTCATTCTTAAATCAAACTAAAAGGAAATTATTGCTAACTGATTCACTCTATTTAAATAAATGAATTTCATTTAATTTTTCTTCAACCTGAGAAACACAATTATTGGATAATTTATCTCCTTTGACTGTGGTTTCCTCACTCAAGCTTGGGTAAAGTATTAGAAGCCTGGGAGCTTGAGGATCCTACATAGTATCTTGTAGTATCTAGCACTGCACTTTTGTAAGCTGAGATGTTTGAGGTCTTTCCAGGAATCTGCTGCCTTTCCCTGAGTGCTTGGGGACCGCTGTCACCCTAACAGTCCAAACTTTCTCCAGTTCTTCCATGGTATTTCTCTAGTTTCTTATGTTTCTCCTTTCTGATGTTTCAATCTCTTCCACTACATTGGATTTTCTCTGTTTTTATCTACCACCATTATGTTTGCTTGGTTCGCCATCACCATCTTGTCATTCACCTAGCCACCTTCTGAGCTTGTTTAATCCCTCCCAGGGTCACAGGCCTGCTGAAGCCCCAGCTACTGTTGAGTGAAGTCATCCTAGGATCTTTGATCTCTCATTCTCTACCACTATTGAATGGAATGTGTTTCCCACTCTGACCTTGGGAGTTGTAGTTCATATACAAGGTCTAGTCCAGGGATCTGTAACTTGAGGTTCCAGAGTCACATGTGGCTCTTTTATCTGTACATTGTGTCTCCCTAGCTTTGAAGAAAAATGCTAACAATTAGGTTCATTTGATTTTATCTATCTATCTATCTATCTATCTATCTATCTATATATATATATATATATATATAGTCAAAAATAAAGCAGGCTCTGCAGAGCAGCTGACTAACTTCTGCTTTTGGTTCCTGTTGGTGCAATAAGGAGCGCGCGCGCAGCAGGCGGGAGGAGGGATTAAAAGTGAGCAGAAAGTTGAGTTTGACTCCTTCAAAACAAGCTGGAAGGAGTGCTCCTGCTGTCGTTCGCTTTCACGGAGGAATGATGCGTGTCCCTGCCACCCAAAAGTACCGGTGAACTAACGACACTGGCGGCTCGTTTGTGTAAGAGTCAGCGATGGCGAACGGGACCGAGACGGAGTTGTTTGTGTACGAGCAAGTGGTGGTGTTGTGTACTTGCGTTCTGTCGGTCCTGGGCTCCACTTTGATCTTCCTCACCTTCGTTTTGTGGTCGGATTTGAGGACGACTCCGAGGAGGCTGCTGGTGTACCTGTCGGTGTCGGACTGGCTGTCGGCCGTGTCCTACGCTTACGGAGTCGTGAAAGTTTTTCACTCCAACTCGCCGGACTGCGTGGCTCAAGGAGCGATATCCACTTTCGCCAACACCAGCAGCTTCTTCTGGACCGTGGCCATCGCTGTGTACTTGTACGTCTTCATAGTCAAGTCCAGTCAAAGACTCGCGGACAGCCTGGTGTTGTCGTTTCACCTGGTCAGGTACGTGAACTGCATGCTAGCTTAACTCGTTTCAGACAAAGGTTTCCTGGAGCATCTTGGGTGATTTCCCCAATATTTAATGTCATTTTTTTCCATTAGTCATACTTATATTTATTAAACATAATATTTACAAGAAGAAAAAAGTTCGACTCTTACATTACCCAATGGTATTTTTGTCTGGGTTTCAGGTTTTTAATAGTATGAGTGAACTTGGACTACTCCAGGAGCCCGTTTCTATGGTTACGGCGAGGACGCAGTTTATTGCAACTAGAATTTAATTCATTTTTTATCTTAAGGCAAATTCGGTATGTCGCATAAAAATACAACTATAACAAAATTAAACCAAATTAAAACATTAATGATCTGTATATTCACACTGCACCAACAAACCAGTTTATCAAGCAGCAGAATCAAAAGTAAAATCTCTCCATCCATCCATCCATCCATCCATCCATCCATCCATCCATCCATGCATCTATGCATCCATCTGTTAATCCATCCATCCATGCATTTATCCGGCTATCCATGCATCCGTCCATCCATGCATCTATCCGTGCGTCTGTCCATCCATGCAACCATATATCCGTCCGTCCATCCATCCCTCCATCCAATCCTCCATCCTTCCCTCCCTCTTAACCCTTGTGCTATCTAATGTGGTCCAGATGACCCGAGCCTTACACTGACGTGTTATTCATCCATGACAAATGTGGATGAAGGTGATCCAGTGAATATCAAAAATCATTTAAAAAAAAAAAAAAGGTCAGCGCACTGTCTTGTGGAGTTCAGATGACCCCACTCCAAACATCATCATACCTAGGAAAGCACAAGGGTTAATCCACTGCATCCCTTTTGGGATCCCTTTTGGGATCCCAAAGCCAAACCTGGCTAATGTTGGGTGAAGGTGGAGTACATCCCAGACAACTCGCTACCCTGCTGCAGGACCGCACAATGACATGCCCAAATACACAAAGTCACTCTCAGGGACTATTTAAAGTAATAAATCAACCTATAAAGCATGTTTTTGAACTGTGGGAGGAATCCGGAGTGGAAACCAATACATGAGAACAATCAAACTCCACACAGAAAGGTCCCAGCCGGAATTTGAACCAGGGCCTTCTCACTATGAGATAAAAGTGCTAATCACTGCACCACCGTGCAGCCTTGGAAGAAAAACATTTCAATTAAATCTTAAATCAGTAAACATTTCCAGGTGCATTTTGTCAACAGAACAAGTTTCTTTTGTCTAACGGGAAACAAAAAATATGAGTCCAAACTATTGAAAAAAACTTTAAAAAGTTCCATTCCACTCCTTTGTTTAAAAAAATAATTACAGGGATATATGAAACATTGGTGACAGTGGGAAAAAAAAACATGAATTTGTATCCATTTCCTCTGAGTGTAGGTTACCAATAAGCATCAGCAGGGATTTCGTCATGGAAAGATGCTGCAGGAAAAGTAATCTATTGCAGAAATCTTTGGTTTAGAAATAGGACTGTCACAATCAGTTGATTTGTCGACAACCAATCGACTATTTAAAAAGTCGACGACGAATTTAATAGTTGATTAGTCGTTTCTTTCTTTTTTTTTTATCCCAAAACTACAGTGCACACTTTCCTATGCCGCGTCTGCCATTCCATGTAAAGCTAATGATGGTTAAGATGTGTGTTTTACATCTAGTTTATGCATGATCCAATTAGTCGACTAATCGGAAAAAATAATCGGTGATTAGTCGACTATTGAAATAATTGTTTGCTTGTACCGTTCGCCTGGACAAGTAGTGTAGGCCACGTCAATCATCTTTTGAGAGCTCAAGCCAGAGTGAACCAAAATGCTGGGGTGAAAAAAAAAAAAAAAGAAGAACCGCTTGATTTAAATTGTTTCCGACAGCAGGATGTAGAAAATATATTGAAAGCAAGCATTATTTCAAATGAAACAGTTATGGGGTCACACATCTTGTCTGAACACTAGCACAAGCTGAGAAACTATGTTCAGATTTAGAGTTTGGGACTTTAAAAGGTCCAAAATAACCCTGACTTTAGAACTGCTAGTGTTCAATGCTACTCCCTATAGCAGCATCCATGATGCATGCGTGTTAAGGTACTCGACGGGTTGATGAGGCCCGTGACTATAGTACAAAAACTACCCTGTGATATCAAAGTTTGACCAACATAAGAGGTATGGATGAGAATTAGGGAACAGACAAAAACAGGAAAAAAAGTCATTCAATCAATAAAAAATGGAAAAATAAGTCTACATGAGACAAAAATAAGGAAAGCAATTTGAAAGATTTCTTGTTTATTTCAGCAAATTTTGTAGGTTTCTGTGCTGGTTTATAGTGATTATTACATTCTAAGGTGGGTTTTTAACTTATCGTCCTTCTTGTAATTTTTGCAGCTGTGAAAGTGCAAAAATGTAAGTTTTAGAGTAGTATAACTTCCAAGCGCCGAGTCATGGAGTTGCAGAGTTGATGCTGAGGATAAGATGTCTATATTTGGATAATCATAAATCATTTCATATGGTGTTCTCTGTTAGTTTTTGTCCCCAGGCTCACTAAAGCAGAAATGAAAGCCTTCCTCCTCTGCTTCTTTTTTTCTGTCAATACTTGACTGGGAAGTATTTCAGTAAGCATTTTCTTTTTGGACCTCAGGGTCAATTTTTGTCAATTTTATTTTTATTTTTTTTTACTTCTGCATAGAACTCAAAGATTACAACTTCGAGGTCAACTATGACATTTCGAAGTTATCCAGTTTGGTTTCTATCCTAGTTCTAGAAAAGATGTATCCCTTTGCAGTCTAGCACTGGCAGTATGTGTTTGTTCAAACTAACAGAGCTTGCACTACTTCTTGTTGAGGTTTCCTGTGTGAACTTGCAGTTTTGTTTTTTTTGCTTCAAGTTCAGCAGCTCTATCTTCTGAACTTTCTGAATCAACACCTTTAGTGTTTAATTTTTACATCAGTAACTAGCTGAGGCGTGAGAGGAACCTGATTCTTCTGAAATTAGCAGAAGAGGAAGGCACCATTCGTCTTCTGGATCTGGCAACCAAGAAGAGGATTGTCCTGACGGCTCCCACAGAACCATCTGGGAAATGAGGGACTGCAGGGGGGGCAGCCTTTTTCTCCACAAACACTCCTTTCAGCTCTTTCAGCAGGTGACTGAGTTCCTCACCCCCATTTCCTAGGCAGTGCCCAGCTAGCCTGCAGAAAAATCATTTAGCCTGCTTGTATCCCGGATCTTGAGCTCATTCATGAAAGCAAGAACATAGATTGACCAGGAAGTTGAAAGCTTTGCCTTTCAGCTCAGCTCCATTTTTAGCACAGCAAGCACAATGGATTTCTCCACCCGCTACACCTCCCTGTTTCTCGCTCCATCCCTCACCAGCTTGAGTAGTTTTCTACCTGAAGGACAAATGTACAGAACCCTGGACTTAAAAAAAAATAAATAAATAAAAAACACACACAAAAATTGCTCCCACAACTAAATAATTTGCGTCCACAAATTGGTAATTTTGCAAATTACTATTTTTGTGTGCACAAATCAGCCTTTTGTGAGCATAAATTATCACCTTGATGGCATAAATTATCACAGTGTGAGTATAAATTAGCATTTTGTGCGCAAATTTGCATTTGTGGGGGAAAAATTGCATTTTATTGTGTGCAAATGAGCATTTTATAGGCACAAATTCATATTTTTCTGAGTAAAAATGATCAATTTAAGAGCACAAATGAGCATTTTATGCGGACATATTAGCACTTTTGGCACACAAAGTTGTATATTTTGGCCTCAAATTTGTTTTAAGAATTGAAGATACTAAAATGCTAATTTGTGCCAACAAAATACTAATTCATGAGCAAAAAAGTAAATAAAATGCTAATCTGTGGCCATGAAACACACTTTTACCCCAAAAATGCTAATGAAATGATAATTTGTGACCACAACGTACACATTTTTAACACAAATTATTAATTAGAGAAAAAAATATTTTTATTATAATTTTTTTATGTCATGTGCAGGGCTCTGTACAAATGACCCCTTTTTCCAGTCAAAGTATTTAGTTGCGGCATCATTTCAAAATTTCTCTCTGGGTGGATCATATAGCCTGATGGTGCAGATTCTTCTGATGTTAATTGCAGCGAGCGTGAAGAAGAGGCAGCTGCAGGATGTTGAGGGATGTGCAGCTGGTCATCAATAACAACCCCAGCCTCCTTGCAGCTTTTTCAGTTAAAGAGGCTATTTTTATCCTGCCATTGATTAACTGAAAACGATCAATGCAGCGTTCTTACTGCGTTTAGCGGAAAACCGCTTTCCTTTTTTTCCACTTGTCAAAAGTCAATCGGATATTTGCTTCGAGACCCAAGGGTCATCAAACAAGTACGGCTTGATATGTGATATGAGAAGCTGTCTGACAACAGAACCCACAGCGGTGGTTTATATTGAAAAGATAAGAAGATTTGAGTGCAGGATTTCTGGAAACCCCTCCAGTGAGGTTTAAAATAAAACAAAAGTTTAATTTGTTTGATATTTTAATTTCAAGAAATACAGAAAGTTATATGTTCTAGTGTAAAATGCCCTAAAACAGAGGATCTGCTTAACACCAAAGATTAAATTGATTTATTTTTAACAGCCAGGGATGGGAGCTGAACTTTAAATGCAGGAATTGTGTATTAAAACTTCTCAAGTGTGACATTTTTCCTTGTCATTCTGAGAATTTAGATTGCAGCAAGTGAATAAAAGTTTTCAACCTCAGTGGTAAAGCTGCATAAAACACCGATAGGGTGTAAAGTTTGCTCTGAAGTCCTTATAGGGTGGCCCTGATGTACAAATAATTTCAATAAAAAATTATTAAAGATCACAACAATAAAATATATATATATATATATCAAAACACAAATTTTGAAAGAAAAAAAATCTAAACAACATTCTAGAAACCAAAATGTGAAAAAAAATAGAAAAGGAAATTGTTAAAAAAATAACAAAATAAGAAATTGGAAACAGTAGGTGCTTTCATCACTGGTTGAAGTTTGAGGTTTGAAGAAGAGGGACACCAAAAGGATGTTTTTCCCGAATTTTGGTAACGAGTCGTCGATTGAGGGATTGCTGAAGTTTTACCGTGGGTGTGGCCAAAAGCATAAAAAAATGTCGTCTGTCGAAAGAAATTGTCATAACAAAGAACAGTTGAAAAGTTAAACAAACATCAAGATCCAATCGGTGATGTTCCATAATATCATAATCTCCACACTTTCTGGTTTCTTATTTTGTTTTATTTTTAAAATATCTGGAAAACTTTTGTTTTCTGAAATGTTTTCTTCATGTATTGTTTCCTAATTTCGGAATTGTGCTTTGTTTTTTTGGAATTACGTTTTGTTTTATGGAATTTTTTTATTTCTAAAATGTTATGTTGTTTTTTAATTATTTTTGTCTCAGTTGTCATTGTAATCTTTCATTTGTTTTTGCGTTGACTACTTCAGGGTCACTGTATATTTGATCCCATCTGGTGTTTTTATCTGTTGAACCCTGAAGGAGTGTAGTTGCTCTCACTGATTGTGTCGAGACAGATTGGTTTTTATTTGCACTGAGTGTGCTTTTAAAAATGCTGAGGAGACAAGTCGGTCCAGTGTTTCAACTCTCCTCAAATGTTTTTTTGTGAATTAAAACCTTATTCACCTTATTAACCTTATTCACTTCGACGTATAGATCCCGTCTTTTGAATTGTTGTATTTTTTATTTTTTTGCTTAAGTTTGAACTGTGGCGTGACTTTTGCGTGTCTGTTGTTCCTCTGTAAATTACTGACCTTTCTGTAATGATTTTGGGGAAGTGAAGAGGAATTCGTTTTGCTGTGCTGTAGTTTCTTTAGGGACATTTTCCCCGTGCCTTACTGCTCCGAATGAGGATGTCATTCCTTATTGCACACAATAATCCTTTTGTGGAGCCCTATAAGAAAAAATGAAACTTACAATACAATCATCTGTCAGTGGATGACTGCAGAGAGAAAGACAAAAAGTTCAAGCATGACTTCTCTTTTCAAAGCATCAGTTTAAGGGGAAGAGAGAACGGCTGTCATTTTGTGGTTTTATGATCTATCCAAGTCAACAAAACCTGTATGACTCTGCATCTTGCTCCATGTAACAAACAAGTCTCAGCAAAGGCATCTTTCACATGGTGTCACATGTCAGCATGTTCTACCCGGCAACCATTCAAATAAAGACCCAGTGTGTGTCTGCGATATAAAGTTGACTTTTAGCATTTTTTTTTTCATATCATCAAACTCTTTGTTGTGTTTTGCAGTTGGGGCGTTCCTCTGATTATCACCGCCACGGCCGTGGGTCTCAAGAAAATCGGGTACGACGCCTCAGAGGTATCTGTGGGCTGGTGCTGGGTCAGGATCGATGCTCAAGACCGGATCCTGTGGATGCTGCTCACCGGAAAGATCTGGGAATTCCTGGCTTACCTTACCCTCCCTGTGGTATACATCTTGATCAAAAGGCATATCCACAGAGCGGTGAGGACACACCAAACATGTGCAGTTTCAAAGCACTGCTGAGAAAACGGAGTGGGTAGAAGAAAAATATAATTATTTCCACTCCACCCATAAGTTTTGTTTTGTCTAGATTTATTGATAATTTGTTTTTATCAAACAAACCACAGTTTCAGTTTTGATGGTTCAGTCGTGACCGCATCACGCAAGTGCATTATGTTCTTGCCTGCACAGAAAACATTGGTGTCCTCCAAAAAATAGGTTGTTTTAAAATGTCTGACACCTTACAAATATCATTAATATGTAAAATAAATTAATTTTGGGCCCAATATTGATCCTTGTGGGACTCCACAATTATCCCTTTGTGTTCTTGAGCAACTATCTGCACAAACTGTTTACGTTTTCTCACGTAGCTTTTAATTATCAAAGTACATCACCTAATCTTCAGTCTGCAGAGCATGAATTTGATGTTCTGGGGTGTTTTATAGGTTCCCGCATTTCAGCACTTTTGTTAAAGCTTCCAGCCCGAATTTGATGATGGATCATCCCAGAAATATGTTTTTTTATGATGACGGTAGATTATGTTCATTTTGTTCCCTGCTGCAGTTTGGCTTACACCACAGGCTGCATGGAGATAAATGAGGCAAGCAGCCATGCATACTCACTCTGAGATCCTTCTGAGTCACCGAATAGACAGACCAGCATGTGTGCTTCTGACAGGAAGTCCAAGTGCTGAGAGGAAACTGGCCATGCAGAATATCTGAATACAAAGAAAACCCTGAAAGCAGGAACTTTCATGTGTTGAGATGCTAATTACTGAAACAACATTTTACCACCAACACCATCATTATCTATCACCTGGTGCATTACAGAGTCATATATTAAATGCATGAGCAGAGAAAAAAAAACACTAAACTTATCTTAGTTTTTGAACATTTTAATATTAACAATTAATAAATAAATAAAATAGTTGAAAGCAGTACAACAACATACTCGGACTGCTGAAAGCAACCAGACAATTAGCTCTTTATTTGTTTTGGAGTCTTAACACAAGAACACAAGAAATATACTGTCAATATCATACCAGATCTTTTTAGCCAAGTCACAGTACATTCCTCTTTATATAAAAACACATGAATATAGTATAATATCATTTTTGTCATGAATAAAATAGTCGAAATAAATTAGCTGAAAATAAAATTTAAATGTAAAAATATGTATTTTTGTGTTTTGTCAGAATATAATTATAAACTGTTGATGTCCATACTAAAAACAGTGACATTTAAAATGGAAAAAATAAAATAGTCAGTACTACATGAATCAATATATTTAATAATAATATTGATAAGTAATAAAATAGTGACTGTGGTTTGTTTTTATTCAAAATAAATGCACTTTTTAACCTAAATTTAAATGTGTTATTAAGACTCTTTCTGATGAAATTTGTGTTTTTGGTATTTTTACTAGGGGTGTCTATTGGAAAGAGTCTAGTGGTACGATATTTATCGCGATGCCCGGCTAACGATATGATGTGTATCGTGATATATCCCAAGAGTGTACCTGGACATTTTTTTTACTATTTTTTTTACAAGAGTATGTCTTAGAAAAAAACTCTAAGCGAATATTAATTCATTTTAATAAAATTATAAAATTAATTTTATGTAATGATCACGGTATTAAGCATTGGAACTGTATTTCAACTCCGTTTTCACCCAAGCTAATTCATGGTGTTCATCTTTTGGTAAATTAAGAGATATTTGTATTTAAAGGGAATAATTAACATCACATATTTTTCAGCTTAAGAAAAAAAAAAGTGGAAAACCAAAGTAAGACGCAGAAGGACGCTGATAAATAATTCATTAAATATTCCCATGTCAGCATTTTTAAATCGATACAAGTATCATTAAATGAAGTATCCCAATTTATCACCGAATGAGTCGTTTTCTGCACCCCTAGTTTTTACCATGTTCTAGTGGCTTTTTTTCTCATGATGGAGGATGTAAGTAATGCTTAAAACTGCATTTCTGAATACTTACTTATTCAGTTTGTGAATGAAAAAAATGCAGTTGGAGAAAGACCTTAGTTGTGACATAGAAAACACATTGGGCAGGCCACAAGCTGCACAATGGGATGGGGAAGTGGGTTACTGCGCCAACTGTCCTGCCCACAACTCGGAGGCAAATTTCTAATGAACTACTAAATGACACAAGTTTTGTTTATTTTGACTTGAAAACTGCATAATTATAATTAAAAGTCCTCTGAGACCGCCTTTAAAATAGATAAAAAGATAACAAAGTGGGTTTTTAGGTAAAAATCACACATAATCTTTATACTAAAATGGAGTTTTAGAAGGAGAAGTGTCTTTGATCAAGCTTTACATAAAAGCAGTGATTGTCATGCTTCCTTTTGAGAAATGCGTCCTCATAACTGCCAAACTATTTATAGAAGAGAACATTCTCTCATACTGATTGCTACTTGTGTGTGTCTTCATATATCTGCGGGGTCAAAATCCTTTTTTGTAAATCCATATTCTTCCTAGGCTGGAGTTGTAGGTTCTTATTGGCAGAAAATCCAGTGATCATCCACCAATTCACCTCCAGCTTTGTCCTTTCTGGATGTTGGTCTAATGCATGCGGCAGAAATCATTTCTCTTCAGTGTTAACTTCTATCTACAAATCCCACTTCTTTTATTACCCAGACTGTTATTTCCTGAGGAAGACTTATGATCATATGACCTCAACAGACTCCTTTACTCTCAGGCTACAGGCTTTCTTAGTCTCCCCAGAGCCTCATTAAAGGATGAAGAGCGTTCATATGTCAGGCTGCTCTCCCGTGGGAATAACTTGCTGCTTTGGTTTGGGAGAACTTTCCCCCTGTCCACATTTGTTTTCCTGCTTCTTTTTGCTAAAACACCCAAATAAGTTTGTTTTTGCTGTTTTTGTTGAGTCATTTCCTGTGTAGCTCCAACTCTGCTCTCACTCCATACTCTGTCTAATGCAGCATGCGGCCCTGTCTGAATACCGGCCCATCTTGGCCAACCGGCCCGCGTCTCAGTCCTTCTCATCCATGGCTGACGTGAAACTAACCCTCATTCCCATTATCTTCATCGTCCTGCGCATTTGGAGCACGGTGCGCTTCATTCTGCTGCTCACTGACTCACCTGTCCGGCAGAACCCACTGCTGGTCACGCTGCATGTAAGTTTGAGGTTTCTAAATATGGCCTAGATTTGTATACATAACCATGGAAGTCATAAGGGGGGTGGGGGGATATCATCACTTAAGCTTGTGACTGCATGCTGTCAAACCTGTGAGTCACTGTGCAATCTTCCTGTGTGAACAAAGGTTGCAGAAGTTGCAAAAATAGACCAAAATTTTAAAAATAATATATATATTTTTAAATTTCATTTATTTAATAAGACTTTTGATTGTAAACTCAAAAAATATATATACTTATATTAATATTCAACAGTAAAGAAAAAAAATGAAGTTTGTTTCTCTGTATTTTCTATTAAAACATATTAAAATACATTCCTTTTTATTTATGCTTTGACCCAACAGGGAATTGGCAACACCTCCCAGGGGGCAGCCAACTGCATCATGTTTGTTTTGCTCACTCAGCCCATCCGCACGCGGCTCTGCGCCGCGCTCTGCTGCACCTCCAAGTGTGGAGCGGAGCCGTCGCCCTCCAACCGTGACCCGCAGACACTCCTGCCAGGACAGGACCCCCCCTCCAAGAGGGAGGAAGACGGCACCTCCACAGTGTACTCCAACACGTGATGCTCTGCTCTGTGCATGAGTGAAGACGGACTGTGCACAGATGCAGCAGCAGAGGTCTCCACTTCACCCTGAAAACTGCATTAAAGCAAGTGCCTGCTGGGAGGGTAGTAGACTGTGGTGCCTTTTCTGATGACTTCATCCCTTAGCTATGACACTTTAATGGTTTTTTCCCTTTACATTGAGATTCAAATTGTTCACATTTTCCTTTTAATCATGTAAGCTTGTTACTGTGAGCTGATGTTTCATTTTCTTCATGATTTTGTCACTTTTTCCTGATCACAATGAAAACAGGTAAACGCACTAAACCTGCTATAAGAATCATTCTGTTAATAATTTGATTTATTGAGTAATTTCTTTGACATAAAAGAGTAAATGTGGTCAACGTGACCCAATAAACTCACTAAAACTCAGGAAAAATCATTTTATAATGTAAAAAAAGAAGTGAAAATGTAAATAATATTGTATATGTGAGTGTTTTGAGTAAGAGAAAAGTTTTTATGTTGTGTTTTGGGTGTGAGTAAAAAAAGGAAGGCAAAATGATGCTTGGGTCTGTAAATCTAAGAAGATATATTCAAAATTTTTATTGTAATAATCATAGAGGGAACCAATCTTAACCTAAAAAGGTTCTAATTATAGACATTCGTATTATCTACAATACATACATCATAGACAGTTTCATTCTTAAGTGTCAATAATGTGTTCCTCAGAAAACAACTTTTACAAATTTTTTTTGTATTAAAAACTATTTTTAATAGACTAATAATATCCATTATATAATAATTTAAAAATATGTGTATTGAGAAAATGCATATCTCATTTTTATTTATGACGCACATTTTTAGAAAAAACTTCAATGACCAAAGCAAAAAATATGTAAAAACATAAAAACAAGCACATACTAAAAGCAACAATAGAATAAAACTATAATTAATGTTGACCGTGTTTTAAAGCTGGTCAAAAGAAGATTTTTGGTGAAAATCAAAAACCTTAAAGTTGCAGAAGCTCTGATGTGGAGATGAAGACCATTCCTTAAATGAGGTGTAGCCACTCTGTTACCCCTGGACTTCAGGAGAAGCCGAGTGGAAGAGCTTCCTGCAGCTGCTCAGATAAATGCGTTGGAGCCAGACCGTTCCGGACGTTCAAAAACAAGGAAAAAAAGTCTTAAACTGGATCCTTGAGGTAGTAGGAAGCCAGTAGACCTATGTGGTCACGTCGTCTCCTGCCAGTCATCGTACCAGCAGCTGCAGACGACAGTCCAGCCCATTGATAGATGTTAGATGGATGACTCTTTCTAACTCCTTTCCTGGGAAGTGAGGATTCACCTTTCCGGGTACTGGACTGATAAAAAATACTTTTGACCAGAGAGTTAATCTGCTGCTCAGATTTAAGAGTTATCAATGATTGCTTCAAGGTTTTGGTGAAGAGGGCAACA
This sequence comes from Oryzias melastigma, assembly GCF_002922805.2. NCBI lineage: Eukaryota > Metazoa > Chordata > Actinopteri > Beloniformes > Adrianichthyidae > Oryzias > Oryzias melastigma. The sequence goes on along the minus strand of NC_050518.1, from coordinate 6,657,468 downwards.
GATAACACTTAACAGCTCAGGATTCACAAAAGTGATGGCTTCAGTTTCTTCCTTATTTAAGGTGAGGAGTTCAAAGCCACTCGTGCTTTCAGATCCTTAAATCAGTTTTGAGATTGAATCATGTCAATGTAAATGCAATCAGCAAAACAATAGATGTGGAAACTTCTCTATCATGTGTTGTTGCTGGAGCCATTCCCTACCAATTCATTGTGTCTTTGAATTACTTTTATATCAAAAACACTTTTGAATCAGCCAAATGTTATGCAATTGTTGTATTTATGTAATTATACTACGCTGATTTGTTTTTCTTGTTGCAGATTAATTAAAAAAATTAAAGAGAAAAATAATTAAAGCAAAAAAGTAAATTCCCATAACAATCAAGAGTTTTTTTTAACTTTAAATTCCATTATTTTAAAGATAAATGGGAGAAAAAAGTTCAACCTGTAGATGACAAATTCCCAGCTGTATATTCATATTCTCAAGTATTTCTGGTATTATGGCATCAGTGATGATTAATGGGTTTGCCCACACGCACAGTCCCTCCATGATCAATAATACTTAATACGGTTTAGCATTTGGAGAATCATTACTTATTGGCTCCCTCTTGACCTCAAGTTAAGAAACTCTTATCTGGTCAAAAGTGTCCTTCCATCTAAACTTTTAACCATTTTTATCTCAGCAGCCTTTCCAGAGCTAATGTGTCAAGAATACCTGTTATCTTTAGGATTTACTCTTAAGCTTCTGGAAAAATTCAAAGTAAACGCAGATATTCCGAGAATCTTTTGTGAATTTCGTGACAACTTGCGGGATTGGGAGCTTAGTAAACACAGCCCTGATTTACTGCAGCGTGACATTGGGTCACTTTGAGCAAACTGAACTCCCGGTGTCAGCGCTAATGCAAATGAGTGCAATAAAGACAAGTGAAGTCTGTTAAACAAAAAAAAAAAGGAGCTTTCGAAGATTTTTTTCCGTTTTAGTTTTATGGCTCCTTCAGTTCTGGGAAAACTCCATTTCTATCAACTTATTTTTATTTTAATAAGTCTTTAATAGTTCATGATCAGGGGTTGGCTAAATTACTTTTAAAGAGCAATTGATTACTTTAGTTACTGGATACAATTGTAATTAAATTACTTTACTTAGTCCCCAATTTAAGAAGTAATTCACTACTCTTTACTTTATTTTTTTTTTCTCCACTCGGACACATTCTTGATGGGATAAATGTTGACTA
>NC_050518.1:6654813-6656188 GCF_002922805.2 Oryzias melastigma | reverse complement strand
TTTTAGCACCACCTCATTATTTCACCACATAACCATGAGAAAATGTACATTGCACAGTAGCCTACATAGTGCATAGACAGGTCAGTGCTTATTGACACTAAGGCAGGGAAAATCAGTTTGTCTCAACTTGCTTTTAACTAAAATGTTTTGTTTCAACAAATTGAAAATAATTTGAATATCTCCAGTTGCCAAATAGCCTTACAAATTCATTTATGTCCATATCTCCACTATCTTTATCCTACTTTGAACAATCTCCAACATTTTTTTTAATAGTATCCATTTTGTTTTATTTAACTAAGAGACAATCTCAGAGCCTACTGTTTACACACATGTATTTGTTTTATTAGTCACCTATGGTTTCACTGCACCAAAATGTATTGAAGTAATGAGGGTTTCTGTAGTCTAGTAATTGAATTTTAAAATGACAAAATTTGTTCTGTAACTCACTATGTTACTCCATTACTGTTAAAACTTGATTTATATCGTAGTGATATGATTAGAAGTTGATATTGGTTCATTTTGAATGAACCGATTCATTGACTTAAGGATCAATGAAGGCATCTTTAACCAAAAAATTAAACCAGTGTGACTCAGATAAATACCTGATACTGAACAGTGCAGGGGAAGTCAGGGGCGATCTTACCATCAGGCAAAGGTGGGCGATCGCCCACACTCTGGGGGGCCCAAGCTGAACACCTAATAAAAGTGTTCAAAATAAATGTTATCATTATTTAATTTTGTCATAAAACAACACCTTGAATCACTGAAATTGCATAAGACTGAATATATGAAAGTGTTTTATCCTCCTGAGCGATTAACAAATTGGGGCATTCAATAAATGTAATGTTTTTTTTATAGAATTCATTTCTTTAACATTTAAGTATAATTTCAGCTTTTAAATGTTTATCAAAGCATTTGATTTGTTGACATTAATGCCGTCTAAAAATGCACCAGTGATGAATTAATTTCCCGTATCAACCTAGGTAAGGATTTTAAAAAAATTAATAATTCACACAAACCCTGCAGAGAACCCTGTGTAACTGTTCGCATGGGCGCCCCCCAAACTGGGTGAAGTTTTCCAGATTCCTTGTATTTTTCAAGATAACCAAGTGTAACTTAAATGTGTGTACAAACAAACAAGTAAACAAGAATTAATATTTTAGTTTCGCCCACTGTTGTTTTTCCACTTAAAAATAATACTAAGAGGATATTATTAGAACATTGTACCACACTGTATGGTCTAGTGATGTGTATTTGCAAGAGTCTGGTGAATACATTGCATGTATCATGATACACATCTCACGAAATGATATGTATCGCAACATGTACAAAGACTGTACCAGAGCAATTTTTTACTGTTTCTTACAAAATAACT
>NC_050518.1:6630304-6654215 GCF_002922805.2 Oryzias melastigma | reverse complement strand
GAACCCTGTGTAACTGTTCGCATGGGCGCCCCCCCAAACTGGGTGAAGTTTTCCAGATTCCTTGTATTTTTCAAGATAATCAAGTGTAACTTAAATGTGTGTACAAACAAACAAGTAAACAAGAATTAATATTTTAGTTTCGCCCACTGTTGTTTTTCCACATCAAAATAATACTAAGAGGATATTATTAGAACATTGTACCACACTGTATGGTCTAGTGATGTGTATTTGCAAGAGTCTGGCGAATACATTGCATGTATCGTGATACACATCTCACGAAATGATATGTATCGCAACATGTACCAAGACTGTACCAGAACAATTTTTTACTGTTTTCTTTAAAGAGTATGGCTTACAAAAGAACTCTACCTGAATATTAGTGCACCTTTCATGTTAATAAAATGGTAAAAAAATATATTTTTTTAATGATCATAACATTAAGCACTGTGACTGTATCTCAAGTTGCTTTTAGCCAAATTCATGCTCCTTTTCTTTTGGTAAATTAAGAAATATATATATATATATGATTTCCATGAACAAATATTTGTCAATATGAAAAAAATGAATGTGCCTTAACCAATAAGGTTCTAAAAGTATGATTGATGAAGTCACATGCTGCGGTCAGGGGTTTAAGTGGAAAACAAAAGTAAGACGCTTAACTACGTTTTTTCATGAAAAAATGTAATCTTGTCAGCATTTTAAATCGATGCAAGTATCGCCAAATGAAATCACTATATATTGCAGAACATATATATATTTTTTTCCCTGCATCCTTTGGTCGAATGTCTTTGTAAAATCGAATAATTTTTTGCTGCTATTACGTGTGTTGTCCACTGTGACATACAGTCATTTTTATGTTATAGTAAAATAAACCTGCTGTGTCTCAAGTTAAATGTAGCCAATTGATATACTTAATTTTGAAACAATTTTATAGTGGTATAGGTTGATTCAATTAACAGTTGCCTCAGAAATTTTGATATGGTTGGATCGTAGGGGTAGAAATTGATTAATCGATTAATTGTTACACCCCTTTTAATAATTAGTATTAGAAGTTTTTTTTAAGTCTGATGTTTTGTTTTGTTTTTTTTTTGGGTGGGGGCGGGGGGGGTTGTAGTTTTTCCTTCAGAAACAAACATTTTTCATGGAAAATTGTTGCGCCTCATGCCAGTGGTGTGATTTTCCTTCATCACACTAATGATGTAATGGGCTCTGGTAATGCTGCAGGCACGCGGTATTTATTATTCATTTCAACAGTGTCTGACTGGAAGCTGCAGCAGATTTCCTGAGCGCCCTCGTGACCCCAGCGCACCTGAACTGGGTCGAGCACTGACCCCCCCTCGCCAGCAGCATCACCGCCCTGACTCTTTTCAGTCTGATCAGCGGCTCATTGACTGTGTGGGGGGCACGCAGGAACGTGCAGTGCGTGGCAGAGGGGATGGGAGGGGGGAGTCATACCTCTTCTTGTTCGGGTGTATAAATGTCGCGGGCAGAACTAATGTTTCTCCATCGCCCGACTCTGACTCCTTCTTGGGTGACACGACACAAGCCGAGAGGCGCTTCCATGGTGACGGGAGAGGCAGAGATTTAAAGAGCAAGCATCCATCAGTGAGTATGTTTTTCCTTCTTCCTAAAACTGTGTCCTGACCTGTTCCTCACTCTCTGAAATCGACTTGTTTACAAAAAATAAAGTACAAATCTGAGAGGAACATCGGCAGTTACGTGACCACAGCAGTGCAGATGTGTCCAGTACTCCACAGTCACGTACACTCACAGGCAGTCACGTGACGACATGCCATCACCCCTTAGCTGTTGCATTTTATTTTGAAGAAATATGTACTTGAGACCTTTAAATTTGATTTTTAGCAGTTTTAGCTGCAGTATTTATTTAATATATAGCCTATATTGCTTTGTTTTTTGCTTAGGAACAGCAGGTAGTGGTGGTATAGTGGTTTGCCCTGTTGCAAGTCACAGATTCCCCATCAGTCCACAAACATGTTACACAGGTTGAAAGGTGATTCCGGTTAGCATTTAGGAGTAATATCCTAGTATTTACATAAAAAAGTGTAATAGTCAGGACAAAATTAGTTAACATGTTTTATTATGTGACAATATCCATCTAGTTTCTTTGGAGCTTAGAAAAATGAGTAAATTTGCATTTTGGGGGGATTTTTTTTATTATTTGATTTTCATAATATTTTAGTTGAGATTCTTTTTTTGCAGAGCTTTGAAAAAATCTTTGTAAAAAGTGAGTATTTATCTAGTTCTTCTAAAGAAAAATTATGTCCCCACCTAATTTTTTTGAGTTCAGAAAAAATTGTAATCCTGCCTCTTTTCTTAGACATTATATCTGTTTTTTTAAACCAATAAAGTTCTCTGACATATTTTTTAATCTCTAAAACCATTTTTTGTTAAGACAATTTTTGGAAAAAAAATGTTAAAAGTAAGTATTTTTCCAATTTGACTTTGTGCCGATTTACAGATTTTTTTTGAGCTCAGGAAAATGTGTTAATCTGCTTTTTTAACATTATACCTGTTTTTGTAACCAATAAAGTGTTTTTAGATTTTTTTCTTTGATTTTATGAAATTTTCCACAACCTTTTTGTAGAGATACTTCTTTGACTGAGCCATAACAAAAACTGTGAAAAGCGTATTTTTCCAATGTTCTTAAGAAATACCATCATATTTCCACCTAAATTTTTCATAGCTCAGAAAAATTGTTAATCTGCATTTTTTTAAAAACATTATAACTGTTTTTGTAATCCAATATGAAATTTCCATAACTTTTTTGTTGAGATACTGTTTAAAAAGCTGTAAAAAGTGAGTATTTTTCCAATTTTCTAAAGAAATGCTCTTGTGAAAGTGATAGATAACAAAGTTTTCCCTGGTTGAACCCCCAAGGGGAGAGCATATGGAAATAACATTGTTGTTTATCTAAGCACTACATGTCCATGTGCACGGACAAAGAATTCTGCTTTCTAACAAACAGCTCTTTTGTGTTTAGCCAAAAACATGAAGTGCTCTATTTTAAACCCCTCCGCTCCCGTCTGACTGGTTGCGTGAGGCAACAGAGCATCAGCATTTTGTGTGTCACCTGAATAACATCCCCACTGTCATTGAGACAGAAGCATTGACCATCCTCATGTGCCGCTCTTCCTCCTTGAAACCTGAGCTCCATTCATGTACTTACTCTCACTCCCCTGCTCCTGTTTGCTTGACCTGACCACATGCTGAATGCATAAAGGAATGTACGAACTCCACAAACCAAAGTCACGTCCCGGTACTGTGCGAGCCATGACGCCACAAGCATGTAACATACTGTTCTTTTGGCCGTGGACTGATTACCGTGATAGTTGCTTTTGGGGGGGGTCAAGGGTCTTGAGAGAGGAGATCCTGGTCTAGTTTTGTGTCTGTTCCCAGGATTCTTCACAGAGGGGTGAGTTCCCATACATTTGTCTACTTTAGCTGTTTATATGGAAACATCAGTTGTTCATTTTAGTGATAGAGTCATGCCAGAGTTCATTCCTCCAGACCTTCCATAACTTCGGAGCGTCTGATACCTTTTCTGGGGGAAAAGAGGAATGTTGCTCATACAGTTGATGTTAAAAATAGCCAGTGGGCAGATTTTTTTTCTCTTCTTTTTGTCCTTGTGCGCAGCAGAACAGACCTGCCTGAATTGTGTTTCCTGCAGGAATTAATCCATCATATTAGCGCTCAGGTTTGGCTGACATTGAAGCAACTTGAGATGTTGGAAACGTTGAAAGGAAGAGGTTTCTGCTGTTTCCTCTGCTGGCTCTCTGCCAGTTTAATTCATTTAGTTCTAAAGTACCTCTGACATGCTGGGAGGCTAAGGAGAGCACTCACAAGGGGACTACTTTTTAAACAAAACACTGTTTTTGAGCTTTTTTTCCCCCCAGTCCATCACAGTTTTATAACCCAAAGTGTAGTAGTCAGTGAACATTGCTGTTCTGTTTTTATGTTCGGTCTGTTCTGTCTTTGTGAGAAAGCAGTTCAAGTTCCAGTGAAATTCCGCTTGGCGCTGTGCGCCTGACATCCTGCATGTTTGCCCTCCTTTCCTCAAGTGTGAGCTGCATGTCTGCACAGCGCCAGCTCCGCCATCTGTCCAGTGCAGACACTGCAGCTGCACATAGACAGGTCCCAGCTTGAATTTAAACCATTTAAATTAAATTAAAACAAAATCTTAATGGAGTTTTGATTTAAAAAAGCCGGATTTTAAAAATCGTTTGCACAAAATCTGCTGAAGTTTGCAGCTTCATACGAGAAAAATCTGTCTTTTAAATCATTTGTTGCAAGATTTTTTCAAAATCAATTGAGGTTTATTTATATTTATCTGAATATTTTCAAATTCATTGAGTGTAGATGTCAGTGTGTCCCTGTGGTCTGTGTGTGGCCTGTGGAGGACCTCCAGTCTGTCCAGGGTTGACCCCAAATTAAAATCACAATGAAGCAGGGCGACAAAAGGGGAATGAATGTGTTCCAAAGCTGCTTAAATCTGCACCAAATGAAAAAAAAGTATAAAATTCAACCCTCAAAGTTCAACAAACAGTTTTAACTTTTAAAAAAAAGAACAAGTCATCATCTCCATCAACAGCCATTGTTTAGTATTCTTGATAACAGCAATCATAATTGCAGATAAAGTGAAGGCATTTGGTTGATAAGTTCGTTCAGCTTCACGTTGTTATGTCACATTTACAACATGCATTAAGAATGCCTGTAAATCCTTTATGAGACGCACTGGAGGGAGTTTTTTTATTTAGCGTTCGTTTAACGCGTGAGGTCGATGCTACTTGATGTGAAGATAATGACTGCTTTGATGTCCGTCTGAAAATCTCACCTAAGAATCTATTTTAGACTCAAGATACAACAAATAAAGTTATAAGATTTGACAAAGTTTGTAAAAATGTGAAAAAAGCAGGAAAGTCTAACAAATGACGTTTGGCTTTAAGAGAGTAGATGATCAGGGAAACTGTATTGACGAACAGGCTCAGCTGTGGAGATAAGACGAAGCGCAACACATGACAAACCTGCAGATATAGCAAGCACCCTGCTGATTTTCTCAGTTTTCTATTCTCAGTGGAAATGTGTCTGTTTTGTGTTTATGCAGGTAAAGACTTTCATTCGTACAAAGATCAACACTGTATTTTTTCATGAGCTGGGATTTCAAGGCCACGCATTCCCTGTGTGGTAAAACCCTGCATACGCAATAAAGATGGTTTATCTTATTCATTTATGCTCTGATGACAGCTGTAGTTTTCATTTATGGAGCCGGTTGAAAGCGTGTTTTCGCAGTGTGAAACAGCAATTCTGACTTTAACAGGTATCTTTTATCCACTTCATAAAACAGCTATTTAAGCCGGCGAGCACTGTCAGCAGTGATAATCAGAAGCCGTAAACAGGTGCCACCCTCTTTGAGCTCACGTCCAAAGGGCAAACTGGTCCAGGGGGTGCAAATATAATCAAACACACTCTTTTGGTTGCTGGCAGTGATGCGAGCTCCAAACAAAGCCATGGCAGAGAATGAGAAATGCAAGGATCCTGCAGAGAAGCAAGGGGTGAGTTCCCATCGTGGGGAATGTACAGTTTAGTATGTCTGTTCTGTTCTGGATGATTTATTTTGTTTGTCTCCCTCGAACAGAGACTGACCACAGTCCTGGCGCTGTCCACGCTGATATCTGCATTCGGATCATCGTTCCAGTATGGGTACAACGTGGCGGTGATCAACTCCCCGGCACCGGTAACTTCTTTACTTACGTACACACGCACTGAACGCGAGTTCATGAACATGGTTTTCGCATGTGGCATCCACCTGATTCTATTGCATGTACTCGCAGCTGGAAGAGACTTGGTGCAAAATGTTGAAGTGGTGCAAATCTTGTGAATCTTGCTCCAGGCTTTTTCTTGCACAGTTCTATTCCAATAAATGAAAAACTGTGGCATACAATTCCAGCCAGGCACAAACTGCTATTATGAATTTCTCCTTCATGATCAATTTTCAAATGGTTGACATTCCGTGACCTTAATAGTCACTACCAAATGATTGCTTAAAGTTCAACTGGTTTTGTACATAGAGCTCAAAAATTGACTTAAAAACTTTCATGCATGAACACTAGAGTTTTGAATGTTGAAGCCCTAAACGCCCATATACAGTATGTGTGTTTACATCGACTTTTCACTGAAAGTGGCAACTTGAACGTGCGTTTCTGAGCCCGGTGTGAATGTAGCATCAACCACAGTAGTGATTCTGTAACAGAGACTTTGTTTCATCCCTCTTTTTTCCTGCTCCCTCCAGTACATGCAGGAGTTTTACAACACCACCCACATGGAGCGCTACAAGACTGAGATGGGGCAGAACTTACTGACTCTGTTGTGGTCTCTGTCCGTCTCCATGTACCCTCTTGGAGGCTTCTTCGGTTCTCTGATGGTGGCTCCTCTTGTTAACCACCTAGGAAGGTAAAGTGCTTTATATTTTTTAGCCTCAGAGGACACCGTAGATGTATCTTGATAGAAGGATTTGCTTCAACCCTGCAATAGGAAAGGCACCCTCCTCTTCAATAACATCTTCTCCATCGTACCTGCAGTGATGATGGGCGCCAGTGAAGTTGCTAAGTCCTACGAGATCATCATCGTGGCTCGGTTCATTGTAGGCATCTGCGCAGGTTGGAAAGTGCTTTCACATGGATTGTAACGAGACAGTTTTCTGTGGTATGATACCTGCCACTTCTCTGCCTGCAGGTCTCTCATCCAATGTGGTGCCAATGTATTTCGGTGAACTTTCTCCCAAAAATCTGAGGGGAGCTCTTGGCATCGTCCCAGAGCTGTTCATCACTATTGGGATTTTAAGCGCCCAAGTCCTGGGCATTAGAAACATACTGGGCAACAGCGAAGGTGCACCTCATTGATGATGACTCAAGTCTTTCAAAGAAGATCTGGTCATGATGACCTTCTTTTCTGATCCTTTTCACTGCTCAGGCTGGCCTCTTATGCTGGGTTTAACCGGCATTCCCGCTTTGATCGAGCTCCTGCTGCTGCCCTTCTTCCCAGAAAGCCCGAGGTACATGCTCATCCAGAAGGGGGACGAGAAGAAAGCAAAGAAGGGTACAAACACATAAATCTACCTCACATGCAAGCAAGAAATTACTTTTGAGTGTTTCTCTAAGAGTTATGTCACTCTTAGCCTTGCAGCGGCTGCGTGGCTGGGATGACGTGGATGCTGAGATGACAGAGATGCGTCTGGAGGACCAGTCGGAGCGGGCCGAGGGCCGTCTGACGGTCTTCTCCCTGCTCTCCCAGCGCTCTCTCCGCTGGCAGCTGATCTCAGTTGTCGTCATGAACATGGGTCAGCAGTTGTCGGGGGTCAACGCGGTAAGACACTCCAGCTCAACTGATTAATGCTGGACTTTCTTTTGGAAAACGTCTCCCTCTGCTTCTACTTTGTCCTTTGACTGCTTCTTTTAGGGGTTGCCTAAAAGAAGCTGATGATCTGCTTTCTTCTAATCTTTTCCTTTGCATCCTCCTCCCTCACACCAACCACTACATCTGTGAACCATCTTTCTTACCTCTTTCCTTGTTGATCCAACTATAGCATCTTTTCAATAATCACTGTCCCTTCTCTCCAAACTATCCCAATCTGCATCCAAAACATCTAACATGATCTGTTCCTCTGATGGATTCGTTCCTGATTCTATCCATCCTCCCAAAGAGAATCTCAACATTAATTTCTGCTACCTTCAGGTCTGTCTCCTGTCTGTTTCTCAGATTCTCTAAATCAACGTGTCTGCTCTCTCCACAGTCTTCTGCACCTTTTCTGTCACTCTCCCTCACGCTCTTTTGTCAAACATCACACCTGAAACTGTCTTCCACCCGTTCCAGCCTGCTTGCACACGCTCCTCTTTCCTAAACTTTCCGTTGTTCTGGACTGTTGACCCTGGGTGCTTAAAATTCTCCACCCTCTTCCCCTCTGCTCCCTGTAACCTCATCGTTCCACTCGAGTCCCTCATTTACACACAGACACTCTTTATCTCTGTCACACCTACAGCACATCTCATCACTGTCTTACAGCTCTCACACATGTCCTGAACAACACCAACGTACTTCTCCGGCACATGCAAACCACAGCGCCTCTCTCAGTCTTAAGCTGTCTCTGAATTTACAAAGATAGTACAGCTTCCTTTGGTCTACTCTGTATGTCTCTAGAAGCATGCTCAAAGGATAGATTACATACTTTTATTATTTTTTGGCATTAAACCATACTCTGTTCACAACCCTTCTGGCTTCAGCTTATCCATTAATCTTTCCCATAACTTCATTGTGTAACTTTTACTAAAATTTCAAAAACTTTGCACGTCTTCCTTCTTCTTAAAAATGGCCGCAAGAAGACTTTTCCTCCATTCCTCGGGTAACTTCCTGAGGAGGAGCCAGAAACTCTACAGCCACCTCTCCTAAACTTTGTCAAACATCCACATGTATGTTGTCCAACAGTCTTTTCACTCTTCATTCACTTCAATACCGTCCGTCTTACTGATATCTGCTACTTTGTGCTCTGCAACCAAAGGATTCTCACTCCCAACTCATCTGGATGTAAGGTTCAGGCCCCCTCCATGTCACTTTTTGCTGTTTCAGGTGTCTCCAACTCATCATTTTTTGAGGTATTGGCTTTTCCCATTAAATCAGGGATCCCCAACCTCTGGGCCATGAACCAGTACCAGTCTGAGAACCGCTCGTTACCGGGTCATAGACAGGAAAAAGAAGGCATTTGCTGATCAGGGTCCCCAACCCTGGGGATGTGGACCTATTCCGGAGTAGTATTGTTACCCTAACCCGGTACCAATCCCCTAACCAGTACCGTAGACCAGTACTGGTACCTTGACCCAGTGCCAGTACTCTAACACTAACCTGGTACCAGTTCCACATTCTTTACTGCATCTGTTATCGAGTCATGAGGGTTGGGAATCCATGATTTAATGGGAACCCAAAACTTCAGAAACGGACGCGGAGGAGGCCCGAACCATACGTTCATATATGATGATTTAAGAGATAGAATGTGTAACCACAACAGCCTTGTCCTTCAAATGCTCTCCCTATCAGAACACGCAGGACATAGACCGTAGAAAACAATGGACAGAATGAGGTGTTGACGTCACCCGTAGAAAATGTCTTGTGGCTTCCAGATACGGGTGCCGCCATTTTGGGGTCAGATGACAATGATTGGTCCAAGTCAGTCTGAGTCACGTTTTTAGAGGAACTACAGTTGCCAATCATGAGTGAGCTTGTTTTAAATCCACACGCCTTCCTGAAAGCTGCTCAGGAGAAGCTGTCAAAGGTTCAATGCGGGGCCAGCGGGCATCACATGTTTTTACTGCAACATCTGATTGGTCAGTTTATATTTTGAATAACTTGGGATAAAGAAAAAATATTATGAAAAAAATTGGATTAGAAAAGATGTTAAGAAGAATGTATCAGAGCAAGAATGATTATGCTAACAGTTCAAATGACTGAGGAATACTTGTCTATTTCTCAATGGAAGTCTATGGGGTTTTGACTTCTTGGAGGCGCAGGTACTTCCTATTTGGAATGCGAGAGGGGGTGGTTTGGGCCAGCAAGTGAGGAGAGATACCCAAAATCACCCCACACACGTGCACCACGCCATACTATAGTAAAGAGACCGAGGAGTCCAACCCAGGGAGCATAGCACTCGTAGGTCCACTCCACCACCTGGAACCCGGTTCTTGCAGGGCGCTGGCTCTAAAATAGATTAAAGAGGGATACAAAATTATGAAAAAGCACAAGTACATAAGACTAAAAAGTGGTTGAGAGTCCTGGGTGGTGGCCAACTTTCATAGCCTCAGTGGAAACTTCCAGCACTGCACGCTCTTAGACGCTGCAGTGTTCCGTCTGAGGTGGGTACAGTGGATTGAAGCGGCGGCCACTATCTAGTTCAGTGACGAGCCAAGCTAGTCACCCCAAGCATCCTGCTGTCCACGCCGAGGCACCTAGCCAAGGGTGGAGTGAAAAGGGTTGAGGCACTTGGGTCCACACAGTGGCCAGTCCAGTTCACTCTCAGGCCACAACCAACAGGGTATAAAAAAGGAATTATAAAATCATAATAAAAATGACCAAGGCCAAGTAAGGGAGGGTGAAATCAAGCAAGACAACAGAGGCAAAACAGGCAAAGCAGCAGGGGCTCACGGTCCAACCCTGTGGAGGACAGGCAGGGGATCAGAGCACCACCATTAACTTAAAGCACAAGGTGAAGGGCCAAACACATACCATCTATGTCCTGCCAAATCCCATGCTCTCAGGTGTAGTGGAGAGGGAGCCCTGGTGCCACAGGTCCATACACCAGGTTTTGGTGCCCCACTGACTGGGACTGGGACTGGAACCTGTAGCGCAGTGCGGCGTCCTCTCTTCAGAGTGCAGGCACAAAGCGAGCAGCTCTGCTTTTTATAGGCTCCACCACACCCATTTGGCAATCCAGAGGATTCAAACTCATTTCAGAAATAGAGAAATTTTTTTTATTAAAAACAAAGAAAGAGAAAGAAAAATGTAAGAAAATATTATCTTCCTCACAGTGTAACTACTCATACATACTTTTTTAGTAATGCTTTTGAACACACTTAGATAACATTAAATTCACAAAAAATAAAGATTACTAACTACATTTAAGCTTAATTTATTGCTTGATAACAAGAGGTAGGAAGCATTTTTTTTCTTTTTATATGATCTCATAACAAAAGGTTTTATTTTTATTATCAACAGTTATTTTTTGCTTTATTTTCTTAAAAATTATCTTTATTTTGTGCATTTCTTCTTCAGATCTACTACTACGCAGACAGCATTTACTCCTCTGCAGGAGTAAACGAGAACGATGTTCAGTTCGTCACAGTGGGAACAGGAGCAGTGAATGTGGTCATGTCTGTAGCAGCTGTAAGTGTTTCAAAAAGAAGAGCTCAACGACGCAGAGCTGCAATCTGAAGGACGCTGGTTTTTGACTGAGCTCTTTTTCCTCACCTGAGATCTTCATCGTAGAGAAGTCAGGCAGACGGCTCCTCCTCCTCTTGGGTTTTGGGATCTGCTGTGTAGCGTGTGTTCTTCTGACCATGGCCCTCAGCCTCCAGGTACCCACAGTGAAAGCTGCTTTAATCTCAGCACGTCTCATTGCTGCCCTCTAGAGGTTCAGTGTTGAAAAAGTAGTTTTATAGTTGAGCTTCAGAGTCTGCAGCATCAGCTTGCTGAATAACACTGGCACATTATTATTACACTTTTATACAGTTCCACAAAAACTGGACTCACATGTTTTAATCCAAAAATGAGTAAAAACAGGTAATATTTTATGGTAACTGGACAGATTAGTCGATATGTCAACAAATATCACATTCCTACATGTATGCTGCAGTTCTGCCTTTGAGATTTTCAGTCAGTGCTGTGATCAAGTTGCATCCTATCGTAATAAATCACAGGGTAGAGCAAACATTTAGCAATGACATTACAGTCAAAACCACCCATCTTATATCATAAAATCACAATATTTGTCAAAAGATCTTACACTGCAGCTATTATTTAAGGGATAAAGCCTGACAAGGTGTTCATTATCCTAAATTAATGGGGTACAAGGAGGGTGGACTGCATCTGACAGTAAATTATGAAATGAGGTTTGTCAACATAAATTATGGTATTAATAAGAGGTTAGTAGTATTTTTTGGATTACTCAAAAAGGTGTTTTTATGTGTTAAATTAGAGCACTCTGTATCTGATGTTTTGTTCTTGTTTTTTTCCCCCCTAATCGTTCAAGATTGTAAAATACCCCTTGGTGGTGCCAAAGTAAAGGTTAGAAGTATATTTTAATAGGAACACTTCATGAAGCCACTTTTTTAGTTGTATATTATTATTTTAATGCAGAACAATGTCACAAATTGAAATGACAAAAATATTTCAAAATGAGGCTTTTGCGCTGCAATTGTAAGGTTAGATTAACACCAAAAACATAATTTACTCCCTAATGAGCTCCTGTGGCCTTTTGCACAACCGCTCAACTTTAAATTGACACTATCCAGACACTTCTTTCTTTACTTGATGTTTGTTTAATAGATTACTTCTTTTAAATTTGTTTAAAATCAACTTATGTTCAAATGTGCATCTCTATCCTGAAATTTCAAGAGCCAGGAGGTTTAAAAAGACTAACTCGAGCAAACTAAAAGGTTCCAAGAAGGAAATGTGAAAGCAACACGAGGAGCAGATGTGTTTGTGATCGATAGTAATGTATTCTGGGATTTTTACAAGTCAGAAGCTGTTTTTAAATAGTCCTTGATCACTTAGAATCCAGCCTCACAACATTAACTGTGATCTGACAGTACGTCACACATGCACTTTACAAGCTGCAGGGAGATTAAAACAAAAGTAATTCTATGTGAAACACTAAATATTACAAACAACCACAAATTCTAGGACTCAGATTTCCTGCTACTTGTACAGGTAGTGTGATGAATCCAGTGTTTTTAGACAGATCCAATTAACACAAATAATGAACCCTTAGTCAACTCTAAACTCACTGATGAGTTTTTCAATCACATCAGTTGGTTGACATCAACCTCATCATTAGTGTAGGTTTCATTCAAAATTTAACACGAAGGTTTCAAAAAGCTTTTAGCTTTGATATTTTTTGGTTTAAAACAAACAAGAGTTATAACTCATAATTTGAAAACCCCTTAGAATAAATCCTAGGAAGATTCTATATAGTTTATTGGAGGTTCGTCTGTTTTTGTAGACAGTTTTCTCATCGTTTTGACCCTCTCTTTGCTTTGTTTTTGGATTTGCACATTTTTATTTTGTCTCCACACGTTTGATCTGTGTTGTAAAGTATATTACATTATTATTATAACATTTTGCAGTACAGAAATAACATTTCACTCTTCGGACACTTTCTGGTTCATTGTGGAATTATTGTGCAATATAATGAAAAATCTGTTTAAAAAGACTAAAAAAATGCATTGCTACAAAAACAGTTTTAAAAGATAAATTATAATAGCAGTAGAAAAAAATAAAAGCAACTATGAAGGATTAATTCGACCAATGAGACCTACTGTCAGGAACAGGCAGAGAGCTGGATCCAAGTGCAGCAGGTTTATTCGGCACAGACAGGGCAACAGGTGTGATGCACAACTAAAAGTCCACAAAACTAAATCAGGGTCAGGCAGGCAGGGGTCTAGCACCAGCATGAGGGCATCAGAGGAAAACCAGAGTAGTCAGGATCCAGGCGAGGGTCAGGCACGGCGAGGAGTTTGTCACAGGCTGAGGCAGATCGGTGGTCAAAGACAGGCTTAAACAGGAACAGGACTGAAGGAGGTAACGCTCAGAATCGGAGGAATAAACCAGAACAAGACTTCGCACCTGAGCACAGCCTGAAGCCTCCTTGCAAATGTTAGTGGTGATTGGTTGAATGAGGGACATCTGGTGAGGTCTGGGAACAGCAGACAGAGGCTTATGGGAAATGGAGTGAAGATGAGGCTCAGGAGAGATTTAGAATTCAGGCAATGGCTCCCTCTGGTGGTCTGAGGGACAAACAGACTGATTCATGACACCTACCAACAGATGTTCACTGTCTACAGGAAAGTGTGTCGTGGATGCCGTACGTCAGCATCGCGTGTGTCATCGTCTACGTCATGGGCCACGCCATCGGACCCAGTGAGTCTGACCCACCTGTGGTTATTTACACTCAGTGATTATAGTTCGGCGGTCTATTAGCTTAAGTTGTTTGGATGGGAGCAGACATGTAATCAAGTCTTTTTCTTTTCTTTTTTTTTCTTCAACTCAGCACCCACATGTTTGAAACATGAGTGTGCTGTTGAGCGACTGACCACATCTGTACGCTTGCAGGTCCAATCCCCAACGTGGTGATCACCGAGATGTTCAGGCAGTCCGCCAGGTCTGCAGCATTCATGGTGTCCGGCTCTGTTCACTGGCTGTCCAACTTCACCGTCGGCCTCGTCTTCCCCTTCATCGAGGTTAGGCACGCAACCGCCCCCACAGAGGAGCAACACATGCACACTGTGATGCAACTTGCACAAAAAATGTCCAAAACCTTGACTTCCTGCATGATAGCAAACGATGATTTTGTTATTTGTTTGTTTGTTTTTTAAGAGGGCAGAATTGCAGCTTAAACCACATAGCACGCAAGGCTACGTGTTTTTGATAGCTGTCATGCAGCAGAGTGTGGAGCCAACCACACACCAAGTATTTCAAACATTTATCACAATGAGCAGAGTTTGAAACTGCAGTGTAAAGCCACTGGGTTTGACTGTCAGAAACAAACAAATAAAGATTAAATTTTGAATAATGAACAGTAAACTGGAGAGGAGTTAGTAAAAAAATAAATAAATTAAATAAGGTTTGCCATAGAAGCACTACCCTGACTGCTGGTGTATATCCAGCTGTTTTTGACTAAAATATTTACAACTTTTCATCCTGAGGATACACAGATCACACTTCCTCTCCGCTCTCTCTCCCCTCCAGAGAGGCCTGGGCCCTTACAGCTTCATCGTTTTCGCCGTCATCTGTCTGCTCACCCTGGTTTACGTCTGGGTGGTGGTGCCAGAGACCAAGAAAAAAACCTTCCTGGAGGTTTCCCAGATGTTCGGAAAAAGGAACAAAATAGAGATCAAGCTGGGTGACAGTGATCTGCCCCTGAAAGACAGCAAAGAAATCCCGGAGGATCCGGAGAAGGTCACAGCATTCTGAAAGGAGAGGAAGCCTTTGATGCAGAGGGGGGGAGTGAAGGGTTTAGTTTTTCTATTCTGTGTCTTTTGAGAAGTTTTAACAGAGTCTTTATATACGTGTTTATATCTTTGAATCTTGTTGTGCATGTAAATTAAAATTCATAAGATAGTAGAGGTGAATGAACGTATGTGTGAGTTAAGAGTCTTTTAAGCCTTTATTGTTGATGCATATATGCAAATACATGGATGAAGCTGTGAAATACATTTAAATATAAAACCTGGTGTCTGAGAAGCACTTCATTCTACATGACCTACATCTACAGCCCCACTATCAGCAGTAATAATCCCATGCAGCATTTAAAGCTCATAAAACAACAGGCAGGCCATTCAGGTGCATCTGTACTGGCTATCCAGCTGCACCCCACCGTACATGCTAAGTTTAGTGCTTCCCCAGCTGAACACGTTTCCCACAATGCTGCTGTTCCTCCCACATGACATCTGGGTGCGGATTTCTGCCATGCTCAGCACATAGTCCCACACGTTGACGTCAGTCATCTTGCCCACAAAGGCGTCTGCGTCGGACAATCCTAGCACCCCGTCCTGGTCTTTACCCAGAATGAACTCCCCTCCAGGTTGGATGGTGTAGCCGCTCCGTAGGTGGCGCTGCTCGCCCAACATCCCGTTGATCCAGATGTCTGCTCCGCCGGTGTGAGAAGACCAGGTGATGCAGTAGTTCGTCCAGTCCTGTGACCTAAAAGTGTACGGCATGTTGACAAACTCGTTGCCGATCCAGAGCCCGATCTCTCCGGAGTCCGCGTCTTTGCTGATGGAGACGGTCAACTCGTTGTCATTGCCATCGCTGGAGTAGGAGATGACAGTGTGGACGCCCGGGCCCTGGGGTAAGACATGCATGCAGGTGGTGAAGGAGTCCAGATTCATCGGGTGGTTGAGGCGCGCCAAGGCATAACTGCCATAATTCCTCTCAGGGAAACCAAACACCAGAGGAAACAGATCACTGTGGTCTGCAGGGGACAAGAAACAGGGTTAGACTCCAGAGCAGGATGGACCTTTTCAGGGTCTCCCAAAAGCACTTACCATATCTGGGAGGATTTGGGCTGCGATTTCCTCCTAAAGTGTGAGACAAAACAACAACCTGAGAACCAGTGTTCACTTCCATTCTACTCTTCCCATCATTAGCAGTTCCTCACCGGCGTACAGGTTCTTTCCCAGAGATGTTATCAAACCCTCGATCCTCTCCAGCCTGGACTCTATCTCTTCTTGTCGACAAAATGCTGCAGAGACAAAAAGTGTCAAGCAAGTTATGATCAGGCCTGTAGAACATGTCACAACCCTTTTGACAAACCACTTATTTTGCAATCACATTGCCACAACAAAGCACGCACCTCCTTTCCCGAGGCGTGGGAGGAAGGATGATTCCACCACTCTGTCGTTGAGCGGCTGAGCGATGCGGTAGTCATTCAACAGCGTTTTGTTGTCCACATCCATCAGAGTGCTCTCCAGCCTCCGGATCTGGTGCAGCAGAAGAAAAAAACATTAGAAAGTGTTTGAACTTTCAGGACCTCTCCACTCCTGAAGACAGACTCGTCTACCTGGTTCTGGGAAAGAGTGATGGGGGTGTCAAACACCGTCCAGATGATGCTCTCAAAGCAGGGGGGCGTGGTGAGCGACCCCTCGTATCTGAAGAAGTGGTTGAGGTTCTCGGGAAGCATGGAGCGCACGTTGATGCTCGTGATGTTCATGGACTGACCTGTCAGGGGGGTGGACACACGAGCTTATCAAAGTGACCTCAGGTCAGCTGAAGAAAACAATGGGTGCATGTGAAACTCACCTGCATACTTGATTTTCTCCAAGTTTGCAATGAAATCGCTGTAGTAAGTGTTCTCAAAGTGACCATCCTGGAAACAAAGAAAAGAGGAATCAAACAAGGAAGTGAGAATTTCCAACTTAAAACCACAAGAAAGGTGGAAGTAGAATCCAAATTACTGCAAAAAATTATACTAATAATGTGGAAAATGTTTTTTTTTTATTCTAATGCATTTCTGTAAAAATGTGCTCAGATATATAATTTAAAAAGGAAAACATTGATTTTTCTATTCTAACAAATAAAAACAAGATGCAGACATCCTAAAAGGTTTATCTCCATAACTGAATATCTTTTATGCTTTTTTATTTATTTATAATTGTTTTATTTAATCAAGTTGCCATCTTATTTGAGTTATTTTGCTCCAATGAAAACATCTGCCCACACAGATAAACACAGATTGAATAAACAGCCCTTCTCCTCAAACTTTACTTGAGTAAATTTGAAATATTTGAGGAAACTGAGTCTGTCTAAACAATACAGGCTGTGTGATCGTGTCACTGTTGTGTTTCTGCGAGAACAGGAAGTGCGCTCTTATTCACTAATCTGATCTGTGGTTGAAAACTCAATAGGATCTTTAATCACAAGGGGGACAAAGATTTAACACTTCAAAGAATCTTGAATCATAAATTAGTCTTTTTTTATCAAAAGATTTTCTTTTTGTAAACTTCCTGGCTATTTTTCTCTGAAGTGGTGTCCAGATGCTGCTGGTGCTGAGACAGAGGCAGAGGATACGTACATCGTAGACAAAGGCGAGGACCGCCAGCCCGTCATTCTTATCTTTAGCCTCAGAGAAGCTTTTATACTTTTCTGAATTGTAATGAACGATATGGAGCTGGAAGACAAAGAAATGAACATTAAGCAGTTTTTAGTGATAATTTGCACTTTAAACAGAACTTGTCAAGGTAGACAAATAGAAATAAGGTGAACAATATGAGTGTAAAGATGAACTGAAGAATCGTTTCTATTCCTATGATCAAATCAGATCCTCGGATCCTATTAAACATAAAAAAAGATTATTTTTTTTCCAAATTTTGCATACGAAATTGTATCGTTTTGCTACTAAAGTGTTGTAATTTACCAAATTTACTCTATTAAAGGTTTTTTTTTGCATTAACTCTGTAGGAAAATATGACAGCTGCTCAATTTCCCAGACAGTGCTTTCCAAAAACCTCTGCCATGTAGCGGACTCCATCTATGGTGTGCTCTGCTCCACTGGCCTCCTGGTCCGAGCCTCCCCAGTGCAGGTGCATCTGGACAGCTGTGTATATCCCCGGGAGGCCTTGGCTGATCTTCATGGTGGGGGGTAGGTCGATTTGAACTAATGCAACACAAGGATTTGATCACAGAGCATGAATACTTTACTGCAATGCTGTTATCTTCCACATGATTGGATTTGGAATGAATTTAACACAATTTGAAACGTGTTAGTTTTGTGTGTTTATTTATCTATGCTCAAATCAGGGATTTTAGTTGCTTTGTTAAATATTTTATTGAAGGGTGCAAGAAGTGTAACTATTATTCAAATCAAACTTTATTTGTAGATCAATTTTACCTGTCTAACGTTACTCAAAAACATTTTACAATAAGACAGAGACTTTAGCTCAATATTATATATTATGTCCTCACAGAAATCATTCATTCTTTTCATTTTTTGTCACTTTCTTACCCGTGTGGCCGTTGTTGGTCATGAGAAATTTCCCCTCCTGAGTATCGTAATTGCTGAGCTCCAGTTGTAACATGTCTGGGTTGTGCTTCACGTTGCGCCGCTGGATGTCAATTGGGGACTGCTTCTTACCAGCGCATGAAGGATACTCTGTTGCCCAGTGTTTCTGATCCAAAGCTCCCTCTGTAGGAAAAAAGAAAAAAGGAAGAAGTGTTTACTTTGGATGACACTTTGTGAAAGATGGGCTTATGTACGCCTTTATTTGATGATGATTTAATAATGAACATTTGTTGTTCTTGTTATTAAGACTCTTACAAGACTTGTTCAACTGGATATTCCCTGTAACTTTCACCTCTGAAATATAAAACGCGACACAGCAGTTAACTTGATTTTTTTTCCTCCTTACGCAATAAAAATGCCTGAAATTAACCGAAAACCAAAGGAGCGCGTTGCCTTGTCACTTTGATTAATGTCAAATAGTTACAGCAGCTCAAATTGATGTTTACAGTTTGTTCAAAAACATGCGCGGAATGTTTTGTCCTGAAATCTTGGAATCTTCCAAAATAAAATCATTTTACGCACACTTTACGCACCAAATTAATCCACTTCAGTTCCTATATAATTGTTATTTAATAAGAAAATATGTGCTGTGAATATTCAAAAAACCCACCTGTGTATGTCCAGTGTATTCTGTTATCAGCAACGACAAACCGCAGCAAAAGTGCTGAGAGAATAGCGGAAAGAACGTCCATCGCTGCGCCTTGTCCCTGGCTGTGACGCACCGCACTGACAGCTCCCAGTGCTTTGGTTTTCACTCTACATTTGACCCACGACTGAAAGAGGAGGTGTTGGAACCTCTGCTGAGAACGCCCAGACCGCCTCTCAAGTGCTCTAAAGTGGCTGGAACTACAATATCTCTCTTATCTTGGCTGTTCTTTATTTGAACTGGTATTTATTTGCACAGGGGAAGGGGAGAAAAGGTCGTTTTATTAGCTTCTGATCATCTGTGTCCATTTTTTTGTTTGTTAAATAATAAATATAAAGGATTTTGGAAGATTTCAATACTTGCCTTTATTTTCTCTTATAAAAAAAAACAAATTATGGGAAATTTCCCCTCAATTTCTAAGAAGAATCATCTTAATTTGATTTAATTTCTAGAGGCAGTTTTAAACACCAGAAATCGACTCTACATCTGCTCTCTCTGACTCTTTTGTGCTAAATTGGCAAGCTTTTAAAAAAATGAAGCAAAAATATATATAGTAGTTCTACAAACACATTCTCCGGGTAACACAATGTGGCTCCAAGTAATCTGTTAGCTCAAACTCGTCAAAACATGTCCTGCTCTACAAATGCCAAAGGTGTCAAACTAAGGAGTGAGTGTGTGGAATGGTGAAACTTGCCTCATAGACTGTTGAGTCTCCTCAGCAGAAACTAATCCTATAAAAGCAGACTTTTGCTTTTCTGCAGAAGGTGGAAAAAAATAGGAATTCAGGCAAAAATTCTCAACTTCTTGAGTAAAATGTTTTATGATGAGACAAAAAATTTCAAAAGCACAAGTTTTCCATAGTCATTAGACCTTTGACTTGTTGGAGGTGTTTCAGTTTTTTTGTCTCAAACCAGAAAACAGCTAAAGGAGATGTCAAAAAAGCCGGTTCCAGTCATGTTCCTTTATTACTTTTAATCTTTTAGGACTTCATAATTTTTTAATAGGCTTTCTGGAATTTATTTTAATGAGTTTGGATTTACTACCGGAGCTGCTTCTCGGTAGAAAGTCCATCAAATGAATGACACAAAAGACTGGTGTGATCCACATGACTGAAAACACGTCACTATTTTTATCTCCTCAAATTATTTTTACTCCACGTCACAACTGACTTTTTTTTGCAAAAAAAAGCCACATTTCAATTGAATTTAAAGATCCAAATAATGAATGATTCCTCTTAAATGCTGCGTGTTGTTTCAAAGCATTCCTCCTAACCCCCAGATGGGAACCTGGAGCTGACCTCAGTCTTTGACCTCAGTCTTTGACACACAAAGACTGAGGTCATTAGGAAGCGACAGACATGATGCCCCTCAGGAGCTAACTAGGCATGACTCTTGGATGTCTTCTTCTTTGGAAAATCACTGGGTCCATCATCACCACGAGGACAATGATAGTTTTTAAGTCTCAAGGACTCGACCAGTGTAATTGCATCTGCTGAGAACAAGCTGTTAGCTTAAACCCTACGAGGTGAATTTGACATGGTCTGCGTAAAGAAGCTGCAGACTTGTTCAAATCAAGGAAATAGCTGTCTTAAAGTTATTTAAAAAAGAAAGTGTTGCTGACTGTGCACACCATCGCAGATGTTCAATATTTGTTTTGCAGCTTTTTCACACCTCATACAATTTCAATTTCTTTATTTCTTTGCACTTTCCACAACAACAAAAAACAAATGGTCTAGTACAAGTTGTTAGCATGGGAAATGAAAGGGAACAGAGTGCAGACAACTTGTTTTTCTTCTAATTTTATATTATTTGAATAAGAGAAGTCAACTAAACGAATGGAAATATATATGTCTGTTTATTTATACATACATTAAAATTGTTAAATATGTGCAAAAATGATTTAAACATTAATTTAAAAAGTTTTTTTTACAAAAATGCTTCACAAAAAGACATCACAATATTTGTTTAGAATGATCCTGACAGTAGCAATTTTGTCTTTTTCCTAAGTTTTGAAGTTGTACCTAGAATTATGACAACAGAAAGTGTCTTCTTTTCCACTACATTAAAATTTAAAACCTTCCTGACAAGATATTAAAAATTTAAGGTAATAAAAACTATATTTTTTAATCTAGTGAAGAGTTTTATCATCAGATTTTAGTTATTTAAACGTATATTTTACAGCAGGAGTGTCAAACTCCATCCCACAGAGGGCCAAAATCCAAAACACAGGTCGAACATGATAAAAATGTATTAAACACACTAAAACAAATGTTTTAAAGCTTTAACAAATTAACTTTTTATTATTACTTTAAATAAAAACAGGCAGGAATGTTATTCCAGAATAAATCTACTTAAATCTTAAATAACTTTTAATATTTTACTCTGCGTAAAAATATAATTTGTCAAAATGATACAAGTTAGAAATAAGCGCAAGGTAACATCAGACCAGTATTAACAATAAAATAAAATTATCTGGAAGGCCGAATATTATTACCCAGCGAGCCGGATCCGGCCCCCAGGCCTTGACTTTGACATGTGTGCGCTACAGTGTTGTACTAGTGCAAGATCTCTGTGTAAAATTCTCATTTTTGCCCCTCCTTCAATCATCCAAACTTTAAACATTATTTTTTTTTCTTCTCTGGTGGTTTCTACACAACATTTTTAAATATTTGTATTGGTAAAATCTCATCTTAACTTGAACTCTTCCCACAACAAGAAAAATTATAATAATTGGATACAAATTTCATGGAAAATCAACACTCAGAAGGTTTTATTTGATAACTTTCAGCTTTGAAATGAATCATTTTCAGCTCCATTCTTATAGTGTGAGTTGTTACGAGATGAAATGTCGTCTGAAACTCAAGGATATTTGTGTTTATTGAACCTAACTGTCGTCAGTGTCGCCTAACTTGTCTGGCAATGTTTAAAAAGTTTCTCTGTAAGCATTAGTAAGCATTAATCAAGCAGGTTTACAGAGAAGGGGTTATTTTTTTTATTGGAATCGCTCTGATGCATCAGTGCAAACATATGACTGCGCATGATGATGGTTGCTGATGCAACTGTCTGGATCCAAAAACACAACAGAAAAAACTCACGTCGGTCTTCATTTACTTTTCGCTGCCACGGTTCTCCGAGCATGAAAACCCTTTCAGAGAAACACTTCATTCTCACCCTTGCACATGTTCACACCTGAAGGCTGTGCAGAACAGCCTGTCTGTGACTCACCCAGCAGCCCTTCTGGGACAAATTTATTTCATGGTTTTTGGGCAGGAAAGCAGCAGCCGGCGTTTTACAGGGACCTGAACTGCGAGTGCACACAGACGTAATAACTTGAGAGAGTTCTAGACCCTGAACTCTCACTGCAAGGTCTGGTTTGATGAGTGGAAAGCAGGTTTAATGCCAGTGAGTCAGCCCGTCACAAAACACCCGGTAGACAGTAATATATTCCTGCTCAAAGATAGAAACACTCGGTTTATGTGTGCTTGTCGCTTTAGTTTGGGCTGATTTCGCTCTGCTCTTTTGCACATTGAATCTTCATGCTGAAAGGTGAAAAAAAAATGCCAATTTTATTAGTCAGAAAACCACAGTGACACCATGGGCATTTTCCGGTTTTATGAGCTGTCTATTCTGTGGTGACATTTCACACGAATGTGACCATTTCCTTCTTAGACCGAATGTGTGAAACCAGCAGATGTTGCAGTCTCTGAAATGTGAAAGTTGAAGAAATTCTTTAACATAAGATGGTGAAAAATTCTTTCTTATGTGTCAGTTTACCATCAGTGTACACCGGGAATCGTCTTCAGACAACAAGGTTTATAAACTAAATTCACTCTGAAATCAAGTCGTGGCCTTCATTTTTTTCAATGCTGATAGTAATCATTTAGAGGCATGTGTTTTCTTTGTAAACTGTTATTTATTCTTAAAGAATTATGTTTTTAACATGTTCTTGTGGCATTTTTCTCTCAATGGAGGACATATACAACAGAAATTAAGATTTACCGGTAAGTTGCTTTTCTATTTCCTTGTTCAAATGGTGGTGAATCAGGAGCAGACACAAAAATGCAGTTGGAAAAAGCCTGTAGTTGTTATGTAGAACCTACAAAGGCAGGCCACAAGCTCCCTGCTCCACTCCATTCTGATGCATCCGCCTGTAGACATATAGATCCAGATACATCCTCATTTTCCTCGTTTGAGCTACTTACTGGATCAAAACTGCTCGGATGGATAGTTCGGATATGGCTCACCATTTTTATTGCACCGGAAATGTTAGGTTGGGTTTGTGAGAGGCTGTAAGCTAGCAGGAGTGAGTGTAGACAAATGGATGATGGGATATGGTGTTCTCACCTTACAAAAAACCCTGGGCAATGTGCCTCGGTAACAGCCTCACAAATGTACTGAAAATGTTACCATCCTAGTAACAGTTTCCTGGTTTGAATGAAAGGAGGAGAGCAGGTAACTGATTTTTGGAGTTGCAAACTCCACACATGGATATGGATCAGGCCAAAGAGGCCGCACTGTGCCAAAATGTGAATCCCTCAGAGTCTCAAACACTGAAACAGAACAATTTGTTCCTACGAATGTTTAATGAGCAGGAAATGAGACATTCCTGAATGAAAATAGAGCAATAATCGGAAATTTGAGTCGCGAACTCCACAAATGATTTTTTTATAATGCTAAAGGCCACAGTGTGCTCAAAAGCACCGAAACACAAATCTTCAAAAACAGTAAAACCAAATGAATACTTGCAAGTTGAATGAGCAAGGAAGTAGCATCACGACGTCCATGGCAGCCCTGGTCTGGAACAAGGCAGTTGGGTCTCCCCCTTTTCCGGCTACGGCTGGAGGAACCTCCACCCGGTTGGAGTTAGTGGCATCAGCAACAAGTGCAGGAGCCTCCACTCCCACACCGGCGCCTACACCACTTCCAACTGAT
>NC_050518.1:6630083-6630267 GCF_002922805.2 Oryzias melastigma | reverse complement strand
CACTTCCTAATCCAGATCCAGAGCTGGATACACAGGATTTCCTCATTGTTCATCTCCAACTAACCAATCCTAGTAAATAAAAGTAGTCAGTGCCATTCTTCTCTTTAGCAAGGTCTTTCATGCAAGTATTTAGACTTTTTGACCTTATTTATCAATAATCTTACAGCTATTTTTATATGCTTAA
>NC_050518.1:6617574-6630015 GCF_002922805.2 Oryzias melastigma | reverse complement strand
TGGAATATGGATCCCGGACGACAGATTGACAGATCCCAGACAAGGGAACAAAATATCGGACCTCTCAATCCCAGACGAGCCCCCAATTTATGTTATGCCCCATTAAGTCTAGGGGTCTGGGGCCTAACATAAAGGTAAATTAAACAAGAAACGTGTAACAAAAACACAACATACATCTTCATAAAAAAGTAACAAATTTATTTACAAGACAAAAACAACCAAACAATAACTGAAGGTGAAGCAAAAGGCTTCAGGGTGAACCAAGGCCAAAATAACAAACAAAACCCCAAGTAACTCAACCCAGGGAGCTTACCCGCAAAAGAAACAGTAATAAGAATGACAAACACTAACCTCCCTGGACTAACAGAAACAGGAGAAAACATTTACAAAAGACAATGGCAGTTAACCCCTACAACTTCATCAAAGTGGGACCGAACACAACCATGAAGAAACTACAAAGTGCGCACAAATTAAACAGGTGGCGAAGATCACTGAGCTGCATTGGAGACTGTTTGCAGCCCAGCTCCCTTCTCCTGGGTTGGAGGTCCACATGGTGCTTTTGAAGGCTCCCTCCTTCAGGTTTGGCCAATGGGAGGCACACCTCCAGCACCACACCTGAAACAAATAAAGACACAGAAAAACACTCAGATACACAAAACAAAGGAGTGCCACTCTGACAAAAATACACAGAACCAAAAGAAAGAACAAAACCAAACACGGCCACAGCCGTAACATATGGAGGCAGGCTTACTCCTCACCAACGGTCCACTCCAGAATTCAGAGGCGAATTTCAAATGAACTCCCACAGCTCTGTAAAAACTACGATCAAGAAAACACAGCTTTGTTTTGTTTTGTTTTTTTTGGCTAAAAATGGCATGATTTTAATTGAAAGACCACTGGGAGCACTTTTAAAATAGATTGGAATTGGACGTTCAAGTTATTGCATTTGATTTTTGTACCACTTTTTAAGCAAAAATATGAAAATTTGAACTATAAATTCTCAACACAGTAGATACAAGGATATCAAAACATTATTAAAAAACCTTGAACTTTACATCACATAGTGTTTTTGGTTATGATCGAGCAGGAGCTTGGTTTGTATATAGCCAGCAGTAAGTCAGACCTGTTCCTGTTGCATGTTGGACTCTGACAGGGCTTCCCTTTCATCTCCTGTTCTGTTCATAGTCTCTATGGATAGAATTTCTAGGTTAGAGCCCAAAGGAGGTCTGGTTTGAGGACCACAGGATTTCCTCTCTGCTCTTTGCAGATGACGTTGTCCTGTTGGCTTTATAAGACCAGGACCTCCAACATGCATCAGAGCGGTTTCCAGCCAAGTGAGAAGTGGCTGGGTTGAGGGTCAGCACCGCTAAGTCTGAGGCGAAAGAGAAAAGTAGTTTGCGGGTGGAGTGCTCCTACCCCTGGTGTAGGAGTATAAGTATCTTGGGGTCTTGTTGATGGGTGAGGGAAGATTGTAGCATGAGATCAACAGGCAGCATCCGCCCATTATGTGGTCGCTATAATGGTCCACTGTGGTGAAGAGAGAGCTGAGCTAGAAAGCAAAGCACTCAATTTACCGGTCAGTCTTTGTTCCAGCACTCACCTATGGTCATGAGACGCTCGGTCACCCGCAGGGAGCTCGGAATGGAGCTGCTGCTCCTCCACATTGATAGGAGTCAGTTGTGGTGGCTGGGGCATCTGGTCTGGATGCCTCTTGGACACTTCCCTAGACAGGTGTCATGTCCCACTGGGTGGAGGCCCCAAAGAAGATCCAGGACATGCTGGAGAGACTACGTCTCTCTGCTGGCCTGTGGATGTCTTGGAGTCCCCCCAGAAGAGCTGGAGAAGGTGACATGGGAGAGGGAAGTCTGGACATCTTTGTTTAGGCTGCTGCCCCCACGACCTGGTCCTGGATGAGCGGAAGAAGATGGATGGATGGCTGTTTGTTCGTTTGGATTAACTTACCACAGAATATTTCCTATTGGAATCATTTCAAATTTATGTTGAGATTTCACTTTTAATGTAGCCACGAGGGGGCCCAAGCCAGGGTCTCAGTGTGCCGGTCCCAAGCCCGGATAAATACAGAGGGTTGTGTCAGGAAGGCCATCCAAGGTAAAATATTGCCAAATCAAATATGCAAAGCAGACCTACGATATCCATACCGGATCAGTCAAGACCCGGGTTAACAACGACCGCCATCTGTGCTGCTCACCGATAGGGTGCCGGTGGAAATTGGACTACTGTTGGTGGAAGAAGGAGAGGAGGAAGGAGAGGATGGTGAAGACAGGCTTAGGTGGAGGAAACTGATTCGCTGTGGCGCCCCCTGAAGGGAAAAGCTGAAAAGAAAAGAAGTTGAGATTTCCCTTTTAAAACATCTTTCTTAGCCCAATTTTTTTTGTGAAATCCAATTTTCCATCCTTCATGTTCCACAAGTCATCTCACCCTGAGTATCCACTAATTCTAGATCCTTCTTTTTCTCCATTCAACTTGATGAGACAGAAGAAAAAAACAGAAACTTTTAAAATAGAACATGTTGCTCCACAGAAAAGCACCAGATGGAGCTCTTGTGAGTGTTTTAGAAAGAAGTTTAAGTATGATCTGCATTGGATGTCTACTTGTGTCCTGGTGGTTAGTGACTTGGACCTTCAGCTGGACAGTTGCTGGTTTAAATCCTATTATTGACTCAGCTGGCAGTTGGAGGCGGTTGTTCTGGGCATCTCCTGTACATTAAAGTCAATGTGGACTCTTAAAGTAAAAACGAAAAATGTAAGAACTGTCTGTGCACAAAAGAGTTGTGATAACCCCTTTTACCTTACACTGAGGAGGTCCAAGTTCAAATCCCAGCTGGGACTCTTCCACATGGAGTTGATTCCCATGCATGTAGGTTATTTCCAGGCACTGCAGCTTCCTCTCACTGTTATATTAGACCTGCTTCAGAGGTTAATTGGTGACTCTAAAGTGCCACTGGGTGTGCATATGAGTGTGTGGCCCTGAAACAAACTACTGACCTGTCCAGAGTATACTTTCACCCAAAACCCAGTGACCCTGAAAAGGATTCAGAACATGGATAGATGGTCAGTTTGTGTTTGTCCTACTCCACAGGTCTCAAACTCCAGGGCCTTGAGTGCTTATATGTTTTCCAACTAACTTGCCACTGAAGCTCTTTATTGGCTAAATGCACCTGATCCAGGAAATCAGCAGCAGATGAGGCAGAATTTCTTAAAAAATGAGCAGGATGTTGGCCTTTGAGGACTGGAGACCCGTGTCCTACACCTTCACTTAACCACCAGAGGTCCCCAGTGCCCTTCTTTTCTTCTATCTCCAAGCAACCAGTCACCTCATTTGCAGGAGTTTTTAATCAGGACACCAACATCTGCATCCAATTACTTAATTAACACCAAAGCTCAATTTCCACTATTTCCTTTCTGATGCTGCTTTTGTATCAATAGGATTTAAAGTGCTGCCCACAATATTATATTATATATATATAAATAAAACCAAAACAGAATGTCCAATGCGTTTTAATCTCGTTCAAAAAGTCAAAAACGTCTTTGATTGCCTGTCAGGAGTCAGGACTAGCGGCTAAAGTGAGTTCATCCCCACATGAGGGAATGCTTGAAGTACTTGTTGCCACATGTTCAGCATTTGAGCAGCAGATGGCGCAGTCCAATGTGAAACAATGGCTTCCTCAAGGTCACTGCAGCAGAAAGTCATCATCCTGTTGCTGCTTCCACTGACTGCACACTGCGCAGCTGCAGAAAACACTCATCCAATGACAAGAAAAGGGAAATGTGTTGGGGAAACCCACAAATACTCATCGAGAAAGTTTGAGCAATTGTTCAGTGCTTTAACTGCATGGATGCATTAAACTGATGCGCAATCTAAACGGTTATTGCAGTCTTTGTGTTTGCTCACCCCCTGACTTAAATATTTAATCCTGTTGCTGAAAGCATCAAGTTACAGAAAGCTCAAAAACTGTAAATCGTTCTTTGTAAACTAAGATGTGGCTGAAATCGGACTTTTTCGACGGTCTGCTTCTCAAAAACAGCCACGTGTGACCATATTCTTCCTGTTTAGTCCCTCGAGCACCCCTACAACGATACCCCTTGCTTATTTGTGGCATCATTCATTTCGCATTTAACACTCATATTGGAGAAATAAGGGAAATTCATCATAGCCGGAAACGAGACCACAACCGACATGTGACCAACAACGCAACACTGCATTGGAGAGCCCTCGCGCCTGCTTCCCTGCACGTACTCATCTGTGCGTCACGATTTTCCGCACACTGTCTTTTTCTATTGACTCATCTAATAAAATATCACAATTTTTATATTTTTTGTATGCAAAAGTACATCTAAGACCCTGTTTATTACTGGTTGTTGACATGGTGACTTTGGTACAATAGTACGACAGATTTTCCGCATCCTTCCCCCCCTCCTCTTTTGAGGATGCCAGACTCCTGCTGGAGCACGAGCATGTTTTTTTCATAACCTTTATTGTCACATTACAAAACCAAACACCATAGAAGACAGCCGTATTGTTAAAAGAGAAAATAAACGATTTTATGATTTGTTTATATATACATAAAATAATTTACTATGAAATATGCTAAACAAAACATTTTATGAAACTTCGGAACCTTAAGTTATTTTTAGTTCTTTTTTTAAGAATTTTACAAAGAAAAATGGTAACGATTTAATTATATCATAAAAGTTGTCGGTAACATTTATTTTCTTTAATTAAAAAAAATAGAATAGTATTTCTGTTGGTGAACGTGCTCCACTGCTCGCTCTCATCAGTGACGTAACTTGCTCTCAGCCAATCACATCGCTCCGCTCTTTCCTGGTTCCGTCCACTTATCATCCAGTTCGGGTCGGCACGAGCGCCTTCTTCGCGTGACCGCACGAGACAGACGCAGAGCACCGCTCTTGTACACAGCTAGGCCGGAAAGGTAACTCAGCTTCATTTCTTCAATTTTTTTGATGTGTCATTTCTGTCAAGAGTATTTTTTTCTCTACCGTCTGAGTAAAAATGTCCGCTCTTCCTATTTTTTCCCTTACATCCTCGACGGCAGTCTCGAACATTTGTCCTTGTGCTAGCCGCTTCCTTCTCAACTATTTTTCGTGTCAGATTGTTAGCAAGAGCTCGTGATCTTTTTAGCTTAAAAAATCTCCAAATGACAGGATGGAGAAGTTTGTAGCACGCCGTCTATTTTTAAACCGTCAGCTGGCGAAATGTGTCTCCATTTGGAGCTGCAGTATGACGAGGGGGCGTCAAGTTGCAGGTTCACGTCGATGCAGGCAGACTTTTCCCCTTCACGTTTCTTTAAAAAAATAACGTCTTTTAAGCCGTTAAAATATGTCAATGCCACAGGCACGCGCTGACTCAGAGTGATCTACTGGTTAGCAGACATGGGGGTGTCCAACCTCCTCACGACTACACAGGTTTTTTCCATCCTACAGTCACGAAGAGATTTGATTTTCTCTTATTTGTAGGGTTTAGTCAACTTTATCCTCGTTAATGTCGTTTTTTATTTTTTCCACAACTTGAGGTCACATAACAGCAGGGAAATCAGTTTGCATGAATGGATCTCAAAAAGTGATCAAGTTTCTACTTTTAATAATTAAGAAGATTGTTGCCAGGGGCGCAGTGAGTTTCTTCCAGTCCCTCCACTGCCTATGTAGCCCCCTGGGGCCCCAAGTCTGGGTGCCCCTGTGCCTGTCCCCAGCCCAGATAAAATACAGGGTTGTGTCGGGAAGGCATCTGGGGTAGAACTCTCTACCAAACCACCTGAGTGAATCAGTAAAAGCTTTTCAATTCCACCCCCCTAACACTGAAAAAGGGATCATTTTGGAAGTGCCACATCCTTAAAATATGCACTATTAATACACATTTTAACTTTTAAGACAGATTAGATCTTTTCACAACTGTTTAAATCAAGAAATACTTCTTAAAAAGGTTAATCAAAGTGTATTTTCCTATCCCTAAATGCAAAATCAAGTACTAAATTAGTGTCTTCAGACGGGTTTTGGTTGCAATTAAATAAGTGGATTTAGTGTGTTTTAAAAAGAGAAATATTTCTGTTTATTTGTGTGTAGACAATAATGCATTTCCACTTTGGCTTTTAAGGTCAGCATTTTTCATCAATGTGTCGTAGTTACATTTGCTTTGCAGGCTTTGAGTAAAGTTCGGCACTCAGTGCAAGTTAATCCATAGATATTGGCTATGTTGGATGCAACAACTGATAATCAATACGGTGCTGCAGGCGTTGCTGTCAGACTGTCTGATATTCCAAACCTTGTTTGACCTCCACAGCACACATTCTGAAAGATACCAAAGGTTCTGGAGGTTTGAGGCAACACTCTAGTTCATATCAGTGATTTTTAGACAAAAGAGACCAAACCTTGTATTTGTGCCAAGTCACTCACCTATTGTGCATTCTAGAGGGGGAAAAGTGTGAGTTGTAATCACTGATGGAGCCCTTGTGCAATGATGTTGCAATCCTTTTGTAATATGAGCTTAACTAAATAAAACGGTAGATTTTTTTTCTTGTGCTGCAGAAGCCCCGCCCTTTTTTAAAACTAAACACATCCTGAATTTCAGGCCAGCCAACATTAGTGTGGAGCAGCACTCATTCATTCAAACTCACATTTGAGGTTTTGCTGTTTTTTAATTATTTCACATTTGTTGTTATTTGGAGTTTTCCTCTGTTAGTTTAAGTCACAGTGTGTCATTACAGCTTTAACAGGCTGCTGGTCTGCTGGTCCTGTGAAGCTTCACTGCACTGATTTCTCTTTTGATGTCAGTTCTCCTGCAGATCCAGAACCATGTCTATCCTGAAGATCCACGCTCGGGAGATTTTTGACTCCCGTGGTAACCCCACTGTCGAGGTTGATCTTTACACCAAGAAAGGTATTTTATGCTTTTTATTTTTTGTAAATCTTTTCTGTTCACTAATTAGTTGCAGCTGCACAACTCTTGATGTGAAGTTTTCCACTTTTTTTTTCAGTTAATTTATAGGAATAGTGGTTTAGAGGTTTGTTTAAATTAGATAATCAGATGTTGAGTCATTTTACACAGCACAATTTAAGCTATATCTGAACTCCCTCACTGCTCCCTTACCCTTGAAAGACTATAAAGTGAGGGACTAGTGCCCCTGGATTTTAATGCACTTTGAAGCCACTGCGAGCCACTTTTTTTCCCCATTTTTTTAAACGTGAGGTTTCTTGTTAGCTATGACATCACCCATTTGCCAAAGTAAAAACCAAATAAAACAAACATTTTACATAAATGAATTATAAATCCACTGTGTTCTGATGATGAAAGCTTGCGTAATTTATAAGAAATACATTTAAATACATTCTTTTCCAACAACAAATTGTTTAATTGCAATGCATTGTGGTCTATATTCACTAATCTAGTGTGCATCAATGCACAGTAGTTTTTTTGCAGAGACTTCTGGGATATTTCAAGGGCACTGGATTTCAGAATGTGGATTCAGACAAAAACATTGCAAACGCCCTCGCTATGTAGTACACTGAATAGTGAAGGAATCTAAACACAACTAGTCTCTGAAAAGAAAAGAAAAAATGTTCAAAAATGTTATTTAAAAAAATTATAGTAGGATATTTTAAAAAAAAAGCACATAACCATTTATTTAAAGTATGCTGGGCTTTGTTACAGCAAAAAAGAAATGAAAACAGATGGAAAATCAAACTTTTACAATAATAGGCTGTTTTTTTAAAGGCTGTGTTGTACTACCTTGCTAGTTTTGGAAAAAAATGTTGTTAATTTCCATGAGTTTTACTTTTTAATTCAAAGTGGTGCTTTGTGATTTACAAATTGTGGTTTTTATTTTGTCTAAGAGAAAAGTAAAGTTCTTAATTTGTTTAGCATAGCTGCTTGGCTGCTGTGTTGCAGGGTGGGTTCAGATGATGTGTACGGTACATAAAAATGGCTCTTGTAATGTAACACTGCCTCTGCTGCACTCTCATACTGTAATGGCTCATACAGAGAGGCTTCCAGGCAGCATGTGTGTATTCAGTTTGTGTAAAAAGTTAAAGTTTTTTTCCTGCTCAGATGCGTTTGTTTTCTGCTTTCATTAGTTCAATGGTAGAAGTTCCCATAAACCAGTCAGACTCTGAACTTGACAGTTTGACTAAGGCCAAGATCAATTTATTCAATTAACTAATGGCTGGAGCGTATCTGGAGTTTTTTTGGGAGCTTTTCCGTCCCACGAGGTAACACAAAAGCCTCGGTCAGCCGACTGAAACCTAGAGAGAATGTTAATGAAGCAGCCTAAATGATCACTGACATGGAAGTGAGGGAAACTGGAAGGCTCATCTACATTTTGTTTTCAGTCAATTCTCTTTGTTTTTCTGAGGAGTATAAACACATTTTTATTTTTTTTTTAGATCTTTTAGACACATTTTGATGCCATTAACAGCAGAGATTATATGCAAAATAATGAATCTGGTGTTTCTTTTCTTCTGAGAGTTTTCCACACTGGTTTAATACTGTTTACATAACAGGTTGTTTAAATGGGTTTTTCTGCAGGTTTATAGAAAGTGATTACTGTCTACAGATGATCTGTTAAATCTGAACTGGATAGAAACCTTCCTTTAGCTCTAAATCCTCTGAGCGCCTGTCTGCTGCTCCACTGAGTAAAATACTTTTTTTCTATCTACTTGGTGAATTCATGCTGGATTTACCCAACATGCCTGTCCTCTGTGTGGGCGTGTCTTGGTATTCTGCCACAGCCTCACTGCACATGCTCAGTGTGGGCTCTCTCCTCTCCTGTTATGTCACAACCTTCATGCAGCTGAACCTGCTCACCCCCCTCTGTCCTTGTTTTGAATGGAGTCCTCACACACACACAGCCTCAACAATAAAAGCTTTAGCAGATTATGAGCTGCACATCACTACAGAGATTGATGTCAAGAAACGTGGTTTAATGGTTTCATCGAACATTTAGAAATGATCTGTGTGTCTTCAAGGTCTCTTCAGAGCTGCAGTTCCCAGCGGTGCGTCCACCGGCATCTATGAGGCCCTGGAGCTCCGAGACAACGATAAGACTCGCTACATGGGCAAGGGTAAGACAACTCCGTGGATTCCTGCTCCAAGCTACACTCCCTGCATTCTGTTCTTTTTCTTCTTCTTCTTTATGTCCCAATCCCTGCGTTTCTCTTCCTCCTGTTAGGAGTCAAAAGAGCAGTAAAATATATCAATGAGTTCTTGGCTCCAGCATTATGTAATCAGGTAAATAACGCGTTGAAGACCAGGATGACTCTGTCTGTGCACAAAGGCATGAAGAATGAGTTTGCTCTGGAGACTAATCCTGTCAGGCACTAACAGATGTTCACAGAAAACAGAAAAGCAGCAAATAAAAACATGACATGAGTTACTTTGACTTCGTTCTTAACACACTTTTGTACACGTGGATGTTCTGTGGTCATCTGTGTGGCCTGCTGTGCATGACCTTCTCCTGTCTGGGTCAGTCATGGTCTGCTTGTCCCTTGCAGGTGTCTCAAAAGCAGTTGATCATATCAATAAAACTATTGCACCTGCACTGGTTAGCAAGGTAGGACCATTTATTGTTTGACTAATGTTACTGTGTGTTAACCCTATTGTCCAACTTGAATATAGTATTTATCATGAAAGTATGTCAGAATCTGGAAACCATTAAATTTGGCCTAAATTGTTAACTCAATGTGGCTGTTTGACTTTAAATGTTGTTAATATTACTAAACATTAATATTGCTTTTGCATAGCTCCTCTGGTCTTTACTACTTTAATTAATATTGGAGAGTTTTATTTTGAACTAACGGATTGTGAACCATTTGAAATCGAGATTTTATATTTGTTTCTGCAACTTGATGTTTTTTTGTTTTTTGATCAGGATGTGAGTGTTCTGGAGCAGGAGAAGATTGACAAGCTGATGCTGGACATGGATGGCACAGAAAACAAATGTAAGCTTACATTCAAGGAAGTCAATTATTTCCAATACTCTGAACAGACATATTAAAGGCTTTGGTAGATGAGACACGGACGTTTTCCTTTAAACTACTGAAAAAAAGTTGTTTTTATTTGTCAGTGGAAGGAAAAGAAACATTAATAAAGCAAATAGAAAGTTTAGAAAAAAAATGTTTAATTAGTCCATAAAATTTGTTTTTTTTTTAAACTAGAATCTCTTGAGAAGTTGTTAATTTTTCTGTTTTTTTTAAACAAAATTTCATATTCACATTGATATATTCATGTATTATGTTTGCTTGATTTATACAAGTATAGGATCTTTTTTAAAATCAAATAATTCCTATAAGTAAAAGTAACATTTTTAAAAACAAAAATGAGGTTGTATTTTCTTGTTTCCACGCAGGAACATTTACCTGTAAAACTGTCTCCTCCTGAAACTCATACATGTCGTTTTTGCAGCTGAATACTTAAAATAAAATAATAATAATTCTTGCATATTTGTTTGCGTCTTGAATAATAGTTGTGTGTTTTCCCCTTCAGCAAAGTTTGGTGCTAACGCCATCCTGGGAGTGTCCCTGGCTGTGTGCAAGGCGGGTGCAGCGGAGAAGGGCGTCCCTCTCTACCGCCACATCGCTGACCTGGCTGGCAACCCTGAAGTCATTCTCCCCGTCCCTGTGAGCGTCGGCGCGACTATCTGAGCCCGGAACATCAAACAGATTTACCCAATACTGACTCTGACCTGCTCCTCTGTTTCCCATCAGGCTTTCAACGTCATCAATGGCGGCTCCCATGCAGGCAACAAACTGGCCATGCAGGAGTTCATGATCCTTCCTGTTGGAGCCAGCAGCTTTAAGGAGGCCATGCGCGTCGGTGCTGAGGTTTACCACAACCTGAAGAACGTCATCAAGGAGAAGTACGGCAAGGATGCCACCAACGTAGGAGACGAGGGCGGCTTTGCCCCCAACATCCTGGAGAACAAAGAAGGTGAGAGACATATTCCTGCAGTACTTTAATAAATAGATTCTAAGGTGACAAATCAAATAAAGAGGATAAACTTAAAGTATTTTCTCAGGGGTAAACTTAGAAGTGCTGCATTCATAAACCCTCCAGGGTAGCAGCTCTTCTATATCACTCTTTGGGCTGACATACAGTATGGTTTCTAAATTAAGATCTTAGCTCAGTGCTGAACACAAAGCCTGCCAGGCTCTGACTGCTGTGTCAGATCAGTGGGCTTATATGGCAGACACACGGTCTGCAATGCTAACCCCTGCATAAGATTCACTATTGATTTAAGTAGTAATTTATGTCGCATTGTAACCGTTTTTGTTTTTTGTTTTCCTCCAGCTCTGGAGCTGCTAAAAAATGCTATCGCTAAAGCCGGCTACACTGACAAGATCGTTATCGGCATGGACGTAGCTGCGTCTGAGTTCTACAAGGACGGCAAATATGACCTGGACTTTAAGTCTCCTGATGACCCCAGCCGCTACATCTCCCCTGACAAACTGGCTGACCTCTACAAGAGCTTTGTCAAGGATTACCCAGGTCAGAACCCCTACATTGTTCAATGGAGGGATCATTTTTCTACATGTTTGCAAGTCTTCTCATTGACTAACATTCAGCAACAGCAGGAATATTGTGACACCAGGACATCCTTAAAACTTCAGATGCTTTATTTTGTTTTCTCCAGCTCCATCTAGTGGTGAAAGAGTGCATGTTTAGTAAAGCTCTTTGCAAAGACTTCAAACGTTCTTTGTGCTCCTACAGTGGTTTCCATCGAGGATCCTTTTGACCAGGATGACTGGGACGCATGGGCCAAATTTACTGCCACCACCAGCATCCAGGTGGTCGGCGATGACCTCACCGTCACCAACCCCAAACGCATCTCCAAAGCCGTGGCCGACAAGGCCTGCAACTGTCTGCTGCTGAAGGTCAACCAGATCGGCTCGGTCACAGAGTCCCTGCAGGCGTGAGTCTCCACAACACTTTTGTTGCCAAAATTTGAAGATGGTCCAAGGAGGGTGAATATATTTGTTTGTTTTAGCTGCAAGATGGCCCAGAGCAACGGCTGGGGCGTGATGGTCAGCCACCGCTCTGGAGAGACGGAGGACACCTTCATCGCTGACCTTGTGGTTGGTCTGTGCACCGGACAGGTAAAGTGAAGGAATTTAGATTAAAAATCCGCTTGAAGAACCCACAGTGAAATGACTCTGAATTCTTTTTTTTTCTAGATCAAAACGGGTGCTCCTTGCCGATCTGAGCGTCTGGCCAAGTACAACCAGCTCCTTAGGTATGTCTGATTTCTCCAATCACCCCCACAAACACATTCCGTTTATTTGGGAGGAAATGTTGCAGTTTTTTTTTTTAATAGTTTACCGGGAGTACAAGTTAGCTGACGATATTCACTCTTGACTGTCACTACCTGATACTAGCACATGCACTCACAGCTAGAAGAAGTAAGGTGTGAAATGT
>NC_050518.1:6604451-6617435 GCF_002922805.2 Oryzias melastigma | reverse complement strand
CTTCTCTTTGCTAGCTGCTGCTTTCACAACTGCACTTAGCAAGAGACGGGCAGGCTAACCAACAGAAACCAAAGAAAGCGGAATGTTGGGGAAAATAAAACCCTGATTTTTTTTTTTTTTTTCCCAAGAATAAATCGTCCAAAACAACAAATTCAAATGTATCAATTAAATTGTTTTATCACCCAACCCTGATTCTGATGTATGAAATGCTATAATTCCATCCAGGCATAAAACATAATTATTATTTTCTCCTCCATGATCACTTTGAAAAGGGATGCCATCTAAACGTCTCCACCAAATCTGAGTTCTGATTGGTCATAGTTGAATTTGGGTTTGCATTCTGTACATAGAGCCTGAAAACAGTTGTAGAAACTAGAACAGTGATGCCTGAATGTGAGAGTTTTGAACACAGAAGCCAGAAACGCACAGTAACTTTTAATAAAAGTGGTCACTTCAATGTGTTCTGCAGAGACTGGCGTGAACGTAGCTTTACGCCGGGCTCTGCAGAATAGTTCCAAAGGGACAGAGAGGATGAAGAATTCAACAGATTTAGTGATTTAAATAATAAAATGTTCTTTATGCCATGGTTATCTTAATAATTGTTCATATGTTGCTCCAGTATACTAGATTCCTCCTATGTTTTATGAATCTAAATAAGCATCCCCCTAAAGTGGGACCTATTGTCCAAAAATATACAGTAAAAAATGAACTGGTTTTCTTTCAGGATTGAAGAGGAGCTCGGTGACAAGGCCCGGTTTGCTGGCCAGAACTTCAGGCACCCCATCTGAGCGAGTTGTCTCCGTCGGGTCAACGTTTTCTCATTGCTCACAGAATAATCCCCCAAGTATATGCCACGCTAGGCCGCCTGCCCCCGTATGGAAAGGAAGAGAGCAACACTGTAACCCAAGGTCCAAGTCTGTGGATTGTGGCGTAAGAGCGCGACAGTACGTCTTAGCGCAGCCGCAGTTCCTGTCATCCTCCAACTATGCTTCAGCTCCTGAATGTGACGGTCTCATGTCTATGTTAGCGTTACCGTGTGAGGTTTTTTGTTAGGCTTCTCGTGAGTTGTAGTGATTGTGGTCCTCTACTGAGTTTATGAGCTACTGTAACTTTAGTACCGCTCTGCCTGAAGCAATGATAACTGTACTGTATGTGCTAAATGTCACATCTGACATGGTCTTGTGTTGATGTAAGTGTTGGCAGAAATATGTAATAAAAAATATATAGTTTCAATTGGTTGTTTGTAACTTAAACTCTACAATAAAAGCACCTTAAATTCATCTAAACTGCTGCAGTGTTAACTACTGCAAGGCCCCTCATATTGTTAATTCTCATGCACAGTATGTGTGTGGGGGGTAGTCTAAGGGGGAGAAACATGAGCCCAGTGCTGCGGTGCACCATTTGTCCCCCCTGGGTAAAAAGACTAAAAGCTCTGAGCAGACTTTTGTGTGAAGCCTTGGGAAGATAAATGAGGTCTATTCATCACAGGTACGGTGTCAGTGGGGACGGCCAGCTGGATTTGTGCCACAGCAATTTACTTTGTCTGATCCCTCATTGAACCTGCTGCTGTTGGTTAATCATCACCAAGGAGATACATTAGAGGAAGCTGGTACAAAGACCTTACCTGCCATACAGTATTGTCTGGAGATGACTGCTACTGTTTTCATTGAGGAAAAAAAAGGAAAACTGATTTAATATTCAAAAAACATTTTTTGAGAGTTCATACTTATGCTAAAACACTATAGTACCTATTCAATGTGTTTAACATTATTTAAATATTTAAAAAAATAAACATGGTTTTAATGTAAAATTTAGCCAGAATTCATTGAACAACCAGATTTTATTGGGTTTGGCGCCATCTAGTGACGGTGAATGCTAAGTACACTATTTTAAGAATTGGTGCAGAAGAAGGAAGGTTCTGCAAAATCAAAGTTTACAAAACAAGTTGAAGTCAAATTGAAAAATATGTCCTCTCAATGTTTCAGTTGATCTGTTATATTAATATTTTAGCATATTCCCTTGAATATGCATTTAAATCGATATCTGAAGGCGTAATACTATGATTTAGTCTTTCTCCCATCAGACCACAACACCTTAAAAGAATATTTATTATTTTTTTAGTGTTATATACTAGCTACCTGATGTTTTTAATAGATTTAATATATCTATTATATTCTACTTACAGAATAGAATTGAAAAAAATTGAGCTCAGCATATTTGATTTTTTTTTAGTTCTAGCTTTTCATCCAAGTGATTTTGATCAGTTTTTCTTACAGCTTTCTATTTTTTATTTTGCACATTTTAGTCCAGTCCATAAACCTGTCAGCTGTTTAAATTTAACACCTCTGTCACAGGTTTCCATGATGAAATTGTTGTAAAAGATTATTTAATTAGTGCCCTATTTATAATTTCCAGTTATTCTTGTTTTAGGTCAAGAATTTTACTCTCTAATAATGTATTTTTGTAATTGAATGTATTTATTTATTTTTATATTGTTAAAACAGTTAAATTATTAAATTTTGAACTATTTATTTGCTCATTTCAAGCATTGATTGCAGACAATACAACATAATCTAACATTTATGTCAAACTAATTACAGAAATATTGAAATGCATTGATTAAAAAATGTAAATGCATAAATTACTTATCATCATATAAGTGGAGATTTTTGCAGTGATGCATTTAATACACACTTAGATTAATTACATTTTTTAGATTATTAAAGTCAAATCGATTTTGTTGCTTGAAAAGGAGTATATTTATATAATTCCAGCTGCCTCCCTATTGTCAAGTGTTGTAATTCTTTCAAATAAACCTATAGTTTTTTGTATTTTGTAGTGGTAAACACTCTTTTGTAATTAATGCATTATTTAATGTCAAACATATGTCGATTTTGTCTCCATTTCTCATGTTTTCTGCCTCTTTAAATCCAGATTGGGATTATGTTTGGGTGAAAAAATAGGAGTCCCAGAGAGACAGGACGTTCCCATGTTTGGCCAGTAGGTGGCGACATTTCACCGGTTGAACTTCGAAAACCTCCAACTGTTCTCACCCCAAGATGAAGAAGGATGCTGTCATGCTGAGTGCCTCTCACACACATTTGCCTGAGCATCCCGGCAACGATTAGTCCCTCTTTATTCTCAAGTCCATCATTTATGACACCATTCCATCAAAGGTGTTTCGCTCCGTTGTAGCTACATGAGAAAAGACACACAGGTGGCACTGCAGCTGTTTTACTACTCTGTGTTAGTGGCGACACTTGGCTAACTAACGTTGGCTAATTGCCTCTGCTGTTGCTATTGTTTGTTGTTGCAGTATCTCATCAAACAAATCACAGATGTTGTAGATCAAGCGCTTCAAGGTAAGTGCCACAAGCTGCAATCGGCTTCTTCTTTGTCTTTGACACTTATCAGCAACCGAGAGAGACATGACAAATGTGAAGAAATAGTTTGTAAACGTTGGTCTGTAAACGCACATCCTTGCTTGCTAGCTGCTGAGCTAATTTGCCTATTAGCATCAGCTAGCCGGTTAGCTAATAGAGTTGTTTGCCCCTCACTGTTGCTTGTTACCATGAGCTGGATTTAGCGGCTAACAGCAGTGAGTAGCACTGATTGGGAATGCCAGTTAGAAGCAGTGTAATGCCTGGACACCTACAGCTCATTGACACCGGTTAGCTCCGAGCTCCATGCATTACACTCAGACCAGAACGCCGTTTTTGTCTACGTGTGTCCAACACGACCCGACAGAACATCACAACACTTTCTGGCAAGCGGAGCGTTTTATCTCCTTTCCATTTTGAAC
Organism: Oryzias melastigma; assembly: GCF_002922805.2. Classification (NCBI taxonomy): domain Eukaryota; kingdom Metazoa; phylum Chordata; class Actinopteri; order Beloniformes; family Adrianichthyidae; genus Oryzias; species Oryzias melastigma. The sequence continues at coordinate 6,613,633 of NC_050518.1, read as the reverse complement.
TCTCACTGAAGAATAGCTTTTCCAGGGTTTAGTCAGAGCCCGTGGAGCTATTGTCATTAGCTCCAGGAAACGTTAGCTTTCGAAGCTATGTTGCTGTCTTTGTGTAATTGAGTTGTGCATAATTATTGTTGTACTAACCGCAGCTTTTTCTTAATAAAACCCATCTGGAATGGTTATATAGATAAACGACAAACGTACTAAAGCAAAGGCAACGTTTGATAAACCCTTTTTTATATAAAATTTAAAAAATATCTCAGCAGAATTTGCACTAAGTAATTAAGGTAAAGTATGGTATTATTTTTTTTGTTTACATGTTTATTACTAAAATAGTTTTTGAATAAAGAAAGTTTATAATAAAGTTTTTTAAATTCGCAAATGTTTTTTTTAATTTGATAGAAAATCTTATGAATAAACTGTACACAAATCATTTTTGACAGCGCAAAAACTAACTTGTGTCTCTGTTCATTAATAGAAAAAAATGCAGTTTTGTACGCACTATGTGAAATAAAGTAACAAATAAACATTAGTTTTAGTCAAGGATTTCTAGTTATAAAGAAAATAAAATGAATCAGTGAAAAACACTGTTTACAACAATAATAGCAAAGCTCTATTTGGAAATTTAATTGTGGTAAATAGTTTTTAAAATACATTTTCATGAGAATTATTGCCAGAATAGTTTGTCTTTTGCGATTTACATAATTTTTTAATACAAACCTGTCATAAAATATTAAATAGATCTGCATGGAAGCAGTATTTTGATAGCTGAAAACACATTATTTGGTTTGTGTTAAAGGAAAAGACTCATGCTGGAATACTTGTGCTATAAATGTGTCAAACTTTGTGTTCAAACTCTTGCGTGTTCTGTCAAATATGATACATTTGGATCAGCAGTGTGAGGTTATGTTATGTGTGTTTTTTTTTTTGCTGTTCTTGCCGATTTCCTGAAGAAACAACAAAAATTTGTATCAAAAAGCATTTTTGCTTTAACTCATTTCACCATTTATTCCTGAAATTAAAATTCAGTGGAATATCCTACAAACCAAGTGGACCACAGAACACATTTCTGAAATTTTTGTGTTACACTGATGTTACCATTGGTTCTTACGGGTTAATAACTGGAGAAAATCTGCTTTTGGGGAGAAATTGGTTACGGGACTCTAATGTTTTCATACACTTGCTATTGAACTTACCGTTAATTACTATATACTCGCAGTTGAAATATTGCTGTTTTTCCTCCTGATGTTTATTATTTATTTGCCAGAAGTGCTCATTTGGTGATTTTCTTGTGTTATTAACAGTGATTTAACAGTAAGGTGTTTTGTTTTTGTTAATAAGTTAGCTAACCTCTATTCAAAAAAGTTTATATACCATACGATATTTTAAAAAGAAAAACTACAAGACTGCTTTTAGAAAAATAATGTATGTGTTTGGGTGAAATGTTTGAGACGTGCCCCATGGGTTGTACGTAATTAAGGATCTAGATGTTCCATTTTCCTCATAAAAGTGCTGTTTTGTTCCAATGATTGTCAATACTCGCAGTGGACGAGGAACCGAGTGGATTGACTGATTCTGCGTTTCCTTTCAGTGTTAAATATTTGTTTCGCTGCAAGATATCAGGCTGTAGCATAGAAAATTAATGGCCTGAACAAAGGAGCAATGTCGCTCAAAGACCTCTTGATGGGCCATTCAAGTGCTGTATATTCATTAAAAATAACAATCTGTCAGCACTTACTGACAGCACGCACAACAAGCCAAGCTCTCTTTATTGTTCTCCAAAGATGTTTTTTTCAGTTGCCGTGCCAAGAGCTGGGTAATTGGCTGTAGCAAAGCCTTGCATGTGTTGTTTTAAGATATTGGGCTGACACACACGGGGCACACTGGCAGAAACAAGGCGAGCGCACTCCTTCGTCCTCCTTGCTTTCCTTTCTAGTTTTCCTTCAGCGAGTCGGAGGAAGCAAGACACAAGATGTGTTTTGTGTTCTCTGACAGCCTCCCTTCACCTCTCATAAAGCTAGATCCAAGCACACATCTTCAAACCCCATCTTTGTTTGACTCAGGCTTAGCTCCACCACGGCGATGGTATCTAAAAATGCTGTTCATGTTAACAATTATGAGCTGCCTGCTGCTGCTGCTGGTTTTTAAAGTTCAGGATGCGATCAGATCTGATTTCCATGTGAGCTCAGCTGTGCTGAGGTCTGTCTCACTTCATTTTGCAAATGCTGACAGTGTCTGTGGCTGGCTTGATCACATCTTTACCAGCGATAGGCTTTTTCTCTTCCTTCTCGGTGCTTTCCTCTCAGCAGGCCACAGGTAGTGTGCATATTTTCCCTGTAGAAATCTACTTGTGTAACTCATTTCAGTATCTCTTGTACGTGATGTGCCTGAGTGTCTGTAAAATGGAGTGTGAGGAAACTGGATATGCAATCTTGGCTAACATTTGAGTAGTGAAGCAATAACAAAGGATTACATGAAAAAAAATGTAGTAAAGACACAAACTCATTTTTAGATATTTTTGTTTTGCACTCCTTAGCCTCAATCAATATATTTCTGCACAAAAAATTGTGGGAAATCCCTATTTTTTTGTGATTTGTCAGAGAAAACATATTCTTTTCTTTTATTTACAATTCAAATAAAGAATAGAAATGTAATCTAAAGTAAATAAAGAAATAACAGGCATCTCTGAGTAAGAGGGAAATGAAATGGTGCAGGATCAGCTGGCTGGCCCCTCAGGAGAAGCAGAGAGAAGTCTGGGGGTGGGGTAGTTGTAGGAGTGCTTTGTTGCTGCTGCATGTGTGTGTGTCAGTACTGATTAGGTAAGAGATTGCCTCATGTAATGACACGGCATGGTCCGAGGGCTGCAGGAACACAATGCACAACAGTGTTTTACTGCACACATACCCTGCAGCTGCCCGTCTAAACGCTCTTCATAGAATATTTCAGCAAATTTGGAGTTTCCCCATTTTTTTTTTTTTTTACAGGTTTTTTTTGTACACTTCTCTATAAAGTGCGAGACAGGAAAGCATAAAATTGGCTCAGTGTGCGATGATTTTCAAGCACAAATGTGTTTGCTGTTAGTTCAGACCTAAACTCTGAAAATGAAAAATGACTGGTTTCTGTCGCTCCCTTACCTACAATACGTTTACAGTGGCGAGAACCGTATAGCTTAGTTTCCACTAAGAGCTCTGGCATGGTAATTAAGGAGTGGTACAGTACGGTCAGGTTAATTCTGGTGAGCGTTTCCACTCAGTTAAGCCTCGGTTCCGCTGAGTGTTTTTTTTTTTTTTATTCGCTGCATGCGTGGTGTAGACCGCTAGCGTTTCATTGCATCATTGTTGTGCGACGACTAGAAAAGTAACAACAATGGAAATCCTCCAGCAGCTCGCCTTTTTCTTGCTTTACTTCTGGTATATCGTGTATAAAAGGAATTAATGTTGTTTGAAAGAATATTGTGTGACCAAAAGAGTACACAGGATCCGCAAAAAACCCAAGAGCTACAAATCTCGGAAACGTTAGCTTAAATGAGCGCTATATTGGCGCTTTCTAATGCCGTCATCACTTTCATCCAGTCAACGGATGGCTACAGCAGATCTGCCCCAACTGTTCCGTTCCAAGAGGTACGGTTCTGTACCGTTAACGGGTCCATTTTACAAAAGAAATGCTCAAAAGACCGTACTGGACCGCTAAGTGAAAACTAGGCTTATGTGAACTCTTTAGAATTACTTGCATATAGGGATGACCAACATTTCATACCCTGATATATATAGCTTATTTTATAACCAGATAACGATATAAATCTCAATAAATAAATCAATAAATTCTCCAAAATGCAACTTGGAACAATATGCTATATACTGAGGTTGTAGGAACTGAATTCAGTGTTCCATCGCTTTATCACTGTTCATCTTTTGCGATCTCGCGGATTATTTCATTGGAATTTTGCATGCCTTTTTCATTTTTTTTTTTTTTAAATAGTCCATTGTGTTCTGCATCTTGATTGGTTGTCATCCATCCTCCTCTGTACCCTGTCTCCTGTACAGATTGTGTCTAGTTTGCCACATCATATCAAGAAGATCTTTGTTTTCTTTCTATAGTACTAGACTTTTTTTCTATGAAGGATTGAACTGTGAGAGTTCAAACGAGAGAGAAAAAAGTGTGAAAATGTTCATGTCTGTCTGAGAAATGTGTTTGATAGTATATAGGTTTTATACCCTTAAAACATCTGAAATCCTCTTAATTTGCAGATTTCACCTTTTTTTGGTTATTTTTTAGAACGTAACTCCAATAATAATGGAGGTAACTCTTCTTTTATTTAGAGCCTTTTTTCAAGCATGATATGTGTTGGTTCTGAACTATTTTGTATAGTGAACACTGCCTTTTCCGCTTTTGCTTGTTGATTCTCTTTTTGTCGTGGTTTTTTATGTGTTGGAGTCAGTTGTTGGGACTGGTCAATGGGTGTTGTACTGAAAAAAACACTCATGCATCATATCTGACACAGCGCTTCTCACAAAGGGTTATAGGGTTCCTTTTTTCAGCACAACTCTGGGAGCTGGCATGCTTTACAAAAACTCTTATGTGGTCTACATCGATCTTCTAATATCTAAACCACATGCAACAGAAGTTTCCCCTTTTTTGGGGTACAAGGTCCTCGGTTTGTGTTGAATGGTCATCCAAATAGTAATCATACAGTGGAAACTACCACCATCTTCCTTCAAGTTTGTTTTGGCAAAAAATATTGTCATTAAACTCCTAAACATTTCGTAAACAATAAGCTTCATATGATTAGAATACATAGGCAATAACTATAATTGTAACCATCAATCGTATTTGTATGTATTGGATATAAGATGTGTTTGAATCTCAATCCAACTCAGGATAGAAAATAATCACCTTGTCTGTCCGCCCCTAAATCCCTTTTATGGTCATGGGGTTGCTGGAGCCTATCTCAGGTACTGTTGGATGAAAGTGGGGTTACCTTAAACAAAAACCTAAAAAAACACAGCATGTATATGAACCCATAGAGTATTCTCTACTCCACGAGTTAATTGGAACCATGAGTTTGCCCACTTGGAGTCCAAATAAACATCGTCTGAAGACCTTTTAGAGGACTTGAAATCAAGACTTGTTGCCTTGGGTGAATCTGGACAGTGCAAAGTATTTCTCTGGGCCTGGATGCTCGTTTGTCTACGGTCAGACAGTCTGTCTGAGTTGCTGATCTACCTTGGGGATGTCGGTCCGTAAAGATACCAAGAGCTCTCAATCAGGTGAGCCAGAATCCTAAAGTGTCTGTTAAAGATTTACAGAAATCTCTGGCACATGCTAACATTTTTGTTGACATTAGAGGAGAATGGAGTTCACGGCAGGACAGCGTGGAAGAAGGCACCGCTGCCCAGAAAAACACTGCAGCGCGTTTGAAGTTTTCAAAAGAGCACCTGGATTTTCCACAGCACTGCTGGCCAAATATTCTGTGACAGATGAAACCAAAATGTAATTATTTTGGATGAAACACACAGAGCTATGTGTGGAGAAAAAAGGCACAACATGGGCAACGTCAAACCCTCATACCCACCGTGAAATATGATGGAGAGGTCGTCGTGTTTTGGGGCTTCTTGGTGTCTTGAGGCCTGGACAGATTGTTATCATTGACAGAAAATGAATTTCAGAGTTAATCAAGACGTTTACCCAGAAAACCTAAGACCCTCTGTCTGCCAAATGAAGCTCAACAGAGAATGGGTGATGCAACGGGATAAGAACCCTAACCTAAGAAGTAAAACAACAACAGAATAGCTTTACCAGAAGTAAACAGACCTTCTAGAGTGCCCCAGTCAGAGTCCTGACCTCCACCTCACTGAGATTCACACCAGACATGCCAAGAATATTTCTGCACTGAAACAGTTTTATAATGAGCAATGGTCCAAACTTCCCTCTGACTGCAGAGCAAGTCTGACCTGCAATTGCTGCCAAAGGAAGGTCAACCAGTTATTAAATCCCAGGGTTAATACTTCCCCCCTTTTCACTGTGAATATTGACATGTTGTGTTCAATAACATGAAAACAAATGTTTGCGTGTTTTCATTTAGTAGACTTTTTTTGTTTTTTTGTTTGATGGTGATGGGAACTCATTTTGAGTAAAATTCATAGAAAAAACGTGAGGTAAACCCCTTTGGGATCACATACTTTTTCTCGCATCTGGAAATAATTACATACAAAACACCAAAGTGTTGACTTTAAAGTGGATAATCTTTTGGAGTCTTTGTTTGAGCTCCATAAGTCTTCAGTAAAATCTTTTAAGTGTTGTCCTGCGCGAGTGATGGAGCACAGAGATTTTCTTTAGTGGTTGAGATAAATCTCATGTTTGTTTATTTATTTTTTATAATTCAAAGTGCTTTCTTTGCTTTTGGCCTTACGGGCTAAAGCAAATACCGCACCGATGTTGTGACTGTAAACATGAGACACAATTTGTTGCGCTTTAAGGCCGGCAGTGATGTTGTAACAGAGATTTTAGAATCAACACAAAAGCAGCAAGAATGAGACTCCTGCTGTGCAGGTGATGCTTCCGGTTCAATGTGTCCTTTCTTTGTCCTTGTGGTTAACTCACACCCTGTGAGTCCTGAGCCTTGACGTGTCAGGACTATATGCTGCATCGGCTGGGATTAAGGTGGATTCGTCCGTTCACTTCGGTACCAAGAATCTGTAAAGAGTAAATGAGTTCTGAGGATTGGATTTGGGGTTTCCACTGTAGCACTTCCTCTCTGATACTCTCCAGCTGCCATCAGGGGAGGTTGTCAGAGAGATGGAGGAAAAAGAGACACAAAAAGAGGGGGAGAAGAAACAGCCAAGCACAACAGGGCTATCTAATAGATCAATTTGTAATAAATCTGTTGCCTCAAGCTGTTGTTGTTCGTCTCTGCTCAGTAAAAGGTTTCTACATTTCTCAGATGAGAAAATGCCTGACAGTGTGGGCATACAGAGCTATCAGTGAACGAGTGCGCCCCAAGCACAGTAAATTGTTTTCTTTGTGCTCACTTTTCATAGGTCAGACACACTACTCTTTCATCATCACGTTCCACTGGTCAAAAAGTGGGGTTAAAGAGCCACTCCAATCAGATTTTCCTCTATTTTAGAAATATTCCCAGGGGTCTTTTAATTATGTCGTCTAGGACATAGTTTCTGTAGAGCTTCAGGAGTTCATTAGAAATTTACTTCCGAGTTGAGGGCGGAACTGTTAACGTAGAGTAAGCTTGTCCTGACTTCCCATCATCCCTTTGCTTAGATGCTCTCCCATTACCTTACAACCCCTTACATCCCAAACCTAACATTACAGAAATGGCGAGCAATATTGGAGCTATCCAGCCATACAGTTTTGATCCAGATGCTACCTTGGATGTAGAAAACCAAGACTAACCAAGACTTGCATAGATCTATTACGCCTCGTTTACACTGAGTGGTCCGGACCGGACTGGTACGCTCCTGGCTGGTTTAGAATGGTCCAGGCAATTCAAATGAGAGTTTCCATTGAGTGTTGGACTATCAAGGCACCGTGTGTAGACCAATAATGTAGCTGTGCGCCAAAGCAGTGAAATTACAGCATTCTCAGTGTTTGTGAATTCGGTGTGTCTCCGGTCCCTAACCACTGCGAATAAGGGGGAATACTGAAGATTGCGGGAGGCAAAACTTTCAATTTTCTTGAGTCAAGAAAAGTCCTGGCCGGACACTTGCTGTTGTCGTGATATCTTCGCATCAAACAATGGATTTCATCATGTGTGACGACAGTAGCTCTAAACTTGTTGGTCTGTTCCATATTTCTATAGACCTACAACCAAAAATGATAAGAATCAGTGTGGCCTAATGGATCAATTTTATAATGGAAACATTCAAAATACTGTACCGTACCTGTCCAGTCTGGTATGGACTGCTCAGTGGAAGTGAGATATTAGTCTGCAAGTGGATACATCAGAATGGAGTGGGGCAGGGGGCTTGTGACTCGCTGACTGTAGCACGATCACCGCTACTGCTTTTTTCTAACAGCAAATTATCATCTGGTCCTGAATAAATAACTAAATAAATACTCAGACATGCAATTTTAAGCATTCTTTATTGTCCTCTATCATAAAATAATCCACCTGAGCATGTTAAAAATGGTAAAAACACAACTCCCATTGGAGTGTGTCTTTAAATCTGATCAATAGGGCTGAGCCCCAAACTGTGGAAGCAACTTAATTTTTAAACTCTCCATTTTTCAATAAATATCTGTTAATCCCAGTGAAGGAATGATTGATTGAACTAATAGCCGTTCTGGTCAATATATTTATTCTGAGTCATTCTGCAATGTGGAGGTCCACAAAACTATTCATGCAGTACCATTATTATGACAGCATTTTGTCTTTAAAGTAACAGAGAAGCAGGGTTTTATAAAAACCACTTGGGACCTCTCCTGCGCCTCCTTCACTAGCAGCCATATGGACCGTACTAATTGTGTTTTATGCCAGCCACCACCCCCCCGCTCCTGTCCATCGGGGACTTGTGGAGGTGCTGAAGCTATAATGTCACCAGCACTGCGCCGGCTCATAAAAGAAACATTTGCAAGCAAGATGAGAAGACGGGAAGGCGGCGCAGCGAAAGTAAACACAATTGTTGATTTAATTTAAATTACAATTGGCGATTCTCTGCTCTGAATCTGTTTTGTCTTTTAATCTCTTTCGGAGACCAGGATGCAGTTAAGTCTCATGTATTTTATCAAGCTGTGAGGTTTATATTTCTCTGTCTAAACTGTAATTGTACCTGAGGCAAATTCATGTTAATGCGTGATAATAGTCGCTCTTGAAAAGGGCACATCGGTGGAAATTTGATACCATAAAATGGTAATGGATTTGAGGGGCGATAGTGTTGAGGGAAAAATGTTTTATTCGCAGTATTTGTTTGATTAAATGTTAGTTTAATAATTTGCAATAACACAAATGGTAGCTTCAAATCGTTGAGATTTCCTGGTAAAGAAGTGGTTAAGGCAGCCGAGCCGTTAGGCTGGGGAGTGAGAAGCAATCTCTCCTCCAATATCCTGTCCGTCGCCCAAAAATGAAGCCGCAGAAATCCTAATTGACTGAGAGGATGAACAGTTCTTACATCGGTACTTGGCTAGCTGCTGTTCTCTAATGAAGATGCTGTGCTGGTTGTAGCTCTCCCAACTTC
>NC_050518.1:6511561-6604364 GCF_002922805.2 Oryzias melastigma | reverse complement strand
CCTCGGTGCTTGCTTTGTCCATTAATTTTTACAGTCTATGGTCTTCTCCCTTGCCTGGGGTAATCCCCCCCCCTCAGCTGCTCTGTTTCTGTCCCTTCTGCTCTTCACTGTCTCTTGTGTCAACTTGTGAATGTGACTGTTGCAGTGATTGATTGAGAGAAAGCTTTGTACCCTAGAGGTGTCTGGGAGTGCTCTGGAAATCAAAGAAAGTTACCGTTGCTTATGTAAAGAATGGGGGGGAGGCATTGATTAATATTGTCCCATTGATGACATGGATCTTTTTGGGGTAATGATGCAGCTGTCTGCCAGTGTCACCTTCCAGTGTTCCTTTTCTAACCAGCATTGTGTGTCATGAGCTGCCTACTTTATAACTGCAGAGTAAAATTGAATTTAGAAACATGTTAAGCTGGTTAAAAAAAGGTTTGTGCATAATTCACTTTAGTTTTTTTTTCTTGTTGAAGTGGGGGATGTGTCACTCTTGATTGTTGAATTGCTAAACTTTAATACTGTATATTTCAAAAGTCACACCCCTGGCCAAACTAAGTAATAGTCCAAAAATATGGTAGTCCCTTTTTTTTATTTACTTTTCCTTCTTTTTTTGGATGGACAAACAGACATATGTGCTCTTTCATGCATGCTCTTCTTCATTGAAATAAACAATCCAAAAGGCTGAGAGAGGACAGCCACAGGTGAGGCTTTGTCCCTGTATTCCTCCATAATCTACCTGTCTTCTCTTTGAGCTCGCTGCCAGTTACATGCCACTCTATTTTAAGGCTAAGCAGAGCTTTAGTACAAGCTGACATATAGACTGCCTACTTGGAGACAACTGTTTTAGCTCATTTTTGTATTTTTTCCCCCTTTGCTCTTCACCTTGATTTGATAATAATTGGGTCATGGCATAGTTACGTTTTGCTATTCATTAGAAAAGCATCATTGCTCTTGTGAAGCACTGCCAGCCAACAACAACTATAAACACACACATATGCACAAGCAGTAGTGCAAATAGAAATGCACACAGATACACAAATGGGAGCTGTAAATGTTTTTCTTTTCAGTTGTAGAAATTAAAACGTTTAAAATTCCACACACATATTCAAAGATAAATTAGAAAACTAGCCGGTGTTTGTGCTCTGTGTTTGGTAGCTGTGTGTGAATCCTGTTCGGCACATTAAGGCAGGAAGAATGTCCCCTGACCTCTCTGTATTATCTGTGAGAGTGTGACTTTAATTTAGATTCATTTCTCTGTTTGTCTCATCATTATATTGACTGTAGGATTCATTGTCCTTCAGTGTAGCTGGCATTGACCAGAACCTGATTTCTAAACCGCCTGGAATCAACATCCTTTTTTTGTTTAGTTTGGGTGAGAATATTCTTCTTATTAGTTTACAATTTTTGGTGTCTTGATTTTTCTGTCAATGTGTTTCAGTTTACCTTTTATATTCTCCTGCACCAAATTGATCTGCTTGATACAATTCCTCCCCTTGCTGCATATGACTCTGTAGTTATTAGACATCTGTGATTCTATGCACACACATTGAGGTGTATGCAACTCTGTGATGAAAATCTTAAAAAAAACAAAACAAACTAAAGCAACGTTAATGATTTTCCTCCCTAGCAGGACAAATGTGTCACATCCTCCACCACCTCCTGCAGTCCCCAGAGACTCCTCTTTGAAGAACCTGCAATCATCTTTCTGTTTCTTGTTTCCCTCTTGACTTAGCACTCAGACTTCCTCTAATCAACTACAGATTCATAAAAGATCTTAACAGAAAAAAAGAAGCACGGAAGAACAGCCTTGTCTTTTTTACCCCCCCCATGTCTTTTGTCTTTCTCCTCCCAAGAGTTTCTTCATTCTCTTTGTATAGCTGCAGCCATAAAGGAAGTGAAAACAAGCTCGAAAACTGAAAGGACCTCTTTCTTTAACCCCCTCCTTCTCTGTCACTTTATCGCTCTACCTTGTTAATGCAGCTGGTCGCATTACACGCTCCTTGTCCACTTTGTATGTGCTGTTGGAGAGAGATAAAGGCGATGAAAGTGAGAAATACGTGTGACATTTTCAGATTCTCGTGGAGAGACTGAAATGTGGGCACGCCACTGCACACATCCGAGTGCGTTTTATTTCCTTACTGGTATAGATTGTTTGTTTTTGCAGACTGAGCTTATAGGACAGGCGGCTGTGCATCTGGTTTTAATTGTTTGTGACACATGAAAGGAGAAACATCATCCCACCACTAGGGAGCCACCAGGGATTATAATCTAGTGCTTAAAGGGATGTCAGACAGATACAACACTACGCTTTTGTTTCTCTCTCTGACCTCTGAGCCATAAAGCACTCATATTCATTTAGCCAGCAGTTTTTTTTTTTTTCCTGCAGCACCTTCCATTCTGCGCTTTGATTCATCAACACATATGTGTAGAATAAATGAGGAAAAAGGGAAATAAAACATCACAAAACCATCTATTTGTCGTCTACACGTCCTGGGCTCCAGGAACAAGAGCAGCCTAATGTTTTTGTCTCGGCGTGCAGCGAATATCTGCAGCACCACCTGATTTGACTTGGTAATGGAGCATTGATGAGTCATGGGGAAAATTGTACAGCGAGCCAAACGGCAATTAAAGCCACGTATTGTGAGGTGGTAGTAAAAATGATGTCAGGTTTTTTTCAGTCGATGGTGACTTAGGGGGGATAAGGGTGGGGTAAAAATGGAGGTGGTTCCTGCCTTTCATTAAAATAAAACAAAACGGGGCTTCTCTGTTTACATGTTTAACATATTAGCTGTGTCCACTGCATAAAAAAGGAAGATGGAGGAGTGCATAGAATGAAGCCAAATGAGGAGTAATAGAGGACATAATAAAGTAGTATCTCTCGAGCACTCGCTGTTATTTGAAGCACATTTCAATTGCCGCAGAAATCAGTATCTGAGTAATTCAGCTAGCTGCTTTTTTATCATGGTCACACTTATGCACGCACAGAATCACACACCTCCACAGTTTCACTCGCTAGCACAAATTCCCTTCGCCGGTGAGTGCAGACTCCTTCTAATATAAGACAAGCAAATCAAAGAGGAAATACTCGTAAGACTTGTGTCTCACCAAGCCCCATCTTACAGATGAGTAGAGAAGCTAACAAAAAGCAAGGACTGGCTGTGCCCAGCCCTCTCACAGGGCATCTTGTCTGTGTTATCGCTTCAGCTACTGCTGCAATTAATATTAATGCGCTTTAACGCACGCTCCAGCAGTCCTGCCTCCCTCTCTATTGCTTTGTGTATATATGCGGGGAAGTGTGTTTGTGACTCAGGAGGAGGAGAGCAATAAAGCCAGCGGGCAGATAAGAATGTAGGCAGGATATGACAATCCTCATGTCAGCTGTCATAGAGCTTGAGGGATATGTGGATAAAGACAAGGGATGAAGCTGAATCCCAACCAGCCCAACCAGCAGGTAGCACGGCTTGTAGGTAAAGATTTCCTTCCGTCCGCAGCAGCTTGGAAAAGGGACTGTGCACAGCCTGTTTATTTAGTCGTGTCGTAATAATGCTTGACCTTTTTTATTCAAGTGCACGGCCTGACCTTTAGCACCTTACTCTTCTGCAAATCGCAGCGTGTGTGCATTTCTCACGTAAGCACACACCCGCACAGAGAGACAAGCACCTCCTTTGCAGGGAGCTTCATGGTCTGCCAACTCCAGGAGTGGATTGTTCCAATTTAGTATGCATTAGGTGGTTCGTGCAAAGCATTTAATTATGGGAGATGGCACTAAAGTGTCTATGTTATGATTAGCCCAACACGTTAGATCTTTAATCTCTCCATCCCCCCCCCCCTTCTTTGCCTGGATGCAGAGGAAGTGCAGATTGGGGAAGGTGTGGGTGGTGGCTCTCTGGGCACATTTCCATACACGTTTTAGAGGTATCTCTGTTGCTCAATTTGCTGTTTAGTTTCACAGCCGGACATGTTTTTTAGACATAAAAAGCCAATAAAGCCAACAATGAATCAGAGCCGATATTTGCTTTCTAGCATTTCAGCTTGTTCACAGTTGTGACTAGTGGTGACTTATATAAGTCTGGGAGTTTCCTCCATTTATGGTTTAAACTGTTTTAGTGGCAAATTCTGTGGCAGACAACAGGATCTGACTGGAGAAAGCTTCATAGGAGCTATCATTGACTGCATAAGAGAACTGGACTGAGTGAACCCTTCCCCCCAAATAGGAAGTGTCTGATGGCTCCAAGAAACCAAAATCCCAAAGACTTCTATTGTGAAATAAGCAGTTATTACTCAGTCATTCTATTTGTCAGAATAACCATTCTTGCGCTGCAATTTTTTAAACATGTTCTTGTTGATGATATTTCTTCTTTATTACAAGGTATTCAATAGCAGTGGGTGGTGCCTGCTGGCCCCCACCTCGAACCTTCAAAATGTTTGAGAGATTCAGCCCGCTTTCAGTGGTAGGGGTGTCGACTTCCAACAAGCTCACGCCTGATTGGCAAGAGTGGTTGCCATAGAAACTTCGACTCAGACCGGCTCGGACCACTCACTGATGTTGTCTAACTACAATATGTCGACGTCTGTACCGCAAAATCATGATGACTGAATTGACTTTGTTTGGTTGGAGCCGGTGACGTCACACTCGCTCAGTCCAGTTCTCTTATACGGTCAGTAGAAGCTGATTAGACTGGGAAGGGTCACAGAAGAACTCTTTTGTTTTAAAATGTATACCTATGTCTTTATACGGACTACTTTTCATCAAGAATATATTATGAAATACACACATTAGGGATCCAACAATATCATTTATTCACAATTTGGTTCCAATTTTTGGGTCACAGTTTTGTTTCGGTACGATATATAATTTGTGTTTTACAAAGCAACAAAAAATGAAAAATTAATTGCATTTGAAAACTTTGTGTTTACATGCACACAAAACAAGTCCATGTTATTAATATGTAGTGAGCAAGTAAAACATTAATGGTACCCTCCAGTACCACGGGGCAGAAACAGCAGAGTAAGTATTATTGGAGCGGGCGATGTGTGAGATGCATTTCCATGACCTGTAAGACATGATGTTTTTACTCTGACTCTCAGTTGTTTTCATTTTAAAAATGTGTTCACATCTCCGTCTTTGTAACAAAAAAGATCACTTATGGTTTTTAATAATATTTACTTTATGTGCCTTACTGGAATGTGCTGGTCTACTAATTCAAAACATGTAAATGAAGAGTTTGATTGTGAGGTTATTAGTTGTGTAATGAGGAGTTTTGGTGTATTATTTCAAGAAACGTATTTCTCTCTCTCTCTAAGTGGATGCTATCGTATATAGTTTCCTTCTCCTGCTCAGTTTTACTCCCCCCCTCTGCTTTTTTACGGAGCGGCTCTTTGCGATTACACACAGCTTTTTTTATTATTTGGAGAAGAAGACACTGGTGGCAGAAACCGCCTGGGCAGAGCTAGTTTGAGCCAGGCAGTCCGCTGCTGCAGTGAAGGGGCTTCTCCCCGAAGGAGCCCATTATACAGGAGAGATATCAAACCATGAATCATTTACGCCAGTCCTCCTGTCCCCTCCCTCCTCCTGAGCTCGCATGTTGCTCTGATGCTCGGCCAGACAGCCTGCTTGCTGCTGCGTGCATCTTTAATGAATGATTATAGCATTTCATAAACACAGGCAAGAGTAATTAAAGTATCGTTGACCTTTTTATGTTGAATTCAAGGAGACTAAACCGTTTTTGAGTCTTTCCGTTAGCACAATGTTGTTGCCACACTAGATACAGAAAAAACTCTTTTGCTACAAATTTATTTAGCCCAAAGGTTTCATATTTTCAGTCTTGCTTAGGCATTTAAGGCTTTGAAGAAAGGGTGATGAATCAATTTTATGTGGTGTTTGGATTATGGTTTCCATGGTGCAGTGTTTTGTGAGGATTGAGTTGGAGGGTTTCCCTATGTTGGTGTTTTCATGATTTGCGTAAAAGTTGGAGGGACATGGAGGTTAATGTGGTGGAAAAGAGTGATTTAGGTCAGTGGTCGTGTCTGCATCTGTCACTCTGACGAGCTTGCGCTGTAATGAGGCTCTGCCATGCTGAATAGACCAGGGACAAGTGAGGAGAGAGCTGGCTCTTTCAAAGGAAAAGAAAGGAATACCTGACTTGAATGTGATTCTCACGGGCGTGCTGTATTAGAAGTGTCTATTTGATGCAACTTTAATTTGTTTCACCTCTTTACTCCCTTTTTTTGTCTGGTTTCTTTTTTGTTTCTGCATCTTTCATGGTCGTTCTTTTATTTATTTTTGTCAAGAGTGTTTTGCTTATTCTATTTTTTTTAAAAAGAAAAAGGATTCTCTTTCAAAATGAATTTAGAAGCGATTATTTTTCATAACTTTGTAAACTACTTATAAGTCCCCACCCCATGGGAATTAATTATTTCATTTTTTTCAATCTATTAAAATGCTTTTAAAGGAGCATTTCTTTATAAGATATTGGTTAAATGTAATATTTATTTATTTTGTAGTGAAGGCTAAATAATCTCATCACAAATAAAATGTAGCATAATGTTTGTACTTATTAGTATTCCCTTTTTCCCTGCTCTGTGGCTTCTCCCTTTTGTTAGTTAGCCACATGGCTCTCTGCAGGGTTTACTTAAATCGTTTTTAAATATTCAGCAGTAGACCATAGCCTTATTAGCCAAACCATAATCATTGTCTTTCGATTGCATTCCCCTTGACCTCTCAGATGGAGGCAAACTGCACGGCCTTTGCAGAGCACGAGAGCAATTACTGCGGCTGTAATGCTTAAAAAGGAGCCCTCCCGCTCAAACCTGAAATGCTCGTTTTATATGAACGTACACGAAGAGCAAGAGTATAAAGACGAGCATTGACGGGGGATCAACTCTGACCAGCAGGTATTTAGTGATTCAATCCCCCCCTCTCTCCTTCTTTGGCTGCTCAAGGGCTGGATGGTGTCCCTGGAGATCCTGGCATCTCGCTTCTATAAAGGTGTAAGTGTGTGTGCAGACACACGAGTAAAATGCGAGTGTGTGTGTGTGGAAGCCTGGCCCCTTTATGCCAGTTACAGCTGTGGGGTACAGACAAAAACAAGTCAACCGCCATGTTTCTATCAAACACTGTAAATAAAGAGTGTTGGCGAAGGTGGAGTCCTATTTTGATGGGTTTTTATGAATGATTGATCTGTCCTTTTAAACAATTCCTCATTGAGTCTTCTTTTGATCATTTTTTTTTGTTCTAATACTTTTGTCTCACTAAAATGGCATCTTTGTGATTGCGCATAAACAGCATTTTGTATTAGAACTCTTATTTTTATTTTTAAATCTGGCGTTTTGTCAGTGTGGTGACTTTCGAGTCTGACTTGTCTCCTTTTTTTTCTGTAAAATGAAATTGAAGAAATTTAAAGTGGAAGTGGGCATGTTGTTTGATATTGCGTTGATGTTTGGGAAAAAAATAACATTTTCTACTGTAATAATCTACTATGATGTGGTGTAGATGCATGTTTTCTGTAACATTTACTGTGATGTAGGGGTGTAAGAAAATATTGATTCAGTGAAATATTGGGATACTGTACTTGGTGATACTTGTATCGATTTAAAATATGGCCAATGCAATATTTAATTAATTGTTTTTGAGCAAACTTATAGTTCAGTACATATTTTATTTACATATTTTTGTTTTCCACTTAAATATTTTCTAAATTACCAAAAGTAAAGCACCATGAATTTGCTTGGGTCAAAGCAACTTGTTTATGAGATACAGTTGCAGTGCTTTATGTTCTCATCATTAAATAACATGTATTTTACAATTTTACTTATGTAAAAAATGTATTAATATTTGGATAATTCTTTGGTCATACTTTTAAAATAATAGTGAAATATCGTTGAGGGATAAATCGTATCGCAAATATATCATAAATCATATCTTAGACTCTTGCTACACCTCTGTGATGGTACCACAACCAGCAAATGATCAATCAGAGAACGTGTGGTTCTAATGCTTTACCAGATTGACAAAGCATTCCATATTCTGTTTTTATGTAGAAACCTCTTTATTGATTAAAAAAACAAAAGAAGCATCTGTAGCTTTGTTTTGCCAGGCGACAGTTCAGAGCTATTCCTCGTTCTTAAGCTGCTTCACTTGGTTCTTTTTTTTCCCCCCATTAATTGAGAAATGTAATTAATTGACTCCAGGGACTCAAAGGGACAATGGCAAAGCCGGAGAACGGGTGTTGAATGAGCTGTGCACAATGTCTTCTACAAAACCTCATCTTAGCCCGCGTATCATTGCCAAATAACCAACATTCCCCACTGACCGATTGGCTCACACAGCTCTTGGAAAGCGCAATAATACTGAATGTGTGAGCCTGCACAGGCAGAGTAATATCTAGTAATGCCTAAAGGAGTGCTCTTCCACTGCTGCTTAGCTAAGCTTGACCAGTGTGGAGCAGAGCTAAGTGCCTTCTTTTCTACTCTGCTTTCCCTGGCAGTATATTAAAGGGAAACTAGCTTCTTTTTTTCCTTGTGCCTGGGTGTTTGATTTCTACAGCAACAAAAGCTGTCATGGCAGAAAAAAAAAAAAGGCAGTGGGCCCCAGAATTATTGTGTGCACTGCGTCTGTATTTATTGCATCACTCCTCCTGTCTCTAGCGAGGAAGGAGGAGGGGAAAATGGAGGACAAGCTGCTGCATTCATGTGTCTTTACGTTGATGCGTCTCATCAGAGGCAAAGGTGGATAGACGGTTTACATTGAACCCATCAATCTTCCTTTTTCAATGGCAGAAAAGCAACACAACTCTTTAAAGTCCCCACTTCAAATATATTTTTTTCTGCTGTAAAATCGTTTCTAGTGATTTTTTTTAATTAGGATTTTGTTGTTTTTAACCAAAATCAAAGAGGTTTTGCCATTTTTTAAAGCCGTGCTTTATGCAGAGCGGCAATAGCTCATTAGATATACAATTCTGGGTTGTGGAAGGGACTGTTAACACAACCCGCCTCCCTTCTCATCGCTTAGAGTTCTGTTTGCGCACTAATGTGAGATCTTACAGCCTCAAGAATAGAATAGAATAGTCTTTTTTTTGTCATTCCACTTATACAATGAAATTTAAAAGCAATCCCCATTCCTTGGTGCAGAAACAATAACAATAAAATATAGAAGAGAAGTATAAGAGTATACAAAGTATAAAACAAAGTCCTACTGCTGGATTTAAAAGATATTCCTATTAAAAAAAGCTAATGTTAGTGGCACAAAAATAATGACGAGCAATTTTTGACCAATCCAGACATACAGTTTTGAGCCAGAATCACAATTTGCTACGAAACAAGTGTTAAACGCTAATCATGTCTCGTGTGCAGGAGCGAGCAGGGCCAGAGGAGACTTTGGCACACCTATTTTAGTAAATGTGTCATTAGTCTGAGCTTTTTCTAGCATCTGTTTTTCTGATCCAAGCTATTTGAATCAACTTAAAATCTTTTTTTTATGTTTTTAACATGTTCTTGTAGCATTTTTCTGATGATTAAAGGCATATGTAAAGAAAATTAAGCACCGACTTGGATTTCTGAGTCTTTCTTTATTAGCTATAAGCAAGTGGTAAAGCGTGTAAACGAGAGCTCTCAGATAATGAGACGAAAAGGATTGGAGGGGGGTTGCTTTATGCCAATAGCCTCGCCCACAACTCAGAAGCAAATAATTAACGAACTCCTGCAGAAACTGTCATAAAAGGGATAGTTTTTTATTTTTTGCTAATAACAGCATAATCATAATTAAAAGACCACTGGGAATGCTTTGAAAAATAGATAAAAAGATAATTAAAACATGATTTTCAAACACTTGTTATAAGATTAGCATTTTTGCCCCAGATAAAAAATATATTTAATTCATATGTATTTATAATGGATTAACATCTCAAAATTATTTTGTGGGCACATTTAGATTTTTTTTTTCCAAATTGAAATGAACTTCAGGTTCCTAAACATAATTTCTTATTTAAGTTGATGTTCTCCAGCATCATCTGTTTAGCTGATACAAAACCTTCTAATAACACCGTACTGCATTATTTACCTCAGCTGATTATAACGTATCCCTCCACATAGCATGAGATCAGGTTTAAGTAACTTGTCATGGAATAATAAATATGCTTGATGTTGGAGTTTTGCTGTGACATTTGAAAGCCTTTGCTCTGGTTTGCTTAACCTGCAGCTGTCTGTTCTCCTCATACACCTCCACTCTGCAGCTGCCGGTGACAGCTAGACTAATATATTCATGGCACCGCTATGGTGAGAGGCATAAGTTTACCTCTGCTTAATTGAGGGGAAGCTCCCTTGACACCTGCTTAGCAAAGCACTAAGTTAGAAGAGAGGCCAAAATTCAACCTAGGAGCTGAGGCCGCTGAACCCTGACAGAGGAGTAACACAGGCAAGGACCACCCAGGGAGTGCAGAGGGAAACATGATTTAATAATGCTTATGAGATATTACATCAGCCCTTATTCCACCTTCTTTCTCTTCTGAATTTTTTTTTAAGTCTTGCCAGGCTTGAAAGGCGGCAGATTCTGTTCCTGTAGGTGCTTTGAGATATGGCTGCTAAATATTTCAGTCCCTAAAGACGGGGTCTATGAGTAAAGGAAGAAGAAGCAATGAAGGGAGCAAAAGGGACGAAAAGATCAGTGCAGAGGGGTTTGACACAAATTCTGAGGCGAGGTGAGAGTGTATAGTCAGGGGCAGTCGGAGTAGAGCTGTAATTGGCTCACACTGGAATATTGTGGAAGACTTGTGGGTGCATGTGTGTGTGCAGTCAGGAAATTCATGAGGCAAAATATACCCCTCCAGCCAGATTACATTGTTTCAAAGGTTCAGGGATTCTTTTACCGCCGTGTATTAGAAGAAATAAATGATCTCTTCCGTATACATACTAAAGTCCCCTTAAATCTGTGGATAAACAGGCCAATTCCCTTTTGAGACAAGGCACCTTCACTGAGCTCCTGCCTCAATTTAATTGTCCTGTGCCCCAGGGGCTGCTGGGAGCCAGCTGGGCGGGGCTGAACATTTGCTCTGGGGAGATGTGGAGAAGTGGGTGACAGAACAGTTGCAGTGTCACACGCAGGTGCAGATAATCCGTGGAAACCACGAAGGGCTAAACTGTAAAACAGGAAAGTAACAGGAGAGCATGGAGGAAGAGAGAGCTTTAAAAAAAAGCTGGAGGCTTATACGATGCATCTGTCTTGTTGTTCTTACACTGCTCACTTACAGTAAACACATGAGCGCTTGTATTTTAATGTGCAAGAAGTAGAAACAAACACAAATCAGTGAAAATGCTTTTTTTTGTCAATGTTTTTAATTGCTGATTGGCTTTTTAAGCAAAAGGCGTAATAAGCCTTGATTTTTATAGTCCTGTTATCATTGTTTTTAAGAGTCTAAATTAATTATTTTGTACAAAACTGCTTGTATTTGTTCCCATTGCTCCATCAAGCTGCAGAAATTTGTTTTTTACTCGGGAATGAGGCAGCAGTTTTATTCTTTATCGTGAAGTCTTAAAAAGCTGAGTCAGACTGATGCTCAATCACCATACCTGCAGTTTTAATGTGCCATTTTACTAACATCTTCTCTTCTACAATCACTTTGAAATACAAAAAGAAAAAAAAAAGTGGTGAGATCACATGTTTTTTTTGTGCACAGTATTTTTTAGACTAAAACTATATCCTAAAATATCTCAAAACATGTTTTTATATTCAGATTAAATTTATTTTATATTTGATTTTAGGATGAATGAAAGAAAATAATCCAAAGGATCTTTTGGATTTGAATGTTACTATGTATTTTTTTTCTCTATTCTATTCTATTCTATTCTATTCTATTCTATTCTATTCTAGTCTATTCATGTATTTGTAACTTTAGCTCTCAGTCTTCCTGTTGTTTTTGTGTGTCGTTGTCATGTGATTGACTGTTTTTAGCACCGTTTGAATGCATTGTTTTTGTTTTTGCTTTTTTAGCACATACTTCAGTTCTTTTGCTCCATCTGCTGGTTGTAGTGAGTCATTACTGCACAGAAAATATATCAATCACAAAATCAGAACGATAATAGCATAAGGTTATTTAGATTCTGTGCTTTAGTGACTGCTCCAGATTCTTGGAAATTGTCACCACTTGCTGAATGGAATAGCATGTTTTAGGCTGTTGATGCAGAGAAGAAACAGTCGTGTGGTTCAATTCCTCCTGTGTTGCTGGCACTGAGGTGTCATCCAGCCTATCATGATGGGGTCAGAAGCTCTGAAAATAACCCTAAGGGGATACAGGCTGCACTGATAGCATACCTGCTGCTACCCTGAGATGTTATCCCACTGTAAGGCAGCCCAGGCTTTCTCCCAGCTGCTGTGGCTCCTTTGGATTGTTCTGCATTACCTCACAGGAAGATTGAGTAGGGCCATTATGCCTCCGGCTCTGTACCATTCCCCGCAGACACACACAAACACATAACATGCATGCTTTCTCACACCTGAACTCACAAGCATGCACTTACCTCCAGCTACTCTCATTGTTGCTGCGCACGGGTCTGTTTCATGTTTGTCTGCGGATCTTCACACACACATATACACCCGCGTGTGAAATCCCGTTGAGCTGTCGCAGCAGTGGAAGCTGGCAGGCTTTTTGCAAAAGGGTCAGAGTTTACTGCAAATTACAGCTGTTGGCCAACCAGGGCTTGTGATGGATCTGAATGCTCCCTGTGTTTACCCACACCTGCAGTCCAAGCGAGGAGAGACGGCGGCACAGCCATTTTGTAGCACCTCAAGGAACTCCGCTGTTCTATCTTCTCCCTCTCTCTGTATGAGGAATAGATGAGGTGGTGCCATTAAGTGAATTTGCTGTTATTTCCCCGGGCTCTTAGCTGAAGATGTCAAACCTCAGCCAGTGACGCAGCCAAGGATGCCTGCCTGCTCAGGCAAACACAAACACACATGCTCGCCTATACGCACACCATCAGCTTTTAAGCTTCTGTGTAATTTATCAAATTGCTTGCGCGTGTGATGAATGGACTCAGATCTCCAAAGAAAAATAGGCATTATGTATGTATTAAGTTGCTGTTCTTCCCATGTAACAGCTTAGAATGTAATTACAGCCGACGATAAACACTGTTTTTACATTTTTTTCAGATATCTCTGGCTTAATTGCCTTACAGTTTTGCTGACTGTTTCAGCGACCACACAATCGGCTTGTTAAACGGTGTCTGCTCAATCTTACAGCTTTTACACGGCCTCTCTGTATGTGGAAAAAGAAACCAAACCGGCCTAATATCCTCCCCCTTTTCCTCATAAATGTCCACGCGGCGTGGAACCTGGCGGTTGAAGAGGGTGCTTGTCTCCCCGTGATTTGTCACAGCTCTCTTTGTATTACACGCCACCTCTCCAAATCCCCCCCTTCCCTCCCTGACTCTTTCCTTCACCCCTCCTCTCTTCCCCCTAAGTAATTTCTTTACATGTGTGTGGCTGCCCCCTCTTGCTGTGATTCTGATACTTCATAACGGCAGAAGGAAATTGAACTGACCTTGAGGCTGCAGAGCTCCTTTATAATGCTGATGTATGGGGCAGCCAGTAAGTGAGAGGCATGTTTTTATTTGCTGCTGAGTCGAGCACAGTGTCAAGACGCACAACAAGGGCCATTTCTCGCCCCCCCTCCTCCAACTAGCAAGGGTGCTGGGTGAGCTTAGTGTCAAGCATTCAACTCTACAAGGTGTGATTTATTTGCATGAGTATTTTTGCAATGAATAAGTTGCATCATGCTTCCTGAAAGCCGATGATAGGCAAACCTAATAATAGATTTAGCCGCGTGGATTTATTGGGCTGGCTGAGATGTGATTTACATGCCGCTGCTGCCGCCGCCGCCGCATCGAATAAGTAATTCAGACGTTCAGAGAGCCTTGTTCTCCATCGTCTTTTGACGGCACAATTCTTTAAAAGTGACACGGTCTCCTCGCCAACCTTATGTCATCTTTGCTTCATTATTGATGTCATATTGTGGCTATTTATTCAAAGTAGGTATTCTCCGCTTCCAAATGAAATCTGACTCTTCTTAAACTTCAGCAGCTGTGAAAAATTCAAAGTGTTTGGGATTTGGATGCAAGAGGGCTGAGCTTGCATCTTTTTAGATGCTTTAAAGATGTCCTTTTATTTTAGAGTTGTTTATGCAGCTGATTTTCTAGTCCAACAATCCTTTTGGACACAATTCATTTTATAATTCTTGACTCACACCAGTTGTTTTTTTTAGTTTACTCTTTAAATTAAATCTTTGCACACTAGACAATCTTCATAGCACACATGCAAAAACATTTATAAATTGTAATTAACACAAAAACAAATAACGGGAGTTCACAAAAGAACATTTGCTGACCATAACTAGGGTTATGGGGCTGTAAAGGTTAGATTGTTGAATCATTTATTTGACTAAATTTACAAGTTTTACACGAAGATGTAATGCATAAAAAATGACCCAGTTTCTGTACTTACATCATTAACACGGACGCATTATTGATTATTGGACTACAATTCCCGACATGGTAGATTAATGAGACCCTCTTATCTGTATCATTATGAACATTGCTAGTCTTTGCCAATGTAGCTGTTAAAATCACTTAGGATTGATTTATTTGGTTTTCTGTAAGGACATTTTTGTTGTAAAAATGTTGATTTTTGTAAGAAAAGGAAACGCTGACCATAAACCGAGTCAGTTATTTTTTTATAGAACAGATCTGTGCATCTAACTGCTTGTCTGGAGGCTTCAGTCTCCATGGGGGGGGCTTCATTCACAGCCTAACATCGACTGTGAACAAAATGTGGTTTGTCAGCTTAACCGTGGGAGACTAATCAATGGTTTTATATTTTTGCTATTCATTGATCTTGGCAATCCATGGGTCTAAATAATTACAGTGTATATATAATAATGATATGATTAGTGTGGTCAGTGCTTTATGGAAGGGGAAGTGCGAGCAAAAACCACAGCACGCATCGAGGCATTTTGTACTGCCAAATTCTTTTGAGAACCGTCCAGATCTGCTCAGCAAATGCCTGGTTTCTCTCGGCAGCACGGCACAGTAACAGTAACATGGTAAAGAGGTGGGTGAGCCTTCTGGTGCCGCTGACTGGCGTTCTGCGTGTTGATGATTATGCCCCCATGACAGCTTAACTAATTGGAGCCGCTCTTCTGTCATGCAGAATTTCCTCGTCTCTTGCTGTCACCTCATTTATGCCTTTCATTGGAAATTTGGGAACGCGTTCAACCTTTTCTCCAACAACCTGTGCTTTTTAGTGGTTGATAGAGTTATCTCACAACATGCTTTAGCATTTGGCAGTTGTTGTTTTGTTAAAAAAGATAGGGGTGGTCAGCTTTATGAGACGTTATGGATGAAGGTGTGAGGTTAGTGTTAACCATCATGAGCCGTCCTTGGTCCAGCATTTTTTCTGGTCCTTGATATCTCATCTTAAAGACCCACTCGGATCATCTTTTGATCTATTCTAAAAGTGTTCCCAGAGGTCTTTTAATTATCATTATGTCGGTTTTAGCAAAATAGAAAAAAATCTGTGTCATTGACTTTGCTTTAAAATGTTGTCATATTAGAGAAACATTGAAAAGGTCTTGGGGACAGCTTTGACTCTAATGCCAAATCTGAATTCCTCCCCTACCCCTGCAACTTTGCCCTAGCCCTATATTAGCCCCACAAACAGAGAGATATGGGGAAAAACAGTCTATGTCAGAATTCCTTCCCTAAACCCTAACTACTTAAAAAAAAACATACAGTGCCGGACTATCTACTGCCCTGGATTTTAAAAGCAATTTGGACACCATTCTCACTACTTTTTTTTTTTTTTTTCTAAACTGCGGATATGATGTCACCAATTTCCCAAAGTGAAAATCTAATTAACGCGAGCATATTACGACATCTACCTATGAGTCTAATGTGTTCTGGTGATGAAAATGTGGATGGTTTTTTTAAAAATGACATTTAAACACATTTTTTGGGCAAAAATTGTTCAAACGCAATGCATTGTGGTCTAAATTCGCTAATGTAGTGAGCATTGATGGACACTGGTTTTTCAAAAAGACTTCTGGGAAATTTCTAAGGCACTCAATTTTGGAAGTGTAGATTTGGACAACACCACAAAATGGCGAACGCTCTATGTATGATAATGAGTAGTGAAAGGACATGGCCATAGGGTCTGCTAATTCAGAAAATTACTAACTCTCTATGACATCAATAGTTAGTAATTATTTTCATTAGCATGTAGCTGCCAGCGCTTGGAAAATACACAACAACATCGGTGTCATAATTCTTAAAGGTTTCGCTTAAAAAAGTAATTTCTTGTATTTAAATGTGAACCTCTGTGTATCAGAGCGCACGTTGGAGCACACAAGAATTATTGTGGATTAGTTAAGTGCTGACTGAACTATGTGTTTGCTGAAAAGTCAACAAAAAAGGAAGAAAAAAAACTTGTTATCTAGGACATAGTTTCTGGAGAGCGGCAGTTGTTCATTCGAAATCTGTCTCAGAGTTGTGGGCGGGACTGTTGGTGCGGAGCAAACCCGTACCCCTTCTCCTACCTGTTAATGAGAGCTCTCTGTTTACAGACTCTCCCACTAGCTTACAGCCCCTTACACCTAACATTACGGTGCAACCTAAATAAATGATTACTTATCAATATAATTTCAAGCCTAATTTTCCAAATATTTGTCATCCATTGTCTGAAAAATGCCACAAGTATATGCTAAAAGCATCAAAACTATTTTTTTCAACATGGATCTTTAACTGAAAATTTATGAGAGCAGCTGTGTGAATTAAGTGGACAGCAGGGTTGAGGGGACACACAAAGAATAGCTTTTGTTTGAAATCAACCAGCCTCAAAGTTCCCGTGAGGGTCAAAAGGACTGGAGTTCTGTTGCTCAAAGGGTCTTGGTGAGGTTGGTTGAAGTGCATGATATATGTTAAGTATTTCATGCTGAGAAGATTCGGCTAAAAATAACAGCCAGTTTATTTTGGTAATCATCACCCTTTGGTCGTCCGAAATATTGGACTCGAACTAGCAAAGCACAGAAGTGATGTCACGCTTCCGTGAGCACATTCTGAAGCATAAGAATGGACTTTTCTAGGTCTCTTCAGCTCCTTTCTGTTGTTTTCTTATGACCTGCGGGCCAGTCTGGATGGATGGGCAATTTGTAGAAGGAATGGTGCTTCACCTTCCTGGACTGAGATGTGAGCAGATTAACATGGAGATGAGGCAGTCACAGACCTATTTCAGAGGGTTTTAGAGAACTCCGAGATGGATGTGGCTGCATGTTTGTGTGGCTGTGAGTCAGCCGGATGTGCTCTCCGGCCATATTGTCCTGCCACTGTGGAAATCCCAGTTATTGAAGAGATTGGAAAATCAATGTCTGCTATTCATACACAGATCTAATCCTCAGATTTACTGCCATTTAATCTGTGGTTATGGCGAGGCTCTGATGGCACTAATGCTGTCAAACAGATGTCCCCGCTCAGGTTAGACTGCACCTGGTGACACCATTGAGCTTTGGCAGGAGACTGCTCACAAATGTAATCTTCCCTCAGATGGTGACTCTCACATAAAACCTGACTTACTGAAGGGACCCATGTTTGGAAGAATTCAAACCAGATGTTGGGAGCTAAAGCTTCTGACCTCGAAATCTTCTTTAACAGTTTTCGATCACGATATTTATGCGCGCGTCACAATCGCATCAGGGCTGTTATGCCATGTGTTTGCTGTCTCGCTCCACGCTCATGTCTGAGAACAGAACCGCTTTCTCCTCCGTTTGCTGCAGTGTAGAGCACTGCTGTGACTGACTGAGGAGAAAGACTTTGATTTTATTCACTGCACAGAGCAGAGCGCTGCACTTGGCAGACCATTTCATTCATTCATGCTGAATTCAGAGAGCGTATCACATTAGAGGCAGGAGAGAAATAATAAACCCAGCCGTATTTTCAGTGTATGTGTATGTGCTGATATTGATGGTATTGGGTAATATGTTTGTAAAAGACTACATCTTACTTACAAGCATATAAAAAAGCCTATAAAAGTTAACAATCGTGATATAATACACTTGTTCTAGAGTTGCTTATTAAGACCCACTCCGATTATCATTTTGGCTATTATAACGATATGCCGATTTTAGCTAAAATCAAAGAACCTGTTATTTTCTAGGACATAGTTCCTGCAGAGTGGCAGGAGTTGATTAGAAATTCACCACTGAGGTGTGGGACGAGGAAAACTTAGACGTACATGGATCTAGTAGTCTACAAACGGTACATCAGATTGGGCGGAGATTGTGGCCCGCCCAGTGCGTTTTCTATATAACAAATGCAATCTTTTTGAAATAGCATTTTTTTGTCTGCTCCTGATTCACGACGATTTAAAAACAGACTCAGAAATGGGTTTTCTTGTTCTCCATCTTCAGAAAAAAATACAGATTTTCATCAGTGGATCTTTGCAGGAAGTGTGGAAACGAAGAAGTAAAGATGTCCAAATCATATCTATTTTTCTGTAACTGCTCATCAGTGTTGTAATCTAACGCTACATTTAATCCGACCCGTTCTGCATTTACGCGTTCTTTTTTTCCCCCATGTGTTAAAGAGAGTAAATGCTGGGAATCTCAGTGTGTGGATGTTGAATGTGAAATGTCAATGTTATTGAACAAGTGCTGCGAGGCAGAGCTGTGATGTTTTTATTTCCAAGCTCTTGTAGAGCGGAGCAGAGAAGAGAGGGCTCATGGGATAATGGGGGGAGGTTCAGGGGTGGGGGAGCGTGCGCTTGTATTTTAGTGTCTGCGTTTCAGGTGTGAGTGCCTGTGTTTATCGGGAGAGCTTCAATGAGGAGAGGAGGATGAATACGGGTTTTGAATTAGAGCTGGGGAATCTGGTCAAAAGACCATTTGATCATGAATTGTGGTCCATCGTCTGAATCACAACTCCATATTCCACTGCTGTTTGCTCAGTTTGACATGGCTCTTTTTTGTGCTACATCAAAAACTCAAAGATGACCGACTACTGCTTCTGTAATAACAAAAAAAAATAGGAAAAAAATCACAAAATTGTAAAGATATCAATTGGCAAAATACATTTATGTCAAAAGATGCTACATTTTTATGAAAATAAATAGTCTTTACTAAAACTTGTCATGTTAATAAGCTGATACCAGTAGCAAAAAGTAGAAGTATACTTAAGTATAAGCATAGCAAGTCTACTATAGACCATGTACTTGTAGTTTAAGAAATGTATAGATAATAAAGATAATGTAAATAAAAAGTCAACTTCAAGTAAATTTATTATAAACTAAGTATACCTGTAGTCCTTTTAAACAGATTACTTCTTGCAAAGGGTGCTAATGTGTAAATTAAATAATACAAAATATTACAAAAAAGTTTTTGTTTTTAATGTAGTATTTTATGGATTGTAACCTTAAAATCCTTTTGTTTTCTCTAAAATTAACATTTTTGCCTTATTTATGCTAATAAACCAGTTCATTGATATTGCATCTTATATTATGAGACTGCTTTTTAGTCTGAAAAATCCTGTGCTTATTTTTCTGCTACTTTTAAAGGACTAATTTCTTCCACCGCATGAAACATTAATACTATGTTGGATGCAGTCATTTTTCATGTGTTGCATTCGTTTGAATTTCTACCTTTTTTGTTCAGCTAATGTGGTAATATCCATGATTTGTTTTTTAACTAAATATGTTAAATGGAGATTTATTATTTTCAAAAAGTGTGTTCAGTCTCTGCTTAAAAAATGTATTTACCACATTAAATGTCTTAACTTACTCATGTTTCTTTTATTTAGTCATGATTTCTTGGTGACATTTGGTGACAACAGGATCCAATACATGTTGCCTATCCTTCACCCGGGCATACACCTCTGCTGTCAATCTGTTGTCACCTCTTGTGTTTCATTTACACATCATTCATGTTCTGTGTGTGTCTGTTTTCTTTTGTTTCCCCTCCAGTTTTTCTCTGGCAGACTGTGGTGTCAGTGCTTGTTGTGAGGCAGTGTGGCTGTGAGGTTGGAGGTGAATGCAGTCAAGGTTAGTCAACAAGACTTCATGACACTGAAGATTACCCTGGTCTTTTTGATCTGTGTTATTCCCTTCTTCTTCCAACCGAAAAGGCTCCAGATTCTATTCTTTTTGGGGCATTTAAGTCTTTTTGTTTACCCCTGCTGTCCCCAAAATTTATTGAGCTATTAGTTTATAGGGGTGTGCATTACCAAGAATCTGGCGATGCGATACATATCGCGATACACATCTCACAATACAATACAAATCACAATATATCCCCCCCACCATCTACCTTTCTGCTACTCTCATTTTTACTGTATATGGGAAATGGACTGAGTGACCCTCCCCCCTAATAAGCAATATTCAGTCATTATATTTTTCAGAAAAAAAAACATTCTTGGTCTGCTAACTTTTTTTAAACACGTTTTAGCTAATCCAATTTGTTTTGATGATATTTTTTTCTGTATTGCAAGTTATTAAAGTTATAAACCGACCAATCAGATGCCTCAATAATAGAAGGTGGTTTCACCTCGAACGTTCAAAATGTTTGACAGATTCCCCTTAGCCTGCTTTCAAGTGGAAGGGGTGTGGACTTAAAACAAGCTCACTCCTGATTGACAAGAGTAGTTGCCATAGAAATATTGACTCAGACCGACTTGTACCAATCACAGCAGTCTAGTGTTTTTAGGTTCCAAAGTGGCAACGTTTTTACTGCAAAAAAAAGCAACCAAATTTACTTCATTTTGTTGGAGCTGAAAGTACGCTATTTTCTATGGGTGATGTTACACTCACTCTGTCCAATTCTCATATACAGTCAACAGTTCCTCTGCATTTGGAATGAATCCCTTGTTTTTAATTTGTCTCTGATCATAATCAGGGATGGTTTATCCCTGCCAAAATAGTGAATCAATTTAATATTGGTTTGGTTTTGGATTTTAGACATGAATTAATTTGAGAAATTTACAAAAGTTGAACAATCAATACTAAAGTTATGAATGATTAAAAACTCTGAAAAATCTGTCTTTTAATGTTCTTCTCAAAATCTGAGCAAATTAGATTTAAAATGAAGTCATGAAATACACTACCAATACTTGAGGAAATTTCTGAGTAAAGATTGATTACACTTTAATTAATCCGTTTTTACCCCCCATTTAGAATTTATTTAGATGTTGCCTATTGTATTTGTTTGTTTTTTTCCTTTCTTTGCAGTTTTCTTTACTGCAAAAACAGCAAAGCTAAAATAATTGCACATTTAGTTTAATTCTTTTCCTGTAGCTTTTGTCTTTCCACTTTGTTCAATGCTGTTTTAAAGAAATAAAGTGCACAAATTCATCTGAATGCCAACCAGAGCAGATAAATATCAAATCTTAAAACAGAAGTGCTGCTTCTATTTAAAGCTTACTACTGAAGCAGGCTACTAAATGAGTTTAGTAATTGGTTTGCTGTGGCCTCTGTGGAGGCTGCATCTTTCTCTTCCTGCACACATCAGCAGCAGGTGGGTAGAAATCCACATCCTCCTTATTTTGCTCCTTTTTTTTCCCTCGCTCAGCCCATCTTTCTTTTTTCTCATTTGTCCTCCATCAGCAAGATTGAGGAGCTAAAACTGCCCTAAGCCTACTCTATCAATGCCACCCTCTTTGTTATGAAGACAGTTACCACACTGCATTTCATATTTCCTCTCTGCTCAATCTCAGATTTGTACATTTTCCTGCCTCTCACCCACCCATTTCTCTCCCACCGGGTCGCTATCTCTTTCATGCACTCTCACCTCTGAGAAACGCTCTCACACTCTCCCACATACTAATGCGCACACACATTGTGCATGGTGCAGTAAATGTATGTGGATTAGGAAACATTTTGTGGTTGAGATGAAGTTGTGAGCTAAATTTGTTTTTTTTTATATATAATTCCTGGAAAAGAAGAGCAGTATTATTATTATTATTGAAAGCTTGCAATATGGTTAATTGCATAGTATTATTACTGCATGAATTCTTGAACATACACTTGTTAGTGCCACAGCAGTAACTGTAAAGTGATGCAACTAAACTGTTGTGAAAATATGTGAAGGTGTGAAAAATGGCAGTTTGAGTCAGGTGGTGCTCAAAAAGCTATTTTCAGGGGGTTTTGTTTTGAAAAAAAGGGACAGTATCACTATTTCACTCTACCTGATCAATGATCGGAGTAATGAACATAAATAATGTGACGTCTTCATTGTCAGTCAATTTTGCAGCTTCAGACATCATGAATTACTAAATGTAAATGTCCTCTGCAGCAAACTAAGGTTTTTTTGAACCCACATCCTCAGTGTAACAGTTGATACTGAACGCTCTAGGGGTTGGAAGGCCAAAGCACAGCTAAGTGGCTTCTCTTGACCTCGGTGTTGATCTCCAAACTGTCTGCTCTGACTGCACACAGACCATTATAAATAAGCGTTTGCTCCCACAGTCAAATCTCATAACGCAGCCTCAGCGCAGGCACTGTGCGCTGTCTCTTTAAATAACACGTTTTTTTCCCCCTCACTGCACCCGGTACTGACACGCTGACCGTACAATTGCCTTTGAGATGACTTCTGTCTGCTATTATATCAAAAAGTGAGGTGAAAACACCAAGTGGAAAAAAAAGGGACTTGCATGACTTGAGAACGGCGTTCCTCTGACCCACATTGAATTTGCTTATTCTAGTCGCTCTGTAAAGTGGAAGGCTGAATCATTAGCTTACACACTGAGTACCCATCTGTGGCAAGAGGACAGTAATTGATTTCTGAATGTGCAACGGTACTGGAGGGGAACAGGGTACAGAATTCTCTCCTATATTGAGCATTCATGCTGTAAATTGTTGTGTGTCATTTTTAGTTTCTCCCATTACGAGCTGCAGTTACCCGCCTTCCCCCATCACAATGAAGCTGCACCCAAGCTCATTGGCCACAGGGTGGCAATGTGTGGAGGTGAGACGAGACGTGTCCTGTGTGGAAAGTAGTCGCTGAGTGTATTAACTTAGTCAGCAACCACATAATACTTACACTCCCCAACTGCCACTCCGTCCTGTGTTCAGCAGTTGTTTTCTTGTGCTCTGACTGCACCCGAGTACGCTGAATCACAGCGTCACTCATCGGAAGGAGAGCTTTGTCGACTGCTCCCAGGCCTTATCATCAGCCACGCGTACTGTTTGTTTATGTTACTATGCCTTAGTTCACAAAAAGACTTGGCTAAAATGTAAACTTCCACTTTTGCTCTGTGTTTGTCGGCGGCTCTCCTGGAAATCCAGCCTCATTCCTCAGAGCCTGTTCGGGGAGCAGCCGCACCAGCCTGAACTGCTCTTTTATTCAGATGAATGAGGCCTTGTTTGGCCCAGTGAATCAGACACAGACAGTCCATGTGAGAGCTTCAAGAATGTCTGGAAAATCAGGAGCTTGGTACATCTGAAGTATTTTAGACAAGTGCATTGTTTGTGATTGCTATGTCAATTTTCTTTCTACTTTTAGAAACATTCACAGACTGCCTCATTCTTTCTTTATCCCTGAAAGCTTTTATCTAATAGAAATTGACAAGATTTCTGTCTACAATTTTCTTGTGTTGATCTAATAAACTCTGCTAGTGAACAATCAGTATTTCACAGGGAGGAAATGGTTATTGTTTCTCGGAGGAACATTTACATATTTAATGCCAGGTGGCACTTACCTCCAAGTACATGGGATTTATATAGATAAATATTTTTGAATATGCTGTGCTTTTACCAAATGGCAGCTTTCAAGCTAGTTCCACTCTTTTTAATGGCTTGTGTGGATTAGAAAAGAGATAAGACATATGCAGCAGCACACAAGTGTTTTTTTTTTCTGAGTGCTGCAGGGCTGCCAAATGTGGCTGTGAATAGCTCAGATGTCTATGTGAGGCTAGATCAAGGAAACAACCTTTCTGGGCTTTCCATTCAGTATTTTAATTACAGAAAATAAACACTCAATTGGTGGCAACTCTATTTTTTTTCTACCAAACGAGGGCTTGTAGCCTTTTTGTTTTAATATGTTCTATTTTTAACTTTAGCTGGAAGAAAACCTTAAATCCACTCAACCAGAAGTGTAAAAATAATCATATTTCATTGCGTAATATCCTCGAGTTACTTAGTTGCGATATTGTAGAGGGCTAGTGTTATACTGCCTCCCCTCCGGGCAGTGTCTGTTTTAATTGATTGTGTAAAAAGCCATTTTTCCTCAGATCCCCCCCCCCAACTTGCAAAGTGCCCTCTTAAAAGTCCGTGCAGGCTAAAAAGGCTATGAATGATTTGAAGTCGACCTCGCCTGCCGGCAGGGAAAGGGGCGGGGCTACCCTCAGAATGAGGAACAGTAACTTCTAACAGCAGTCACACAGAGTCTTTGTTCTTTATGGTATGTTGGAGTCGGGTCGCTTTAAAGCCCAATCTGGAAAAGCCCAGTTTCATAATCCAATAGAAAATACAGCTTTTATTTTTTATATACATGAATCAAATAGTTTCCAATTTAAATCTAGAGCGCTCTACTTTCTTCTTTTGTTGTGGTTTGACAGCAGGAGGGTTGACTTGTTTCTGCACTAAAATAGTCAAGTGTTCAATAGCTTTTGAAGTACACTCCCTCCACCACCACAGTGTAACCCTTCTTTTGGTTTACAAGTCTGTGTTTTTTTTTCCCCAATCCCTTTTCCCCTCAACATGTCTGCTCGTCCCTGGTGAATGTATTAAATGAAGTTACTAGATATGAGTGCTTAAGAGGCCAAGGCCTCTGAGACTTGCCAAGTCTCTCCCAGCCTTGGCTCAGCCATCCGTGTCACTTTTTGTGTTGCTTCAGCTACTGGCTGACTTATTTGTATTGCCGAGCACTTTTTCTCTCACCACTTGCTCTGTCTGCTGCCTCTGAGGGGCTTGTGTTTTTCCAGTGTGGAGAAATCAGGATAAAGCAAACAGTTTGTGTCAGCCCCGGCTTTTGTTAAGTATTCATTTTTAATGAGAGTGAGCGGCTACCGAAATCCTATAATGGGGTAGTCGGAAGGCAGCTTGTTGATCTTTGATGGTTGCTGTTCACTAACGTTGGTATTTATTTAATCATATTTCCCATTTTCCCTCCTTATCCATCAATGATCTTTGCTACAAAGGGAACATGCTTGTTTAAGGTCTCTCTTTGATTTAATTTCTTATTAAATTCAAAAAATAATGACCAAGTCTTTGTTATCTTATTAGGGCTGAAGGCATAAAAGTGTAGAAAAAAAGATGCTCTGGGGAAAAGGTATTGTGATGGTCTGTTTGAATGCTGAACAGAATTGAATAGACACAGTCAGCTTCCCAGATACATGCTTAGGCCTGTAGAATGTGGAGTGCTTTGCTTGTAACTGCACCGGTTGTCTTCTTTCATTATCTGTTAATGGTGCCCAACTTGACAGAGCAATGTGATAAACAGAGGAGCTGTGAAATCCTGGAGGTGGAGTTTTCGTTTGCCTGATAATGGGA
Source organism: Oryzias melastigma (assembly GCF_002922805.2). Taxonomy (NCBI): domain Eukaryota; kingdom Metazoa; phylum Chordata; class Actinopteri; order Beloniformes; family Adrianichthyidae; genus Oryzias; species Oryzias melastigma. Next base: position 6,578,863 of record NC_050518.1, on the reverse strand, counting down.
TCTCATCTGCCAGGAAAGGGAGCCTGCCTCACCAGCCAGTCCAGCTTTGCTTTGCACAGCACTCAAAAGTGGACCCGCTGCACTCGACTTGCTGCGCTGCTTAAACCTCACTATGGCTGATAATGGTGGAGCATGGCTTGGTTGGTTTCAGAAGTCTTTTTTTATGGTTCTGCTTTTGACACTTAAAGATATGTGCATTTACAGCTCCCTTAAATATTTGTGTAGCTCCACAATGCTTTATGTGCGTTTGTGTAAATACCATAAACACTGACCTTGTGAAATGTATATGTTGTGTGATAAGGTGGTGTTTTGGCTGCTGGGGTTTTAGGTTACTGTGTACGTGGTGTGGTTAGTATGCCTTTCTCAGGACATTTGCCTCAGGAGTTGGAGAGGGTTTTACCAGCACACAAAGCGCACACTCCCCCACGATGGAAGGAAAGACGACGAACGTGGGATGTAGCACAATGAAGGGCCCCCCAGCACACCACCCTCAATTCAATTTCTATTGATCCTGACTGCCTGTCTGTCCCACTGCTGTGTTTGGCCTTAGTGCAAAAAAGAGCAGACTTGCTTTAATCAACTGGATTCAGACAGGGATCTAATGTGGTCACATGTGAAGAGCGTTCCATAACGTGATAAACACGCATTTAGTCCATGGTGTTCACACTGGACAAGCAGGGAGCGGCTTCTTCATTTTCCACAGTTGGAACAGGTTTTGTGTGAAATGTCAAAGCGGTGAAATTCTTGCATTTTCTTTCACACTTCTATTTGAATATATGAAAGAGTTGGTGTCATGTGTTTTTTTCTGGGCAACAAAACGCAATAAGCAACTTACAACATTTCCATAAATTAAAGGGGATGCCATTCATACGTCACTATCAAATCTGAGTCCCTGATTGATCAAAGTTCAACCTATTCTTCCAAGGCGTTTTGTACATGGAGCCTGAAAACTGCCTTAAAAATTGTCTAGCTTTGTGTGAATGCAAGAGTTTTAAACGGCGGAACTTTGAACGTGTGTTTACGTTGACTTTTCATCGGAAGTGGTAGTTAAAATGTGCATTGCAGTTGGCTGTGTAAACATAGCTTAATTCTTAGCTGAATTTGGTGAAATAAAAAGAGCTATGACACTTTTTACAACCGGAATGTGTTATGTTGACAAAGCTAAGACATTGTAACAACAAAATTAAAACGAGACTGGAAAATAAGATCAATTCTGAGGCGTATTTTCTGAAAATTAGCCTCTGAATTATCCATAATGCACTCACAAAATCATCCTTACTTGATCCTGCCTTTTAATGGGAAGGTTAACTAATTAATTCATTATCCAAAAATGCAAATGAGCCCTGCTAGCTGGAACAGAATCCAGTTTCTTCCCTCTTGAGCATGTCCCAGGAGGTGCATATAATAATGTTTTTTCAGATAGAAATCAGCGAGTGTTTCATGTAGTCGTTGACACATAAACACGGCGCTGAGTGGACGTGTGCAGACAGACATTCATTTCCAAAAGGTGGGAGCTTCCACGGTCCCCATTGTCTCGCCTTGGCGCTCCACTCACGTTCCCCTAAACGCTCTCATTGATCGGCTGATGATGATGATGATGGCCGGCCGGTCGGTCGCTCTGCTGGCCGCTTCCTGAGCGCTCGCGGTCACAAACGCACGTGGTGCACGCGGCGCTTCCCTGCGGCTCTGCCCATCAATCAACAGCCCCAATGGCGCCCCCCTCCTCCCCTCCTCCTCCTCACCAGCACCCCTTTGTCCCTGACGATTATTTGAATCCACTCCATGTTTTTCTTTCGCTCGATTTTTTCTCTTCCTTTTTTCCTCTCTCGATTGTGGTCGGTGTGATTCTCCTTCACTACTGTGTGAATAAAGAAAGACTAGGTCAGCCATGTGGATGCGTCTGTTGAACAGCTGAAGAGAAGGTAGTGGAGGAGGAGGAGGAGACGAAGGGAGCGAGTGTGTGCAGAGCGAGGGGGGAGCACGCATGAGTGGTGTGTGTGTGTTTGTGTGTGTGTGTGTGTGTGTGTGGAAAAAGGAAGCAGAGCCTGTTAACGGCAAACTCGCTGGTTTCCTATCCCTCGAAACAAGCACCGGGCGACTTTTCATGTGGACACTATCATCAACCCGGAGCGCCGTCCTTCCCGGCAGGAGCCGTTTCGGGAGGAAAGTGGCCCACATCACTGTGTTTTTTCACCGATTTCTTCTTTTTTTATGGACCCGAGTAATCTATCAGTAAAGTGAAACCGTCTTTTGTTGAATCCCTCCGTGCGGACATTCATTTTTTCTCTCTCCCGGGGAATTAAAAAAAGAAAGTCTTCGTGTTCTCCTTGTTCTGTCCCGGTTCTTGGATTCGGTCCAGCTCGTTTTTTTCTCCTTCTAAAGTTTGCTTGATCACCAACGCAAAGAAAGAAAGAAGGAGAGCAAGCAAGCAAGAAAGGATCGCATTTTTAAAAACTTGTTTGCAACAGGACTTCAAAAACCTCCAGACTGGCGGGTGAGTCGCTGCGTAAAACCAGAAAAGGATCGTAGGACAGGAGGAAGAACGACGGATGGTGTTGCTTAGGAAGAGTTTGTACAAAGCCGTGTGACAGTTGTAGTTTCAGCCAAAAGTGTGTTGATTTTGTTTCTAGCCGGAGGAGGAAGCGTGAGTGACCCGGAGTCAAATGCTTGGAGCGCTCTGGGGAGCTGAAAGTTGGCCGCATTGTTGTAAAACTTGGCTCAGGCCGGGGCTGTTGTAGTCCCTGAAACCACCTCCATGACCTGACGAGCCTCCACCAGTGTTTCAGCAGCTAATGGTTTTAGAGTGAGAATAATGAAGTCAACAAAAGAGGGTGTTTAGAACCATCGTTCTGCTCTGGAACAGGCAGAGATCAGAGAACACTCACTAAGAAGTTGAGGTTTTTCTATTTAAAAACCTCTAAATTAGTGTGTCCCTTTTTTTTTACTCATTTCTCATCTGAAGTGGGATCCTCAGTTTCTGTCCTGTCACAGTTTAATCTAATGTGGAGAAAAGCTACATGCGAAATCGACTGTACCAATCTCAAACTGTTGAAGGACCACCAAATTAACTTGACATCCCCCTCTTGAGCACCCTGCAGGCTATGAACTCTGGCCTAAGCACATGCTGCTCTTGCTGGGTGTGTGTGTGTGTGGTGGGGGATCTCAGCTTGTAGTTGAAAAGAGCAAAGGCGGGGAAGCTGCTGAGATGTGTGTGTTTATTTGGCAACAGCTTAGGATTTAAGTTATTTGTCTGAAAGGCAGCTTACCTGGTGTTTTGAGTTATTGTAAAAGAGGGGAGGAGAGGCTGTTTACTTTAACCACTGTAAATTGATCTGAGTGATCCTTGATGTTGCTTGTCAGATGTTAAATCCACATGGTATGCAGACGTACAAGCACAGAAAAGGCAAACATTCCAGAGAAGGAGCCAAAGGGAAGTGAAGATTTATCGAAACCTCCGCGATACAAAAATAACCCTGTTGTTGCTGCTTTTACTTTTTCGGTTTTGTCTCTGATGTTGTTTCATCTTTTGAGAAGAATCACCCCGTGAGCCTCTGTGTTTGTTTTTCCCTTCTTTGCTGGCTGAGAAGTGACCTCTAGTTTAATGATTGAGATGTGATTAATCCTCTTGAGTGAGACAACATGTAATGCTGCATAGAGGGTTGTTGTAATGGAATTGAACTTCAGTTAAGGTTAGATTTATTTATGTTTTAGTGATTTCTGTTTTAACCCTTTAAAGATACATTCGTTTCTCACAATAGAGGATATATAGAGAAAATTAAGCTTAAAACTGCATTTCTGAGTATTTCTTTAGTCAAATTGTTGTGAATCAGGAGCAGACGAAAAATGCAGTTGGAAAAAGCTTGTAGCTTCAACAGAAGGTACATTCGGATGGTTCCACCTTTAGAAAAATAGATCCATTGGTTTTCCTCATCTGACATGGGATTTGGCTTTAAACGGTACGGCTAGATAGTGGTGGCAGGCTTACTCCGTGTCAATAGTCCCGTCTACAACTCAGTCAAATTTCTGCCACTCTGTAGAAACTATGTCCTAGATAACGACACAAGTTTGTTGACTAAGAGACCACTGGAAATGCTTTTACAATAGATCAAAAGATGATCAAAGTGGGACTTTAACACCAAAGCTTTAGCTTCATTGTTTATGTTTTTTCAAGCACTGTAACTCTTCAACCATTATTGCAAGTGGCCTAGCAGATTCTATAGTAGCTTTAAAATATACTTTACAATAGTGAAACGTAAGTCACCTAATTCTTCCGTGGGGAAAGCGGCCCTGTGATGATCTTAAAAGTCACTTTTCTCCACGTCAGAATCAGCTAAATCATGTTGATTGTGCGTAAACAGTCAAATATTTCCAGTATGTTGAAGAGTGTCTGGTATATAATTGTCGCTGACGACATCTCAAATGTGAAATGGTTAAAATTCCACTAACTTGAAAGTAATTTAAATTCTAGTTGTGTCATTACTGGTAAAAGAATATGTAAAAATACTCATCCTGGTGGTCAAAGAGTTTCTATGACTCAGATCTCTTGACATCTCGTCTTTGACCTTGTATTTGATGATAGTTTAGTCATTGTTTGATCAGCCTCACATAATATTTGCTCTAAACTGTTAGTAAACTCTTGAATGCATTTAATGCTGTGTAGTTACAGAAAAAGCTCAGTTCTTATTACATTTCTTTTTTGCATTAAAGAATGAACTGTGTGGCAGAAATTTTTACTTTGCCATATTGAACCCGATAACCTTTCATTAGAATCACAATCACAGCCTACTCTGTCACATGGGGAAATTTGCATAGTTTGTCATTCTAAACGCATTTTGAAATGGCAGCCGGCTCTCCTCCCCAGAGGTTAGGATATCCATTTAGTTTCACTACATGAGAACTGAATGGAGGAGGAAGTGGTCGGCCCTCTTAATGGAGTTGTATACTGGAGCTGGAGTTGTTTTGCTCTGTGGGATTTCTATGGCTACAGACTTCTGAGCATTTTTCAGCCTTTCTTTTCTGCAGTCGGCTAAATCATTAACACGCTGCTGTCAGTTTTGCTGCTGTTGTCTGTATTTGTAGAACTTTATACCAGTATTTGTGGCAAATTAGGGCTGATGTGGAATTTGATTCACCCAGAAAAGCATAGTAGCATGGTGAGTCACTCCGTTGCTTCACAAACACAGCGACTTGGGTAAGCATGCAGCTCACACACAGGTGTGTGTACGAGTGTCACCTCTGAGGTATCAGAGAGGTGATATCAGGATCAAAGAGGCTGTTTTTGACCGTACTGGGGGAGAGATGCTTCATAGTGTGAGGCTGTAGCAGCTGTCTAGCTGCACAGAGGCAGCTGAATGTTTGACAGGGCATTGGAAAAATGTTTTTTTAATCTGTTCGCATGATGGCCCTCACTGGGATTGCACCATGCTGGGTGTCTTCCCTCTCCTCTCCTCCCTGTACCGGGATGACAGCGTCAGATGGATGGTAGAAGCACTTTGAATAACAGGTTTTCTTTATCTTTTTCGCTGGAATCTATCAGGAATCCAAAAACAAATAGCATTGTATGTCATGTTGGAAGGTTCTGTTTCTAACTAATGAGGAAAATTTGCTTTTTATCTATCTATGTTTTACATTTGTTTGTCAGAAGGATTTGGTTGTGTTCTTTTGACATTACAATGTCACATTTTGGTTGATATTGGTATATTTTATCAATATAACTAAAAATGTCTGTTATCTCTTCAGCAGGTAAACAAAGCTAAACTCAGCCCTAATAATTTAGATTAACTTCTTCTATTCTGTTCACGTTTTAAGGTGCTACCTTTAGCTTCTCTTCCCTTACAAACAGGAAACTCTGTACAGAAAGTGTCTGCAAAATCCGAGTGGAAATTAAATTAATTGTTGTCATCTGTGAACAACAACATAGAAATACACTTGTGGGCTTAAAGGATTAATCTTTCTTCCTGTCAGCTATTAGACTACAAACCTTCAGACACTGGACGATAGTTGCTGTTTTCAATAACTGTTTAAGTGTAGTTTTTTGTGTTAAATAAATGTTGTTGTTAATAGAGCTATGGTAACAAGGCGATTTCCCTTTTGTGGGATCTATTCTATTCTACTCTATTCTATTCTAAACTCCATCAGGTCCAGTTGAAACTTCTTGCAGCTTTCATCTCCGAATGGGAACAAAGTCGCACTGAATGTGATGACCTGTTGTCTTTGCGTCCATTTGTATCCATTCAAATCACATTAGTCTTATATTGATATTGAAACCAAGATATCACAGCATGGGCTCTGCTGATTGCCTGCCGAGGCGTGAGGCGGTGAAGGTCTCACGGAGTGCTCTGACTACCTGCTCGTGCGTTTCGTACGCAGATACGGGTTGCTGTCTGTAATTAAGGTAAAGTTCAGGAGCAAGCTTCCAATGAGGAATTGGGATAATTGTGTACAGCCTTAAAGCATCTGAGCCCATCAGGAGACAGTTTCTCACATTTTAAGTGGTGTATGGGGGGCGGTGGGGGTGGGGCATCTGGCCTTGTTAATTCAGTGCGTGGTCATAAAGTGGAATGGCGGTCCCCACAGGGTTCGCCAGCTCTGAACACTGTCAAATGGAGCCCGTGTGTCCTCTGTTCCCTCTCCACCTCCCTGTTGATTGTATTTTTTGTTATATCTGAAGAGATATCTGTGCAATCACGGCGTAAGGATTAATTAAAACCGACGTCTGAGAAAGAAAAAGCAGAAAATTCAATAATTACATGGGTTTTGCTCTGGTTTATTTGCTAGTTCTGGATTGCAATTAATTAAAAACAAACAAAAATATGTTTTTTTTTTCTTCCTTTTTTCAATTAACTCTATCGAGATAGAACAAGGATATTGTCTTCAAAGTTTATAAATGATACTGCATTTATACCAGTAAGAGCAACATCCATACTGCACATTTATTTCCTGCTTTATCAAGGAAACATTTAATGTGTTTAAATGTAGCAAAGCTTTATTTATGCATAGAATCTGCTGTTAAGTGTGAATTATACATTATCCAATGAATAATTCATCAGTGCCATTCCTTAATGATTACTTGCCAGGCAGCGAATGGTTTTATTTGTTGATAAATTTGCTCATTGATCTTGCTAGTGTTTAACCAGGCTTGTAGAAATAATGTGTCCATTTTGCTGATTTCCCTATTTATTTTTTTCCCCTATTTTCTATTCTTTGAAGGGACAAATAAAAACAAGCTAATTGTGAAGGATACTTTTAGTAAAAAAATGCTTGTGAGCGTTAACAATCAGCTTTAAATGAGAAGATTTTTCTATTTCCTGAGGATATGTCACTCAGTTTTTTTTTCTTAGGGCTGAAGTGCTCTTTGACATATTTGTCGATCAATCTCAACCCTTCCAGCAATTTCATAACAGACTCCATATGTCTTTAGTGTGTCTTGAATCTGTCGGTTAGGCTGGTAAATTAGACCGAGAAGAAGCCTTAAAAAAGAGCCTGGTTTGAACAAAGGTTATTGGCGCATTCTCTTTATGAAGCTCGGGGTCTTAACGTGTCTCTGACTCTGCAGATATTTTTCTTGTCCACACAATGACAAAATATTGACTTATTGCAGCTCAGTCATTTGATTAGTTGTGTGGGTGATTCTGCTTTTCATCTGTCACCCGGGCAACATAAATGGAAAAACACTGCAACGGTCTCTTTGTGCCGTGTAATGACAGACTGGAGCATCGTAGGTGATCACATCTGGAAAAAGGCTTTCTTAGCCAGAACAAATGGTTTGTGTCACCCAGAGGCTGTTTGTTGTTGCGCTCTTGTCAGTAAGTTTTCACAGAAAACATTTGACAATTTTCTTTTCCAGTGTTAACATTAGGTTACCCAACAAATCCACTTGGGTTTTGTTAGTTAGCCGAGTGTCACTGTTCTATTTAAAATATTTACAGTTGTGATAAAGTGGCATCCTTTTTCTTTCGGTAACAACAGCGGCTTAAAACAGTGGGCTGCTGTGTGGAAGTCGGGTTATAACAAGAGCACCTTACATGTAATCCAGCAGGATTCATCAGTGCCCTTGTTCTTCCAAAAAATAATGAGAAAGACAGTAAAGGCTGCCCCAGGCTGCATGTAGTCAGATGATCTCTCTGAACCGGCAAATCATTCCTGCGTTTTATGCTAAAAAGACAGGCTAATGACTATTCTTGATGTGTGTCAGTGCTTTAACTCGGCTAGCGTTAATTCACAGGAAGATCTAATAGGCTTGATTGTCAGGCTGAGCTGAGGCAATCAGTAGGAGGCTTGTGTCGGAGGGATAGGGGGTGTAATTGTTTTTTTTGCTGGTGGTGATTCTCTCTGGAAGGGATGACTGCACAATCCCAAATATGCAAACATAAAACAGAACAGCTCAGTACGCTTAGGCTGAAATTTCTAAGCTGCACATGTTAAATAGAAATTCATCAGTCGGAATCTGACTGTTTTATACGTGATCAGACCTTACCAGCGATTTATTTTTCTTCATCTGAACCCCTCTTTGGCGTCTAGCTCTTTTGTGAATTGTCGTATTGACAGTTTAATGAAAGTAGAACCCACATGAAGAGGTCATTGACATGCACAAACACCTCTTCTTTGTTCAAATTTACTCACTATTCTCTGACCCCTAAAATACTATAGTAGTGGACTATCTAGCACCCTGGATTTTAATCCAATCCCAGTGTTCCAGTGCTCACTACTTTTGTTTTTAAAATGCCAAATTTGACGTAAAAACCTAATGAAACATTTTCCAACGTTTTCTGATGATGGATTGGAACTGCATATTAACACCCCCCGACAAAATGGTGAACGCCCTATAGTGTACAAACTGTCAGCATAGCCCAACTAAGAAACTACAATAAAACGTCTACCAAATATAATAATGTTGATGTGGTAGCGACTTTTGTTCCTAACTGTAACAAGTTACAAATTTTAGTAGCCTTTTCATGTTATTACTGACTTCCTGTTAAATTTGCATAACACCGTGTCACTCTATTGTATTTAAGATGCTGTTGAGTTTAGAGAAAGAACTGATCTTCATGATCTTCAGAACCTTCACGCAAATGATCACTGCTCTTTGAGTTATTACTTTAACTGACGTGAGCTGCAAGTGCATGATGGTGCTGCTGTCTTTTGAGGAAACTTATGAAATAAAATGGACAGTTTTATCTAAAATGATAAAACATAAAAAGCAATATATATATGAATCAGCAGGTTAATAATGACAATAACCTGGTTTAAATTGTTAAATGAATTTTGAATTGGAAAATTTAGATATTAGCGGTGCTTCCATTACACATAAGCGCAAAACTTTATTGCTATCCTAAAAATGTTGTAAAACACAAGTTTGCCATCACACTGTTTCTATTAAAAACACAAAGCAACTCACACAATAAGTCATTCAAAGATTCAACAATGGCTGGGAACAATACTTTCATTTACAGCAGATACATTAAAATTTCTGCCACAGCACTATCGCTCATCATCATCTATCAAAGGAGACGTCTGCGTCTCATTCAAGCCATGGAGCGGCAAACTACGTAGGAGCGGCTACAGATGAAGTGATTTTAGGAAATCGTAGTTGAGGATTTTACAGAGGAGGTGTGGATCCAACAGTTCTTTTTGACACGCTCAGCTTTTGATGAGTTGTGTGATGCTGTGGGACCTCTTGTTGTGCCTGCATGGTATCTGGCTGTTGGTCACGTGACTCATTTAATTTGAAAAAGGTGTTTCCCTTGCAGTTTTGTGAAAAATGTCAAACAAATCCAAAGCTACCTCCTCCAAGCGCAACTACTATTTTTCTATAAATGCCAGTTTTGTTTTGTTTTTTTTAGAAATTGTTGTGTTTCCATTAAGTGAATTCATTATCGGAAATCCAATTTATGCAATTTCATAGTCAATGAAAATGCAGCTAGTGAGACATTGCAAAAGTGAGAGAAGATTATGTTATCTTTAGTGTTTTGTTTGTTCATCAGTTTTCTCTTGCTCTGTCCTACAGCGTTTGTCAAATCTCTGTGTGAGGGAAAAACAAAAAGCATTGCACTCCAAAATTGCGTTCTTTTTGTTTCATTTTAGAAAGAAAGCTTTATTGGAAAACTATGTGATCTTTGTTTGTGCTTGCTGTCAAATGGCATGTCAGAAAATTGGCATTGGCAGGTCACTTCTGTTCAAACTGAGTAACAGGAGCCAGCCAAGGAAATTTGAATCGGTGCATCCCTACTGTTGGATTCCTTCTAGAGTGTAATTGTTGTTTTCCTAACCTGTGGCTTTTCAGCTGTGCAGCTCAAAGACATTGAAACCATGTGTGGGCAACTGTAGATCTTTAAAAAATCATTAACTATGACAATGCACAATAAACAAAAAGAGGGCAGAGTAAAAATAAAAGGTTAAAGGCTGTAATTACACTTACTTGAGTGTGATAGTTGGACTCGCTGGATTATGATGAACAATAAAAGCAGCCAGAGTATTCACAACATGAATTGGATGCAGTTGCATTTCACATGAAAGTGTTGTCATGCTTATGTTCTTTATTCTCACACAACTTGTTTGTTGAAATGTTCTTATTGTCAGAATAAACGAAAGAAACAAAGGCCTGGATCTTTTAAAGATACAAGCTCCCTTGATCAACTGTAATGAACATCAACTTAAGACCCACCAGGAAGCAGTCCAGTTTGCAAACACGCAGTTATTGGGGTTGGTGCTCGAGTCAGTGCTGGGGCATGACTGGACATCTGTCTCTTAGTAACTGTAACGCCCACAATCCCTCCCACAGACTGTCGGCTTTGGCACTCAGGCGGTACGCTGGTTGCTGTGGTGCAACCCAACCACTCACAACAGTGACTTATCTCACAATCATAACAAATAACAGCCTAGCATAAAAGAGAGAAAGCAATAGAACACACAACAGTAGAAAGATGGTAAGAGCCCTGTGCCACCATAACTCCACTTCAAAATACGGGCCTTTGTTCTGAGATTGTTGGAGAGGACATCATAGCGAGCCAGCAGTGGATCTTGTTGTCCTCAAACACACTCACTCCCACTCAGCCTGCTGTCGGTAAAGGAGATCCTCTGCCTGATAGAGCTTCAGAGAAAGGTATTCCTCTGGGATAGTTGTTCAGGGATTTCTGCTGTTTTTTCATGTGCTGATTAAAGGAGCACTTGTGGATAATCTTTTTTTTTTTTTTTTGGAAAGCCTCTTTGTTGTGGCATTGCTGTTGCTGTCTAAGGTAGGAGAAAAGTCTCTGATTCTGATTTTTAAATGGTTATCACCTTGATGTCCGCCACTCGGCTAAGGTAAATATTTAATGACAGAGTGGCTGAAATAGAGCTGTTACAGACTGCTGGTGAGAAATTGAGCTGCTATTTAGAGCCCTCGGTGTTCCATAAAGACATGGCGTTGGTAGAGAGCCCAAGGTTATTAGTGTGGTATGAGAGAAGTGTGTGTTTGTGGTGTCTCTGTGGGATTCTGAAGAGTTCTCACTCTTTTCTTGCCGCAGTGATACAAAAGAGAATTGCACTCGGTCCGTTATTGAGCATTTGCTCATGAATCCTTGATGCATTTTGTGTGTCTGCTATGTGGCACTGCACTTAATTCACTCCTAGCAATAGTGTTGACAGCACTTTATTTGAACTGTTTCTAAAAGAGAAATCACTTGCATATGTGTTTTTCCTTGTACTTTATTAATTTTGCTTCATTCAGTTGAGAATTCAGTGTCGTTCAAATGCTACCTAGCTGATTGCAAAGGCTGGCGTGAGCTGTGGCTACAATAACGTTAATGCAGAGTAAAGACAGACATTAAACATTGAGCCTGAGGTTAATAGATTTCATTTTAAATTAATGTTGTTGTTAGCTTTTGAGCTTGAACTGTGAAGTGAAGCCTGCTCATACTGCTCGGCACGTTTAAATATTCATCCAGATTCATCCTGTTTACTCATTACATGATGGCTGTAGTGAAAGCAATTACTTTTTAGCTTTCAAGTACCTTGCTTTTGGTCACACCGCGTCTCTTATTAATTTCAGTGACGCTCCCAAGATCCCAAGGCTTCCAATCAGTCCGGTGAATGACATGCACTAACATGGTGCGGCTCCGTGTAGGGAATATGTGGGTAAACACAGCAGAGTCCTTGAAGCACTTCCCATCGCCGCTATTGGATTACCAGCTGCCTGTGCAGGCCTCATCACCACAAATGAGTGCCAAGATCAATGGAGCTCTTAGAGCAAACTAATTTGATCACAAATAGCCTCAGTAATGTTGATGAGAGATCATTATCATATTATGATTATAACTTTTTTTTAAACACTAAACAAAAATGTAATCAAGTCAGCCACACTTTTGGCTTCTACGGATATCAATGAGTCTTCCTGGATTCATTATTGAGTTGTTGGGTCGGCCTGCAGACATGAGGTGTAGAGATGGAAGTGGCGAACTGCTGTGTAAAGTGATCTCGCCAGTTTTGCTGAGTGTAGCAGGAAGGCTGCCTTTTCTTCAGCTGAGGCACCGGCATCATAAATAAGCTAAGAGTCTGTTTTTAGAGAGATGAGGCCGTGAACAGAGAGAAAGAAGAACATATTGACCCTGGTGTTCTTAAAACCGAAAGGCACAATTTATTGCCCCTTCTTTCCTGTTAATTATTTTCTGATGCTAATAAAGCAGGGTGGGGGTGGGGCCCATTATGAAAATTTATTATTCATTGCAGTATTTTTTTTTTCTCCCACCCCCTTGAACAGCCTTACTCTCCCACCTCTCGTGGTTGTTTAAGAAGCTGCCGGGGGTGTTGGTTGCGTGCAGCAGGGAAAGATGTCCCCTCAGCCTTTAAAGGAGGGGACAGGGTGAAGGACGACATTTGCCCAAGTGATAAACGAGCAGAGACAGCAATATATGTAAGGAACTGCTGAAAGAAAGATGGGTCAAGGCACATTACACTGAGGCCATTATTGGTTGAAAACACAGTCGGAATAGGACTGCCAGCATGTTTGCTCAGCAGCACTAACATTTTTTTTATTCATAGGAGTGGTTGTGTATGCTATTAGGCAACACATTTTAGACCGGGGTGTTCACCTCTTTCACCCAGAGCCACTTCAGCAAATATTGTACTTGCATATGCATGTTTTGAAGATGATGTGCTTCTATAATGAGTCTTTTTGCATGATCATAATAATCTATCAACCAGCAACAAAAAGCAAATATAAGCTAGGTCATTTACTGAACTGATAAACCTAACTGATATAACAGAGGATTACTTCCTATGTGGCCCTGAAATGCAAAATGAATACTAATATATGTAATTTTGTAATAATAATGAAATATTTTTTAAGCCTTTTTTATTTAGACTAGTTTGTCTTTCTAAAATATGAATGCGTAAAACATTTCTGCTGATGTGGAAACAACGGCAATGCAGTGTGATATTGTTTTGTAAGGAATTTGTTTATGGTTGAGGCTCATTTTTATGCTGTATATATGATAATAATAATAATATGATAGCTGTTTTGGCTAAATTAGACAAATTAGATAGACAACTCGAATTAAATAGACAATTCAGACTCCATTCTGTCTACTTTTTTTTCCTAAATGGTGAATATGACGTCAATGGATTTCACAAAGAGAAAATCTTATCAATATAAACAACTTTTATTCATGTCTTCACTGTGTTTTGATCATGAAAATGTGGATGGTTTATTAAAACAAATAGGATATCGGACATGGCCAGTGTCTTCAAATTCAAACGGCTCTGTGGTGGAAAGTTTCAGTGACCAAATTCAGCTTACAGCATTCACACTTCCATTATCTCAGGTATATATCTAGTTTATTTTACTTTTTTTATTTAGACTTGTTTGTGTTTCTACCATGCGCATTTTTGAAACATTTCTGCTGATGTGGAAACACTGGCAGCTCAGTGTGGTCTTGCATTGTAAGGGATTAGTTTATAGTCGAGGCGACTTTTAACGCTGCATTTGTTTTAAGACGAGCCTTTCAAGCTCTAGGGAACCTAACGGAATGACTCGGAGACCTGGATGTGACTGCAGCCTCTAGTCTGACATGTGTTTCATACTAACAAGTCTGCACAGATGGATGAATAAAGTCACATAGTAAAAAGAAGTAGCTTTTCATAGGCTTACAGATATTTTAACAGGAACCCCACAAACCTCCCCCCTTTTTAATTTTTTACAAAACAATGGCTAGCTTTGTTCATACCGATTTTTATTTCTTAAGCATATAATAACAATGAAAGCTAGTGGGAGAGATTCTTAGATTTGCACTTGAGTAATTCAAAAATCAATGCAGAAAGCTCAAAAAGAATTATTTATTAGAAACCAATTTAAATGGAACTCAGATGGGGGGAGTTCAAAAGAGAATAAGTGAGGCCTTTGGTGACGTGCTAAATAAAGATAGGACTGCAGCAAGATAATATTATGTTCCCTTTTTTTTATATTTGTATTTGAAAGTCCTTTACTCACGCTAAAGTTAAAGAGAGTACTTAGACAATCTGAAAAGTCCTGTTCAAACATTTATTTCTGAAAAGCCAAGACTTTCTCAGTAAACAGAAATTCTGTGGTAGTTTTCTGTAATACTGGGCTCTCAACTTTTTGACGCGTTGTCAGACCATGTGCACGCATTAAAAACATTTTCTATTTTTGAAATTCATTTGCTATTCAAGCCCAGCTGTAAAACACGCTTTAGGAGAAGTAGTATCTTTATTTCAGCATGAGCACGAGGTGTAAATGTTGAGGCTCCGTTTGATACATCATATTGAGTAGTAATCGCTTGGGTTGCAATGCCATTGGAAGGGAATTGCTGTAAAATGTTACAAACACTGATGACCTCGTCTGCAATTTAAATTTTATACCTGTAGCACAGTTGTGTGCATATGCTATAACCTAAACTTATTTTGAGCGATTAGAAGATGCGATGGTGGATCAACTTCTTTCATAAAGTTGTTGTTTCCTCATCCATGGATTTCAAAGATGAGCTCACTATTACAGTATTCTAAATACTAAAGTGAAACTGGCCTTCGTATAACTCCACTGCGATATAGACGCAATACGATTGATGTGATGGCCCATCGCTATGAAACATAAACACGCATTAGGGATGGTTCTTACTTCTGAAGTTCTGGACTTTTATTTGTTTTCAGATGAATCAGTTTTCTACACAGCCAGACATTCTCAATCTGCTGAACACCACATTTTTTTTAATAATAATGCTTAAAACTGTTGACTTCTAGGTTATATACTTCTAAAGTGCTAATGTTTTTTTGTTTGACGTGCACATCTTTCAATGCACAAAGATATACGCCTTTTCAGCAATTTGTCAAAAGAGTTATCTGACCTTTTTAAAAACAACAGTGTTTTTCCTTTAGAGAACAGTGTATTTAGGTGTGACAGTACATTAACAAGTGTTGCATTTGCAAAAGTCAAGTTTATTTTTATTGTCATTAATGGCCTCTTGACAAGAGGGAAGTCGATGAGGCTGCCATGGCCAAAGCCTAACATTAACATTCCAAGAATATCTGAGGCTTATGCGCAGCAGTGCAGACAGCTTTTTTCCTCCCGTGTTTTGAGGAAGACGACCAGACTGCAGGCACTCTGAGGCCTGTCGCTGCCCGGCCGGGTTTTTAATTGCTTCATAAAACATTTGAATTGTGTAAGAACTGTAAAGAACGGGTGTGATGAATGTTACTGGGTTTGCTGGAGGCATAACACGCCTCCAGTTAAAGATCAAGTTTTCGTTTCACACATGAGCGAACCGAGTTAATCTGCAGTTTGTGTACACTCCTCAAAACTCATCCTTCACTCTCCAAATTTTCCACAACGCTAATGTTCTACAGCAGCAGCCTGCTGTCAGCATTTCTGTAAAATAGTCACCATGCTTCTATTTAGGTGTGGATGGAAGTGCTAGCTTCATAGTCGAAGCAGTAAAGCGTGCAGCTCAGATGACTCGAGTCTTTAAAATTAATTGTGTGTATTTGTAGGCTGCCCATGTGCGTTTGTGGCAGGGTGCAGTGAAATGCCACCGCTGTAAGAGGCCTGCTCCCTGGCACTGCATGTTTTATGAGCTGTTCTCAGAGGATACTGGAGCTCTGAGCTCAGATCCTGCTTGTTCCAGCAGGGTTTTCATCGCTCTCACTCTTTTTTTTTTCTTTTTTTAAACAGTTGCCAAAGTTTAGGAAGCCCATCATTCATAAAAGTATCATGAATTGCTAAGGCCTAGGACTTTTTTCCTGCATGACTTTTCATTTATTCCATTATTGCTCTTGTTTTAGAAAAGCTTAAACCACCACATGGAGCAACAAAACAGAATATTACAAGGGACGGGAGCTTTGTTTATTATTTTCAAGACTCAGGTGTAAATCGAGTTTGCAATTGGCACAACGTGGTTTTCTTTCATCTTTATTATATGAAAGAGTCTAAAAATTTGACTAAAAATTAAGACTGTGTTGATAAAATGGACTAATTGATATAAGCTTAGTAGATCAATAATCGATCCATAAAAGTAGAGATTGATCTAATGCATAATGCTAAAATCTGTTAGCTTGATGCTAACGTACAATGGGATTTCCCATAGGACGACTAATGCTAACGCTCAATCGACCTAAGCATACATTGCTGACTAAATAAACATCTTTATACACTCACAGGCAGGAATTTTTCAAACTCTTTTTGAGTACCCAGTCTTACTAAAAAAAATGAAGCTTTTTATTGAATTTGAAGTTTGACAGTAGTCAAATCTTAAGCATAAACAACTATACTAATGACTGTCAATTTAGAGTTGCTGCATAAAAAATGGCTGCCTTCTGTAAATGAGGTGATTAGCTTATGGATTTAAGCCCTCACGCTAGCTTTTTTTTTTTTTTTTTTTACACTGAACAGGAGTGACTTAAAGACCAATTCCAATGCAAAATCGTGTTTTTAACATGCTTTTCTGATAATGGTGCACATATATTAAGAAATTAAAGCTCAAAGGTATTCATTTCTCCAAATTGTTGTGAATCAGGACCAGACAAAAAATGCCAATTTAAAACAATCACATTTAATACATAAAAAAATGCTCTGGACGAGCTAAAAATGTGCACTTGGGGAAGGTATTCTATTTCGTTGTTTTTGGGAGCTTGTCTTTTGTTCTTAGTCTGAACGTGCCTGTTCATTTTCTGTATTTATTTGAGCCTTTACTCACTTTACTCTGCTTTTTTTTCTTTTCTTTTTTTTTTGTACCACAGTGATGGTGTGACATGTCGCTCAGCCGTGTGAGTAAATTTCCCTTAAACTCATTTAGTCTGCCAGTTGAAGTTGATGGATGGATGGGCACACAGCAGCAGGAGAACTGGGATTCCAGAATGGTTGGAAGTGGTAGATAATTTATTGCACAGATATTAAAATCCAAAGGTTTTTTTTTTTTTTTTGAAAGATAGATCCAAATGACTGTTTTTCCTCTCCACTTTTAAGTCTTTTTACAGCGTCTTTCTGCTTGATAAATGTCATGTAACCCGGTCTGCACACGCTGCCAGAGCTCTGTTCTGTTTGATGGAAGGTAAATGTTTTGAAACGCACTTGAAACAGATGTGCTCTGGAACAAACCAGCCTTCAGTCTGTCCCCGTTGAATATTTACACCTCTTCTGACCTGAGCTTTACCTCAAAGTCAATTTGCATTTTAGCGGCATAACACACTCACAATGACATTTTCTTTGCCTTACCAGCAGAGAGGAATACAAGAAGCCCTTTAGAGCGTTAGACTTTATTCAAGCTGTTTAAAATAGAAAAAAAGCTGCTCAAGGTTTTTACAGACACTGTCACATTCGGAAAGATCTCACCATTACCTCATGTCCTCCTGCCTCGGTTGTTTATTACTACAATTCCATGCACAATTTAATTGGTTAATCGACTGCAGATGAGCACGAGCGCTTTATTGGACTGCTGCGTTTTCCAGATTGACTCGGATGGTGAAAGAATCGGACTATTGACCAAAATATGTCAGACTTCTCTTCAGTCGGTGGAGGTATTGTCACTTTCAGATCATCTGGCGTTCGGCTTTTCTATTTGACCTTGCATGTTGCATATTTAATGAAAAAAAACACCAGGGGGTCAAATCATTGTATCTTTATATTTATGATGTACCTGCTACTTGATGCAAATATGATTCATGCTCTTTTAATGCATACATGCTTTTTGTGTTGTTGGCAGAGGACTGTTAATACTGCACAGTGTGTCCTGGTCAGTTTTAATTGAGCTGAACAAAAGGAATAATTTGGTTGTCAACTGTAATACTTAAACTTCTGGGTCTGCTGGAGGTTTTTAGAGTTTAATTACAATTTTGTTTTCTTTTTTTGTTATTTTGTTTCCACTTTTTTTAGTGCAGTATAATGAGCCAACTATTGATTGAACTTAGCAAATAAAAGCTGGATTTTAGTTTAATTCACTGCTGACTATCCTGTTTACATGCTTTCTAATACCAATAGTCTTAGCAAAGAATGACATTTTGGTTCAGATCATTTGAAGAAAGGCTCATTTCAAAGAAAATGAGGGGTGACACGTCCCCGAGGGTCGGTATTAAACCGCTGTGCCTCTTTAAGCTGTCGACGCTTGTGAAACAGCAGTGAGTTTTGCTGCAACAATAAAAAACTGTGACAAAGTCAGAGATTTTGGTGCTTGAGTGATCTGGTATTTAGCTGTGAAAGAAAGCCATTTGAAGCCCTTAAGGAGACCCGACCAACAATAGTATAGAAAGATTTAACCATTTACGGAAAATTCTGATCTGCTGCTGCACAACAGTGTGTAGGTAATGTTGCGCTAATGTCGATGCTTTTTTCTGTAGTAAAAGAATAAAAATGATGGAGCACGAGTCATAAGTATTTGTAGAAATCATGTTTACTTGGCTTTTTGCTTTTTTAATTCAAGTAAATCTGCTGCAGCAGGATGATCTTATTTGACACAGGCTCTATTTTATTTTGAAAGAAACCTGTAAGTGCTGCTCTTCATAGTCCCATTCTAACTATATTTTTATCTATTGTAAAATCATTTTCAGTGGTCTTTTACTTACGAAAATACTGTTTTTTGCCAAAATTACAAAGCTTGTGTTGTTTTTTAATGCGTATTTTCTGCAGCACCGCAAGACTTTATTTCATAATCCGGTGTCCTAGAAATATCCCAGAAGTCTCTGCAAAATCATTAAAGCATGTGTCAAAATAGCTTTTAAAATCCAGGGCACTAGACAGTCCCGCACTATCATTTCTAGTAGCTATGGAGTAGAGCAGAGTTTAGCCTGTGTTGTGGGCGGGACTGTTGGTGTGGAAGTAAACCTACGTTGATATCCCAGCATTCCTTTGTTTATACGCTGTCCTGCTAGCTTACACCATGCTAACATAGAAAAAACAAAATATGGGCAACCAATATAGTAGCTATCCAGACATTCTGTTTCGAGCGAGAGGGCAGCTCAGACGAAGAGAATGAAGACGCTAATGGATTTATTTGTCTGCAAGTGGATGCATTAGATTGGAGCGAAGCAGGGAGAATTTGGCCCGCCCACCACGCTGAGCTTTTACAACGGCGGCGGGTTGTTCTCTGCTCCCGATCCATCAAGCAGTTTTAACCTTAAACTGTTCTATATATGTCTACTATGATGAAAGAAAAATGCTACTTGAACATGTTAAAAACACTATTTTCATTACAGTGGGTCTTTAAAGGAAAAGTAGTTCTATATAGAAAAATATACTACTGTTATAATTCAGTTATTGTAAATATTTAAAAGATGAATTTTATAAATGAAAGCTTAATAGACACAAAAACATCAAGTGTCTCTTTCTATAAATAAAACTTGACTTTGTTCTGAAAATTAGTTTAAATGTTTTGAATTGTACAAAGAAACTGCGTTTTCATAGTTTTGCCTCTGAACGCTGATGAATATCTTCAGTCATTTTGCATGCAAATCTGTTATTGTGAAACATACTTTGCTCCAAAATGCTTACGTCGTTTATAAACTATTTAAATAAACGCCTTTTTTTCCCCCTCCGTCAATACCGTCCACCTGCAAAAGCAGCACCGGATGTCCGCTAAAAATAGACATTTTGTGAAAACGGCTCCAGCCGTGTGGTTATCGTCAGTGCATGGAAAAACAAGTGGAGCAGACAAGTGACTTTGCTCTGTGTACTCAAACAGAAAGGGCCTCTGAGAATAGAGCACGCCACAATCGCACCAGGTAAGACAAAGCAGGCAGGGTTCAGAGACCACAGAGAATCCCTCATGAAGTGGCCTACCCTCGCCTCCAGCTGAGCCTTTCATTCTGCTGTTGTTTCTGGAGAGCTTGGATGGCAGCTTAGATTAGAGCGCTTTGAGTAATGGATTGGATCTGACGAAAACCTGCTGCAGCTCGACATCGCCACAGCTCCAATCCTCACACTGCGGAGGATCTGGCTGCTTTATTCGGATCAGTTGGAGTCGCCTTCATTGTTAATAACCTTGTGTATATATTCATTGTTGTGCTCTAATCTGTATTCATGCGCGTATTCCATTCAATCCCTCTGCAAAGCTAGTACTTAATCCTCGCCAATCACATTTTGCTACTTCATAATTCTCCCATTGAATATACAATGAACGACTTTTGTGTCTCTGTTTTCATAAAAATATGGAAATTGTTTGTTGGAAGGTTTTATTCCTAAATGTACATCTTCTGTACGTGTTTTTGATCAGTCACAAAGATCATTCTGCAAATTGTTTTACTTCTGTTTGGTCATTGTGGAGGATGTGCAAACTGTGCAATTTTTCAGAATAAAGGTCAATTTTATCATCATGTAAATACTGCTGACAAACTCCTTTTTTTCCTCTTACATTTCTGTTAAGATAACTGGTATCTTTACTGGCTCCTTGACTGATGTATAGTAGCTTCACGACTCAACTCCCCCCCTGACAGCACCATTCCTCGCCCCAGAAGCCACAACTTCCCGCTAAACACTTTGTTTTCCGGGTCGTCTGTAACGGCTTGTCTCCTTCCCCTTTTATCTGTATCTCACTTTCTTACCCTCCTTTCACAAATGCCACAACATTTTCTAAACATTTTTATTTTGCTCCCAAGTAACGCTTCAAATATAGTTACTATTTTAGCAAATTTTGTTAATCTAGCTGTAAAATGATGTTATTTAGCTTTTAACCATTGACTATATGTGAGAACTGGACTGAACGACTGTGATGTCACCTGTAGACAATGGCTGAGATTAAGTCTATTCAGTCGCAGATTTTTTACAATACGGATGTCGACATGTTGAAACCAGAAATCGTCAGTCAGCAGTGATTAGTCCAAATCAGTATGACTCAAAACTTCTATGGCAACCAATTAGGTTTGAGCTTGTTGGAAGACCACGCCCCCCACCACTTAAAAGCGGGCTACACAAAATCTATCAAATGTTTGACACGGAGTCCAGTGGGCACCATTAACTTTTATTGAGGCATCTGATTGGCCAGTTTATAACTGAAAAAATAAATAAATAAATAAATGAATAAAAGAAAAGCAGAACATTTTAAAACAGGTAGCAGAGCAAAAATGGTTATTCTGACAAATACAAGGACGGAGTAATAACTGTTTATTTCTCTATAGAAGTTAATAGAATTTTGGCTTCTTGGAAGGGTTCACTTAGTCCAGTTCTCATGTACAGTTAATGCTTTTAGCACAAACCTACAGTATGCTGTTAAAATTCAAAATGCGTTCTGCCTTTTATATTTCTAAATAAATTACGTAGAATTTTCCCAAATCCATGAAGCTCTTTGTGCTACATTTAAGGTACTAAAAGATTGTCTATGTTTGATTTTAACATTCTAGTACCTATTTTGAATATTTCTTTTTTAGTCAAAATGTTTTTTATATTTATTTTAAAAAATGAAGAAAATGTAAAACTTTTAGTTAAATATTGTAAAATAGGAACATGAGGGAAAAAGGAGTGTTTGTGTTATCAAATAATATCCTTTGCTAGTATTTTTTTCCCAGCAGTACCTGCAGCTGCTGAGTCAGAAAGATAATTTTGGAGACGGCGCTCAGAAGGAGCCCACACTGTTAGTCTTTGCATACCATCTCAGGTATGTGTTGGTTGTAGGTGTGTGCACTTGCATGAACACACCCGTTAGAACGCTCCACAGCCCCTTTCATCTTCTCTGTTCACTAATGTGTTCTTGTGTGTGTATATGCCGGCAGCCCAGTGGTCGCCGTGGTAACTCATCATTAGGTGATTAATGGGGCCGTGACGAGGCTGCAGTTTAATCAGGCCCGGGGTTTGTGTTGAAGCTGACGACAAGAGCAGCTGCCCTGTCAGTCGGTGTCTGCTCACGAGATGACAGCCCCCGCTGCTGAGCAGCGCCGTTGTACAACGCGCTGTGTTGTGTTTGTTTGTTTGAGCCACCAGCGTTTCTTCCACACTGCTTTTGTCGATTCGGCTCCTCCAATACATTTTTCTCGGTTGCTGATATGCTGTTCAATTTTCACTCAGCTGTGTTTTTGCTTTACCAAGTTCAATCACCATTCCTTCCTCATTTTTCACCCTCCCTCCTCCACCCTGCCATTATGAGCATGGTAATGCGGGTGCTGATTGCCTGGTCTGATCCCTCAGGGAGCTATAATAACTATTTCTAGTTAATTTGTTGCCGTGAGGGTGGAAGGAACACTGGCAGTAAATGAGTAGCCTCCTTTGTAGCTGCTGCATGTCAGGCCTGTGCAGAGCGGAGAGGAGCAGTGCTTCAGCTTCACTCACTTCACTGTTTATGGAGGATTTTGTCATGGCATGAAAAAGTGATAGCTGGGTGAAGACTGCTGAAAGCGACAGTGAACTAGGCATGGCAAGTGACTGGCTCTGCCTCATTCCTCTCCCCTCCCATACCCAGCGGATTGCGATACTTTTCCCTCCAGAACTGTCACTTCACATTATCACAGCAGTGACTGTCA
This sequence comes from Oryzias melastigma, assembly GCF_002922805.2. Lineage (NCBI taxonomy): Eukaryota > Metazoa > Chordata > Actinopteri > Beloniformes > Adrianichthyidae > Oryzias > Oryzias melastigma. Next base: position 6,555,940 of record NC_050518.1, on the reverse strand, counting down.
GCCAAGGCAGAGGGTTGAGGCAGGCTACAGTCCAGTAAGCCAGATTATGCACAGTCACACATAAGGATAAGCAGAATTTAGCCTGGTGTCATAACAAATGATCATAGAAGTTAGCCTGTTAACTCTGTCATTGAGGTTTATGCAACATTCACTGTGTTGCTTTTTATAAAACGTGTCTTTTCCTTTTTTTTAGCTGTAAAAATGACGCATTTTCTCTGACAATCTCTAATCTGCACAATAGACAACTATTTGATTCATTTAGCACTGCCTTTTAGCTCATTGTTGTGGTACCTACAAGCCTTCTGTTCTTCTTGGTTTATCTTTAAACATCTTTTTTTTTTTTTGGCTCTTCTAGGAAAGAATGCTTACATGTTGAAGCTAAAAGCAGGAAAGTTTGTTTGATGATGAAGCTTCTTAGTTGCCTCCAGAGCATACATGGTTGTGAAGTGGGTTACTAAGAATATATTGAAGTAAAAAAAAAAAAACATTTTGTGCACAGCTGCTCGTTTCCAGGAGCTCATCTTGTGTTTTTATACCACCAGTAGAATCAGCTGTTTTGCTTTGTAAATTTTTCTGATTAAATGACTATGCTTTCTGGCTTATCTTTTTTTTTCTTCTTCTTTTTCACAGCTTTTCTGAAACACTGGGGTTGTTGGTGTGGCCGAATTTTCCCTGGATTTGATTGGTAAATTCATAAGACTGAAGCCCAGGCTCACAGTCTACCTTTCACGGAGGCCCAGCCGTGAGAGGACTGAGGAAGGCACGTGGCGGATCATGACGGCCGACAAAGAGAAGGAAAGGGAGAAAGAACGCGACCGAGACAGGGACCGGGACAAACGGGAGGCCGGTAAGTCCCGGCGGCAGGATGGAGATCGCGGCGACCGGGAAAGTGAGAGCTCCAGGCCCCGGCGGAGCTGTACGCTAGAAGGCGGAGCCAAGAACTATGCAGAAAGCGAGCACAGCGACGATGAGGACAACGACAACGGGAGCACAGGCGGAGGCAGTGGTACAGCCGAGGAGGCTGGCAAGAAGGGCAAAAAGAAGATGCCTAAAAAGAAGTCACGCTATGAGCGCACAGAGAACGGAGAGATCACATCCTTCATAACTGAGGATGATGTTGTTTACAGACCTGGAGGTGAGTTCTTGTCGTGTGACACTATGTTTGCATGTGGGCTACACTCTTTGATATGTAAACCTTCATTCCTGGCCTTCCACTGTTTTACTTATCTGAAGCTAACACGACAGAAGTTTTCGTAAATATCATTGTTCCCAAAAGTCTTGAAACATACAAACTCCTTGGTTGAATTATTCTTTCATTTTAAAGTACCAGGTCCTTTTGCAGCAATAAGCTGCTAAAGACTGTCTACAGATTGTCCAGTGTTGGCTTTCTAAACTCTGCAAAGCATCATCAGCAAAAACACTCCCCCCAGGCTGCAGGCAGATGCATCACACAATCAATTCCACAACCCACTCTAAGCTTTGTCTTGAGCTAAGTCAATAAAGCAAAGTGGTGCTTCAGTAAATGATGTGATCGTGACAACAGCCATGATAATGATTTCATCCTGACGCGCTCTGACTCATTGAAAGTATGCTATCTCCTTGGGGGCCAAAAGGTACTCCAGTTTCTTGAACAGGTTTTTTTGAGCTGCAGTGTAAAGTCTTGACTCTTGTCAGATAAGACAGCAGAAAGAAAAGCAGCCATTTCCTCAATCACAAACAAGCACCTCTCTTTACTTGGCGTTTCTGTACTCTGGAGTGCTAGACTCACTGATATAAAGAAGCTAGGCTTGCTTATCTACTTACTCCTACCTTATACCCTGCACTTAAGTGTTGGATTAGATGATGTAGGTATTAACAGCCAGTATATTGGATTATCTTGTTTGTTTAATTTGGTGTCATCCCACAAATACTAAAGAGCTTTTTTTGCTTTAAGAGAAAACACTTGGATGGAGCACATAGTTTTATGCTTCAAGGGGCTGCAGGAAACCACAGTTTCTAATCTTTTTGTGACACATTGTGCATTTGTGTGATAGTTGACAGATGGCACCTGCCATGTGAAGAGGTAAAATCTATTCTATTGTATCTGCTCTAGATACTTTTTTAAATTTCTGTTTTAATAACAAATTCAAATTACCTTATTTTATGGACCAAATTATTAGGCACAAAGTCACTGAATGATCTATTTTTGAAATCATGTCATAGAAAAGGCTCAGTGACTTGTAAGGTGCATTAAGTGAAATAAAGCTCAGAAATATGTCCACAAGTCATTTAATCCATTAACCACGTTCACACTAACTGTAGGGCTATGTCCACATTCCCACCCTAATCCGTAACTACTAAAAAATCTTTACATTGCAAGAGGATCTTGTGCACTGGATTTTAAAAGCAATCCGTACACCATGCTCACAATTTTTCTTTCTTTTTTATAAAACGGCGGATATTAACAATTTCACAATGTGAGCATTTAATCAGTAAGAACATTTTACGATGTCTATTTGTGACTCCACTGTGTTCTGATGATGAAAATGTGGATGGTTTATTAAAAAAATACATTTAAACAAGTTTTTTTGTGCAAAAATGGTTTGATCACAGTGCATTGTGGTCTACATTTGCTAATGTAGTCAGCATCAGTGCACGCAAGTTTTTTGCAAAGATTTCTGGGAAATTTCAAGGGCACTCGATTTTGGAATCGTATAGTCGGACAGCACTACAAAATGGCTAACACGCTATACAGTGAGTAGGGAAAGAATTTGGACATCGCCTAGAACTTGTTTGGAACAAGCTAGATGTTAGCCACGCTAGAAGTGTTAGCTCTGTTAGCGTATCAACAATACCTGTAACTCTCAACCATGTTTGCAAAACCAAACTGATAGCACTAAAACTTTGACTATGCTAACTCCCAACCTTGTTAGGAACACATAAATAAAAGGAAAAAGTAATATTTTGACACTGTAATAATAATGCTACGTTCACACTGGGCTCGGTAACGCGCTTTCCAGCAACCATTTCCAATCAAAGGCTACAATAAACGTGGATATTTCAGGCTTCCGTGTTAAAAACTATCATATTCAGCCATAGCTACAAAAGTTTTTTTATCAGTATTTGGGCTCTACATACAGAATGAAAGAGAAATGAATAATTGTGGTTTGTGACCATCCAGAATTCTAAAGTCTTTCTTATATCGGTCTAGAGATGTGAAAGAAAGATTCACCAGATTTACACCGCTACAACATTTCGCACCAAGCCTCCTCCAAGTACCGGTACTTGAAAGTGCATTCTTGAACACGTGTCATGTACCCACTGTGAACGTAAAGTAATGCCCAACCAAACATTTTGACCTTGACAAATATTACAACTTTTGAGTGCGTCTTATTGCATGAAAAATATTGTACAGTTAAATTAATTTTTCTTAAGCTAGAAGTCCCATCAGTTGTCATGCACCTGGGAGTGTGAAATTGTCACTCTGGATTAGACCCATCCCCTAGGGTAGTGGTGAGCACAGACACAGCTGCGTTCAAGAACCATTTGGTGCTTTAACCCCCCCCCAATCCCACCCCTTCATGCTGAGTGTCAAGCAGGGAGGTACTGGGTTCCATTTGCTATGACTCGGCCTGAATTTGAACTCATGACCTTCCAGTCTCAGGGTGAATGCTCTACCACAAGGCCACTGAGATGCTGAGTACTCAGCACCTTCCATTTATGTTTCTGAAGAACCCTTTTTTGTTACCTTTTTTTGCAGAAAGCAAAAATGGGATGTCATTAGGTGTTGGTAGGGTATTTTTCAGCTCTACCTTGCTCAACACGATGTGGGGGTAAAACGGTGTAAAAGGGTTTATGTATGCATGTTTGCATTCATTGAATGAAAATGGAAGCAGTCAATCACATCAATGAAACGTTCAAAAGTCATATAAACAAAGTCTACCTCCTCAGTGCAATAGCAATATCTGATATTTACGTTTCGCCGTTGGACCAAACAGCGCAGCTGGTGTCAGTTTGATAAGGCATATTTATGTTTCCCGTCTTCTCCTTTAATTTATTTGACGTGCTCAAAGTTGCTTGAATGCTGAACACACTCCTCCTACAAAAAACGGAGCTGTTAGATCTGTTTAGATGAGGAAAAAGCGTCAACTGGATTGTGACAGCCTCAGCACTCATTTGTAATTTACCTCCCGGTGTCACCCAGTAAGAGCCTCCACCTCACCAACCAACTTCCATCTGTCAACTCTCCTTATTGTTGAAGTGATAAGCCATGTATGTGTGTGTTTCTACTGCTTGGTCACTGGCAGCAGCCGTCTTCAAATCAGATTTGATGCGTGCAGCTTAGGCAGGCACAAAGCCTTGCAATGGATTATGCTTTGCTAAATGTTAAATCCTTTTATAGCCGTCTAGTGACATACAATATGTAAAACTGACCACCCTCTGCGAGGGATTTGCACCATCCTAGACATGGGATGGGATGGAAGGTGTTACAGAAACATAAATTAAATCCAAATAAGTTGGTGGTTTCATAGCATTTTTTTCTCTTGAAGCTTTGAGAACACGTTTCTTCTTATCATATAAGAAGCAACATCAGGTTACTTCCCAATCTTCTTACTTTGGATGTCTTAAAGATGTGTTCAGGTAGCTTTCAGTGAATGGGTAGGAGGAGATGGAAAGTGAAGTGGGCAGTGTGAGAGCCTTTAACCTGCTCAAGCTTTGGCTTTATTAATAAAAAAGCACAGAGGAGTGTGTTTGAACCAGTGGAGTTTTTCTGGGCTGTGTTGCTGAGTGGAGCAACCCAGTAAAAAGGAAGAAAGCTGCTGATTTGAAACCAGTATCTTGAATTTTGATCTGACTGACCTGACATGTCCAAGCCTGTTTCCTGCACTCGTATGTCCATCTTTTCTCAGTTGGAAGAATCTATTTTATGAAAAAAATCAATAAATGAGTAAAAGCAGACAAATACCAAATTCTGCTGAGATTTATCAACATCACTGTTGTATATAAATACCCCAAAACATCAATTACTTTTAATAGAATTCATTTTTCTGTCAAACGTGCAGTAGTTTAGTCTTAAACAGACAGTACCATCCTCAGTGCTTATCCTCTTTCATTCTTGACTGCCATGCAGTGTCTCCATCCTTCCTAAATGACGGGATGTCTGCCAAATTTAAAATGGAGAGACCCCCCTCCCACACACACACACACACACATACACACAGACGCATGCACTCCTTCTACACTCCATTGTGCGTCAAGCAGCATGGCTGTCTCATCAAATTGGTGAATATGGGTATTAAATTTGGAAATGTATCTATAGAAACTAATCATTTCCTTTGTGTGGTCGGTGAACTACACAGAGCATGGCAGGCCCAGGGAAAAAAAAAGCTTTGTGAGCACGAGTGTGGAGGGAGTTGACGATGTGGACAGCTGGCACTTTTTTGCCAGTAAGGACTCCTGAGGGTGGGGGGATCTCTGTATGTGTCATATGAATACACTGCAGGCTGTGTGGCAGGAGATCGGCTGATGTACAGACAAAAGAGCTCAGAAACAACATTTTCTCTTTCTTATGACCAACTGTTGGTCACTGGTAAGGCCATGTCCTAATGTTTACCGGCCTGAGATTTTCCTCCTCACTCTAAGCACACGTAAGCTGAAATAATACCAGGCCATAGTGACAGGTTATGAGAGACAAAAAACACACTTTCTCTGTCTTCAGTTGTCCCATTGAGTCTGTTTATATCCTCACAAATTGAGCAACCCAGTCATCAGAAAATCCTGGTCTACATGGTAGTCCATTAACTAATATATTTCTCAGAACTACATGCAGGCTTAAAGAGCCACTCTGATCATATTTTTAGCTATTTTGGAAGCATTTCAAGTGGCCTTTAATTATGATTGACTTTTTTTTAGCCAAAATAATAATAAAAAAAAAACATCATTTTCTAGGACATAGTTTCTGCAGAGCTGCAATAGTTCATTAGAAATTTGCCTCTAATTTATGGATCACAAAAAGGATTCTTTACAAACAGCATTTTTTCATGTGCTCCTGATTCACAGTGATTTGACTAATACAAGCTTCATTTTCTTAATATTTGTCTTCCATCCTCAGAAAAATTCCACAAGGTCATTTTGAAACACCAAAAATGTTCATGTTTAATGATGTAACTTTCGAACTTCCTGTAATTTCAAAACTTCTTCAGGTTTGTTTTTTGTAAACACTGAGGCACCAACGGCTGTAATGTCAGCTTCAATAATGTGGGTACTTATATCCCCAAAACTAGGAAATATGTTGGCTAAAAGTGGATACATGTTAGGATTAATCTGTCTACGTGTCGCTTGAAAAATTCAATAATAATTTGCATGCGTGTGAACAGGCTCAATGTTACCTTTTTTAAAATGTAGTTTTGGTCAATACATCAACTGGGCTTATCCTGTGTGTTTGTGTTGGTTTGCTGTCAGTCAAGCTAACACTGTCCAGTCGGGATAATTTTGAGGACAAGCTGTCAGAGCAATTTCCTATTGAAACACGGCAATGTGAATCTGTAGTGTGCTGTTAGCTGAACAGATCTATTTTTGTAAAGCCCCCCTCTGCACTGCTCTCCTCTTCCCAAGCTGGAGACTCTGGGAAAAAAGGCTTTTTAGTGAAATACAACCACCTGCCGACTGCTAAATGAGAAAGCGTGGGCTAGCCAACAGGGAAAGGAGAGGGGTGGAGAGAGGGTGTTGTCAAAGAGCCTCTGTTCTCCCCCAGGAGCTCAGTCAGCTGTGGGCCTGCCCAATTGTAGGAAGCTGATGGTATCGTTTGCCAGGTATTTCACTCAGTTTTTCCAGCGAGAAGACGAGAGGAGGAAGGAAGAGTTGTTTTTTCTGGGAGGGGACAAGATAAAGATGTGTCCTATCACCTTCATGTCCTAACTAGTTGCAGGTCCACCCTGCTGGGCTGCACTCAGCAGGAAGACGTAAAAGGAAGCCTCAGCCATCAGCTGGTGTCACTGAAAGAACTCTTGAGGGAATCGGCTTCCTCCCAAGTTCTCTGTCCTTTAGCCTTCATACTTACTCCTTCTCATTTGGTGCCATTATTGCATTCCTTGTGCTGTTTCATGGTCGGATCAATAAAGGAAGGGGGAGGAGAAGCTCTTCTGAAGACACACTCCTTTAATTTTCTCTTTATGAATGTGTTCCCTTACATTTTGGGTCCAGCAACGCTTTTTAACAATGCAGGTGCATCCTGCCCAACATTCACTGCATGCAGCATGATCCCAACACACTTGTTTGATGTATTAAGCATGTCTGAAATACTCGCCCACAGCACCGCGAGCATGTTTAGAATGTGACTTGCTGGTTGTTGTTGAAAAAAGGAAAAAAGGAGAGCCAAGCTGATGGTATCTAAGAACTCCCTTCCCTCTGCAGGAATGCTGCAGCAAATTAAACATCTTATTTGCTTGATACAGAGAGAATAACAAAGGGCTCGTTCGCTCAGGGTAGGTGTGTTTTAGATTAGACATGCTTGGCAGCGTTAAGAGAATGGCAGGCTGAACAAAGAGCTTGAGCTGGGAAAAAAAAAACTGTGCGTGCATGTGTGTGTGACACCGGGTTATATCAATTTAGTCCATAGTAGCTGAAACTCAGCGGTGCAGGGTAATTAGAGAAACGGTGACCATCATTATGGGGTTTTAGTAAAGTGTGAAGCAGAAGAATGATCTCGGTTGGCCAAAGTTTTGAACTCTTGGCCTTTGTGCGTGACACTGCAGTCAGCATGGCTCACAAGAAGAAACCAGAGCGCTCCTCTGCAGCAAACGCCTTCGTACGGCTAAAACCGCGTCAGCCAGCACACGCTACAATCCTAAAAAATCCTGCCCATCCCCCCACACAGACCCCCATCGCAGTTAAAGCTGTCTCGTCCCTCCCCTTTCCACCTCTCCACTTGAGCGAGGAGACCCACTTCCAAATGCACAAAATGGCAGAAATGTTTAACAAGACAGGCGGTCCCCCTCCCACCACCACCACCACCACACACAAACCCAGCTGACCACTTCAAAACCCCTCCGAATCTCTTCCCCTTCTCTGCACGCAACTCCCCGAGCTCAGTTTGAGCTCCATTATTTCTTTATTGTCAGAGAGGCGGAGTCAGAGGCGTCCGCTGGAGTGTAACTTTGATGGTTTGTTTGAAAGTTGCTTCCACAGAAATGACCTTGAGGTAGAGACGCTCGGTTCCCAAAACGAATTCAAAGCATGCTCGTGACATTTAAAGAATAGACTCGCATGCTGTGTGTAAATGATTTCACTGGACCCCCACCTCCACCTCCTATCGTTTACACCCCCTCCCCCCATCTATTCTTTATGCCTGTTGATGTACTGGTGGGTTTAGAGAAGGAGATGTACCGTCTCCAAATGAATTTTCTGCCAAGGTGAGGGGACACTAAACCCTAATTCCCTGGATTTGACTCCTCTGAAACATGTCATCTCGTTCAGATTAGTCTCTTTTGTTCTCTGCCCTCCCCCTCCTCCCTCTGTCCTGCTCCTTCCTCCTCCTCCTTTACCCGCTCCTCTCCGTTACACACACACACACCCACACACACACACTGGATTGCTCACAGATCACACAATAGCACTAATGGATATTTTCATTCATGTTATCTTGTAAATGACTTCCAGGGATGATGTAGTGACGGGAGAAAGGAAAGGAGGGAGAGGAGGAAAAACGGGAAGAGGGCAGTAGAGAGATATAATGCCTCACTCAAAGCCAGCATGTGCGATAAACCCCTCCCTCCCTTTAGGAACAGCTCATTTAAGCCACAGCAGATAACAAGCCCACACACACACACCTCAAAAACAAAGCCAGTGTTGCCCCTCTACAAATGGTGTCCTCAGTGTCGGAGTCGTTTAATATCAATGGCACCCCCCCTTTTTCCTCTGAAGGTGGTGAGATGAACCACAGTTGGATCAATACATTTGTAGACACAAACAAATAGCAGATGATGACCATGTCAGTCAGTGGAAAAAGGAGCTACAGATTGTTATGGAGTGTTTGTCTAAGTCATACATATATATATGACACATTTGTTTTCTCTTTTGTATTATGTGTTTTTGGGGGGATTTATGTCAAGAGTAGAAAAAAAAACTATTTTTTTGCTAAAAAGTAGTTTGTTTTCCCCCCTCTTTTGCTACATATACAATCGACATATGACACGCATTTAAGAACGTGCCAAACATGTGTTCTTGAAAGTATTTTTAGTCCATAGTGTTCAGATTAGACGATCAGGGTGGGGCTTCCTCTCCTTTATCCTTCTCTACTGCCCACCACCTGCAGTTGGAAGAGACTTTGTGCAAATGTCGAAGTGGGACAAATCTTGTGAATCTTGCTCCAGGTTTTTTTCACGAAAGACTTGGTGCTATTTCAGGTGGGCAAAAAAACGCAAATTTGAATTTCTCTTCTGTGATCAATTTTCAGATGGTTGGGACTTCCATGAATACCGTGAACGTCACTATTACATTTGCTAAACCCGATTAAACGTTCAGCTTGCATTGTAGAGACTTGTGAAGCAGCGCGTGAACACTAGAGGTTTGAACGCGGAAGCCTGAAATACACGCTTACATAGAGTTTTCGTTGAAAGTGGTTGCTTAAACACTCATTGCCGATGCAAGAGGACCTGACAAGATGGCAGCTGAAAATCATTAAAGCGGAAATAGCACAGAGTTGTACTAGCCACTTATATTTTATTGGTTGATGGTGATGGTTTGATATTGTGGTGCTGGACCTACTTCTGGCTAATGATTTTCAGCTGCCATCTTGTCTGCCACCAGGTCCCCCTCTGCTGAAAGGGTATGAATCACAAGATTTGTTACGTATCTCGATACGTGATCCACAATGCATAAAAGATTCAACTAACTTTTTGGCAATACAAAACAGACCAATAATTTTACCAAAATGAATATAATCTACATAAAAATGATTAATTTGGTGTTTTAAGATATAAATGAAAGTGCTTTTAAAAGAGAAGCTATTTTTTTCTTTCTGGTGCTTTTTATTTTAAGCAACAAAAACAAAATGTTTTTGACAAAACAGCTTCAAACATAAAAACCTGGGAAATGTAGTCTTTTAGACTGTTTTGTGGTTAAAACATTGTCATATTCATTCATTAAGGCATTGTTTGCTGTACTGTGAAAAAAATGTTTAGTGCATGCAACACACAACCCTCACTGTGTTCTACCTTCAGCCAATTGAAATTGACCTGACTTGGTAGAAGCAAGCTTGTGATTGGACGTCTTTTTGTTTGCATCACACAAACATAAAAAGGCAAAGACAGTAGAGAGAGCAACAGGAAGAAAAACTGTCAAACCAATTATTTACTTCTTGATACCAACATAATGTTGATACTGCTGTTACTCTCATAACTAGATTGATTTTTTTTAAAATATGTTTTTGTTTCTTTTCCTTCCTTACTAAAAAACAATGCAAGAGGCTTGCTATTTCAAGTCTCTTTGCTTTTTCTCCTAAGTCTGGCAACACCTCGTTGTGACTAGAGAGCGGCGTGCCAGGTTTAGCTGTAACCATTAGCCGTCCCCCTGCCTGCTCTTGCTTTTCTCCTGGACAGAAGTGGCTGTGTGTTTTTGTCCTCTGCAGCGTGAATGTTTTGTTAAGGAGATGAGAGTTCACGACCCAGCCATACCACCAGTCACATTCAATTTAACAACACTGCCAGACAGTCCCCTCTTCTCACACAATGTTACAGGCCCGCTGCTGACATCATTAAGCACCATTTGACAAACGAATGAGAGACAAAGGCTGGATTACGTTTTTTGTTTTTTTTTTTGGTCTCACTCCAGCTGATCCAAAGCTAATTAAACACATGCGATGTAATGGTGATTATGTTCTTTCCAATATTCTAATATGAGTCTCTTATTAGGAATAAGTAAGAGAAAAAAAGCTACATCAAGCAAATTAAATTATAATTATTTCTGAGCTATTATCTTTGTGCAGTTGTGCGTTATACCTACTTGATTATGACAAAGTATCATAAAAAGCGTTGATTTCTAAACTATTTTCTTACAGTTTGACACTTTTCATGAAAGGACGTCTCAAAATCACAGTCTAAAACCTCAAAGAAGAAGAAGTAAAAATAGATTTCTAAAATGGGTGTGAATTCACAGCAGCAGTGTAAAGCCAGTCATTTAATTGTCCATACAGTTTATCTCCTTTAGAGGTTTGAAACTGCCACTGCATCTATAAATATTGCAGTAAAGTTCAGCATAGTGAAATGAAAGCCCATTTTTGCAGCCGTGTTTGTAAACTGTTGGCTGCACATTTGATTCCCGCTTTATGTATTTATATTAACATCTGGAGTTTAGAAACCCTTTTTGCAATATATTCATCACAAATATTGTTCATAAACTCGGATTGGTTTTGATTGTAACATTTTCTGGGTTTTTTGTGAGAAAATCTGAGTAAATATCGCAAAAAATTTAGTTAATGTTTACAAAAGTATTTTTAGGATGTAGATACTTAAAGCCAGTTGACTAAGCTAAGCTTGTATGTTATGAATGTTAGATTTTATAATAAGAGTACCATTTGTTGCATTTTAATGACTAATTACTTTGCTTTCTATAAAACATAGTATTAAATAAAGAAAACTTAAATAAATGTAAGCGTGTTAGCAAATGATCCCAGACCCCCCAGGTAGATTTGATCCCTCGGATGTTGACTGAGAGGCTGCGGCCATACCATGATGACTCCAGGGGTGGGATGATGTTTAAGTCAGTATTGCTCACTGGTGTATAAATGGAGTGGAACAATAACACAGTTCCCCTGTGGCATAATGTTAGCTTTGGAAAGGCAACCTCATCGCGCTCCAAAAGTCTTTAATCCTATTACTCGCATTCCGCTTGAATTTGACTCAAAACCAAACACGTCTTCTCCTCTAAAGTAACAAAACAATATTAGACAGAATTTGGTTGTTTAAAAGACATTTAAAAATAGTCTAATAAACACATGTTTCTTCCTCTCTTGCTTTACAGATTGTGTGTACATTGAGAGTCGGCGGCCCAATACTCCTTACTTCATTTGTAGCATCCAAGACTTCAAGCTGGTGAGTACATACTCTCTTTGTGTGTCTCCTTTCTGATGCTTCTTTGTTCTCACATTACACTGAGCTTCAGCAAAAGCACTCAAGCAGCCTTCCTGTTACCAGGGTTCACGTTTGCCTGTGAGAGGTCGCAGATAAACTGCTATCTATGGCTTCTAAAACGCAAAGGTTGCATACAAATCTTTAGTTTAGCTTTGTGTTCAGACAAAGAAGAGTGCCTACTCTGCTGTGGATTAGTTGGGAAAATAAGTTATTTATTGAATGATACCCATCTCTGTTTTCTTCTGAACCCTGTGTGGCTGTATTGTTTTAAAGCTAGAGCAGACATTTATTTTAATTAGCAACGACTTTATCAGGCTCAGGGAGTCTGCTGAGGTTTCACTTGTTTTTTCAGCAACAGGAAACTTAAAATGTTCAAGATATAAATAGGAGGTTAACACTTGCTCTTGCCATTTATTTTTTTTGAATGTTCTTCTCTTCAAAAAGGAAGTGGACTGGAGTTCACCCAAAACAAATTTGTCTTTGTTCTTGCAGATAAAAGGGGAGGAAAATGTGGATTGAGAGATACAGTTATCTTTCAACACTTAAATTTACAAGATTCACCACATGGAAACCATGAACATTGCATGTTGTTCTTATTAATTTTTTTTTTCCTGTGCTGTGTTTTAATGAATACATGGTTTTGGGATGTCACTGCTAAAGGATTGCGCCGTGGTTCAGGCTTTTATTGTTTCTCGGTTTGAGGAATTTGCTGCTGAAAGTCCACAAAATGCATAAAAAACGTTTCAGGACACAGAAATAGATTTTTGGATCTTGCTTGTTGGTGTTTTTTTAATTGGTCTTTTGTATCATTTCCAACTGCCAGGAATGAAAACTGGGACACATTTTTGGTCAAGGTTTGTAGTAATTCGACCACCATGTAATGTGCAGAGACAACTGGAAAATGTAATTGATGGGTTCATGTTGCCAAAGGCACAGCCAAGCCTCCTGGAGCTTGAGTGTTGTCAGTCTTGTAAGAGGTTGTATGTCTAGACGGAGCAAAAAAAAAACACACAAAAAAAAAGAAAACACTTGTTTAGGAATGACTAGGCTCCATGCCAAAGTAACTGCTACCAAAAGCCACATTCGGCTCGGTGACCGCATACAGAAACGGTGGAGCAGGGTGTGAGCGTCTGTGTGTGAGATACAATGCTTTTCAGATTAAAGGGCGGTTGTTGTGTTTAGAAGAGGTTTTAAGGTGAACTCCGGGCCCTGCAGCCGGTCCTCACAGCAGCGGGGCTTTAATCGGATTGCGGTCAGAGAATGCTGAGGACGGCAGGAATCCCTCCCCGTGCACCAACACACTCTCTCACATGAAAACTCACACAGCTGCACCTTGATTAAGAGCGCCCGCCAAGGTCCGGGGCAGACAAAGGTAATTGTCCAGGGAGGGACGGATAGAAACCTTTCTGCATGAACTGACCTTTCCCTTCAGCCCTCCAAAGTTTGTGTCTTTGTTGCTCCCTCCCCCAGTCCATCTGTAATTAATGAACAGCCATTTGCATGCTTGTACGTCTTTGAGCAGACTGCACCCGTGTCCTCCTCTGTTATAACAACAAGCCCTGCTGGCGCTTTAAACAGTGCAGATATTTTCAGCAGGCTTATTCTGTCACATGGCAACAGATCAGAGCTACACTTGTTAGATATACTCTTTCAGGAGGATCTTTGATTTTTTAGCTGCTATTGTCCATGTCGGTCTGGACCACCGCAATCCATCACCCTGTATTTAAGGGGAGAAATGAGCTACCCTAACGATTCACTTTTCTGTGTCTCATCTTGCCACGACATTTTAAAAAGGAGCTACAAAGGGTAATTTTGGAGGAAAGGAGCCACACATCCTCTTTATTTGTTCCCCTATCTCCACCTCTTGCCTTTGCTTGCACTGCAAGCTATTGATCAACCCCCCATCAGGGTGGTGGTGGTGGAACAGGCTTGGGAGGCAGAGTAGAGGGGGAGGAAATTTTATTGGTCCTGTACCAAACAACCTCATCAATATTGGCCCCCCTCACACACCTCTCCATTTTCCTGTCTATCTTCCCTTGTCTTTAGGCTGAAACGCTCTCGCTTATGTACTGTATCTAATGACCTGTGAATCCAATTAGTGGCATGTGGAAAACCTGAACACAGCAATCAATCTACCGCACGGATAAGACCAAAAACTGAAGCCGTGGCTCTTTTTTTTTCACCCCTCTTTGTCTCACTTTCCATTTTTGTCTGTGCGTGTCGTTCTGCGCACAATAATCAGACACTGCAAGAAGACATGCAAAACAGAAGAGCTGGTGGTTTTGGGAGGGGGGTCACAATCAATTCTGCAGCATGATTGAGGTCATTCTTGACTTGGAGGACAATCATTTTCCCTGGCTTGTTTACTCAACAGTGGCAGCTGTGGTGCCTACTGCAACCTCTGTGACATATTGATCCAGCCATATTGATTTCAGCCTCCTGTCTTCCTTCCAGCATGTCTGCCCAGATACAAAGATGACCACTGGGAAGCCAATTTGAACACTTATTACAAATGTAGGAGCAAATACAGCATTTTTCAGAATTGATTAATTCATTGCCTTGTCCTTTTAATTATTTAGACATGAGTATCTTTTAGAAAGAAAAAAAATATTTTGTACAATTTCTATTAGGAATTTTATATGAAATCTAAAAAAACAGGGATCTTTTTATTAGTTTTACCAATATAAATAGATAACTTATATAGTCATTTTTAAACTGTATTTGAGTCTGTTAATGAAGCTTCATATGTTGATGACGATCACCAGCCTGTTAAAATGACCTTTAAAAACCATGACAGTTTTTTAGAGTATGAGAAATTATCCACTAAATGTTTTGTTTTTGAGCTTAGAGAAGACTCAAAATAAAAAATTGACCTTCAGCTTTCTTTTTTTTTTTTTTCCTTTTTGTAAATGTGTGTGTAACTCAATGTTTAAAGGGGAAACCAGCTCAGAAGTTGCATCAGGTCATTATGGGTTAAGGGGCAACAATCCTCCTGAGTATTTTCCCAACAGCGCTAGTTTCATTTTAGCCTCACTGACATGACCTTGTAATGTGTTAATGATCTCTATTTGTTGCGAGTGGAGCAGAGAGGCTGCCAGCTGCTGACCTGCGTGTGAGAAGGTTCAAGCTTTTGGCATGTTTGCTGATCAGGATTACAGTGTCTTCTAGCTCTCTAATTTATGACTCAAATCTTTGGTTGCACATTTGACTCGGTTGTAACTACTGACTGTATATGAGAATGGGACTGAGTGACTCATGTCCCAAATAGGAAGTGCCCGCTAGTTCCAAGAAGCCAAAATCCCAAATACTTCTAATGAGAAACAAGCTATTACTCAGTCACTTTTCTTGCTCTGTGACCTTTTTTTTAATGTTCTCATTAATCAAAATATTTTTTTCTATAGTGCAAATTATTAAAGCTATAAACTGTAACTATTGTGTTGAACGTTCGAAACGTTTGAGATTCTCCCATGCCCACTTTTAAGTGGTAGGGTTGCTCACTTCTGGTTGGCAAGAGTAGTTACCATAGAAATGTTGATTGACCAACTCGGTCAATTTCTGGTTCCAACTTGTCTGTACCATTAAAAAATTTTGACTGAATTGACTTAATTTCGTGGAGCCACAAGTAAGTCATTATCTATGGGTGATGTCACACCAACTTAGTCCAAATCTCATATACAGTTAATGCTTCCAAAGAACTCACTCCTGACTGGCGACAATGATTTTCATAGAAGATCAAACTCCTGCTGCTCTGCAGAAACTATGTTGTAGAACACAACACAAGTTCTTTATGTTGCCTAACCATGAAATAATCTTAAAGACCTCTGGGAACGGTTTTACAACAGATCAAAAGACGGTTAGAGAGTTAAACCGCTAAGTACCATGTTGTCTAGATCTTCACCAGTCCATCCTGCCTTTTCCATCACCATCTCTCTATTCCCTCTTACATGTCATTCCTCTCTCATCCCCACTCTTCTTTATCAGCTGTCACTCATCTCCCTGCCTACTCCTATCCGATGTTTGAGTCATTGTGTCCATGTCCTCAACGCTCATTGACCCCTCTACCTCCCTCTCTGCTTGTATCTAACCTCATTTGCTGTTAGTGGCCAAGTCAGCTGGGCTCCATCCTCCCTTCCCCCTTTCTTTTCCCCCCGTGCTCATTCCTCTCTCACGGCTTCCTCCCAGCATCTTCGTCTCCCTCCCTCTTTCGTTAATGGAGTGATTGCAGTGTTTCTCCCCCAGGGATCAAGGGATTTAGGAGCCTAGTACACCAGCGCACACCCTCTCCTTGTGTTAGCCTTACACCTGCACATAAAGGGAGGCCCGCGTGCACGCGCACATCTAACTGCTTACAGACATTTAATTAGATGCTACATACAATGCAATTATCATGCCAGGAGTTCATCTCATATGTTGCGAGTCTGATCAGCTGAAACACATGTAGGATTTCTTTGTCATGCAACCAGCATATGGGAGTGCTATAACCACTCATTTTATTTTGTTATCAAGCTGTGGTGTAACTCTAAAACCTTCACACTTATTTTTTTGTTTGTTTGTAACTAGATGTTAAGTTACAAGCTAATAACATGCATTATGAATATGTGTGGCTGTAGGCAGTTTGTGTGTCAGTCTAATTTATGAGAAGTGCTGAAATAAAAGGTGTGTCAGGAGAGGAAATGAATCGCTATTCAGCCATAGCTCATCCTGATAAATATTGGTGTTTCTCATAAACTGAATCTATGTTGGAAGGTCTGTGTATTCCTCCTTTAAAACAGGCTTTGAAGATGTCTCTTATGTATTAATGATGTGCAAAATGGAACATTGTTTTTAGTGTGACAAATGTTTCTTATCTCGTTTTTTTTTCCTTCCCAAAATTGGTTTGAAGCAGTCCTAAATAAATGATGTCAATAAACAGATGGAGAGATGATTTTTAGCTCTAAGCATTTTAAGTTGTTAAATATTTTGAATTGGAAACAGCTGGTTGCTACTTACACTTTGATGAATTTATGTTAAGTCACATTGTTGCACACCTGAGGTTATAATTACCTAATTTGTAAGATTTTTTTTTTTTAAGATTTTTGCATTCAAATTGCAGAGTGCTCAAAATAAATTATTTCCATATTTCAGATTACATCCATACATGTTTACAGTCTATTAACCACACAGTTGTAATTTTTCTAATAAAATAGGTTTGATCTCTAAAATTCATTTTTAATTCCTTGAATAAAGCAACCTATTCAAATTCCTAAATTAAAAATGCATGATTAAGATGTTAATATATGTGCATAAATGCACGCTCTTAACATGAGCTTCCATTAGTTTTTCTCTGCACCCTGGCTTGCAAACCTAATGGAATTTAAAATGTTGTGAATTGTCCTAACAATGAGGTCCAACGGCTAATTAGCTTGCAGCCATCACAGATTATTGATGAAAAGTATCACTTAATTTGCATGTGGTCAGGATAAAATTCTGTCCCTCTGGTTCAACACTATTGATTTTCATGTAAAATAATTGTTTTAGTGATCAGACAATGAAGGATATTTTTACAAATTAAATAAGCTCAAATTAAACCTTTTAATTCAGATCATTGTTGCAAGTTAAATTACTCTTAAGTTTATGTTGTCATCGCCAGCTTGTAAAAGACTGCTCACTAGTCTTCTACTGTTTATTTTTACAAAAACATAAAGGTAGGAAAAGCTGAACAGAGGAGAACCAAACTGGACTACATGCTATTTCCCTGTAAAATAAGTAAACAGTGCTGCAAATAAGAACCACATTGAATTGTAAAGTTATCACTGGTTACTAGGGTTGCAACGATTCACTTTCCCCGCGGTACGTCTCAAACCTCAAATTTTGGTAATTGTTTTGTTTCAGTTCAATATACGATTTATCCATTGCAACACAACAAAAAACTACAAATTTTCAAAAAATCTTTGTTAATGAGCAACTAACAATAAAGAAAAACCTTTTAGTTACTCAGCCGGGAATAATGTACTAAAACCAAATCAAACATATTAAATTTAGCACAACACACGTGTTTGACTCTGTCAGCCTAAAGATATGCAAATGTATGCAGGAGGGATGCAATGATTCACTATCCCCCACGATTCGGTTCAATGGTGTAATCGTCTGGAATATGGAAAAGAGAACCAGCAACACAATAAAAACACAGAAGTCAAGCAGCAGGACTAGCGAAATTCCTTCAAAGTTAAGTCCAGGAAGGACAGTGTTTTAGTTGGTGCTGAAGCAGTTGTTCAGGAAACCAGAGGAATTGGCAAAATTTAGATCCAGCAGATCCCTTGGGTCCTGCCACCAGAAAGCCATAATTGACCTTTAACAGTTACAAACTGCCTTAAAGTCCCACTCCAACCATATTTTTTTTCTTTTGTAAAATCATTCCCAGTAGTCTTAAAGTTATGACTGTGCAGTTTTTAGCCAAAATCAAATTGTTTTTAAAGAAATATTTTATGCCCCGCGGCAGTTGCTCATTAGATATACAATTCTGGCTTGTGGGCGGGACCGTTGGCTCAGACAACCCCGCTCCCTTCCCGTCACTGGGAGCTCCGTCTGTATGCTCACGCATGAGATTATAGCCCCAAGCTAGCATTAGCAGCGCAAAAATAATGACGACCAATGCTAGATCAATCCAGCTGTACACTTTAGAGCCAGAGGCCAGCTCGGACGAGAATCATGAAAGCACACAAAGGGGTGGAGTACCAGAGTGGTAGGAGGGTATTTGGCACGCCGAGTCTTGTGTCACTAGCCCAAGGTTTTTCTAGCATCCAGTTTTCTGATCCAACATGATTTTAATTGAGAAATATTCAGATTGTAAATTATTTTATATAGATTCTCTATTATGAGAAAAATACTACAGGAACATGTTAAAAACAAGTAAAACTGTTTTAGGACATATTCGTATTTTAAAATGTAGTTATCTTTTTTCAACACTGTATAGAATAGTTCTTGAAGTATCCAGATGGTTTGTACTGTTCGAATTTAAAGGGAAAATTGTGGCATCCTTGCTGGTTACCATGGTGCCAGTTTGCTATCCCTTTTTTTGTGTACACCATCAAAGCAGGTTAATCAAAGGAAGCACGGCATAAACAAAAACCTAAATGAGGACATTCCACCCCCCATTATGGTGATTTGGCCATTTAAGTCAATAAAATGTTTGTGTCTAGTCTGCTTTCAATGGACTGTATTACCCAGACTGTGTACAGTCTCTCATTGGCACTGAGTCATCGAGATGATGGTAGGAAGTTGAACAGACAGCCATCACTTTTTTGTTGTATTTGCCTACAAGCCCCAAGTTCCTCTTTTTATCTTCCCAGTCCTCCCCCTGTGACCAAGCCTTCTGCCCCACCCCCCGCCAGACATTTCAGATGCAATTATGGATCAGTGAGCACCACCATCAGTCGCACTTCTTGTTAATATTTATCGAGTATAGCAGCAGCCGCTGCCATCTCCTGAGAGAGGGGCACTACAGTCATTAGGAGCAATTTTGTGTGTGTACTGGTGTGTGTGTGTGTGTGTGTATTTGCGCTCCACTCTCCCCCCTCACTCCACAGTCCATTCAGCTGCTGTAAGCGAGCCGGTCCATATCACAGGCTTGAACATGTGGAGGTGCAAGCATTCACAGTTGTGTGTTGGTGTGTGTGGCTGTCTTAAGTGTCAGCTTGTCTCTGCGCTCTGTGTGAGGAAGCATATTTGACAAGGGCATCTATAGACATGACTGACCAGGAGAGTCTGCTGCTGCTGCAAGCTTTCTGACTGAAGCCTTCTGTCTGTTTGCTTTCCTATTGAGTCGCTGTTCAAAGCAATGAAATTACAGCACAGTAACATCTGAAAGCTTAATGTCCTTTCATTGTTGCGTGAAATGAAAACTGCTAAAAAGTTTTTCTTTTTTTTTTACTGCAGCAGAATTAGAGCATGAAAATGTATTTTCCCATTTCTTCTTTTCCTTCACATCAGCTGTGTTCATGTTTTCCCTCACACTTGGCTGCTAAAGACCCCTTTCATGTGACGTCACAGCGCCGATGAGAACGCCCGCTCCACCATTTTGGGAGTCAAATTGTTGAAGACAAATAGAGTGCTACAGATCTTTGTCATTTCGATCTTTTATGGTGTCTGTCTTTGATCAGTTCAATTCGTGTTGTTGGCGAGACAAAATAAAGAACTGCAAGGTCTGCAACTGATCAGAATCAATGTCTGGTGTCTTATAGAACACAAAACCATTCAGCGATGCTGCGAGGAGGAGGTCACAGTGTGCATATTAAAATACTGGCTTACATAGTATTAATATGTATTCTTATATACTGGCAAAATGCAAAAATCATATTTCACAATGCAATGGACATCAATAGTATTAATATTCCAATAATAGTTGATCATCCACGTGGTGTGGGTGAGGATGACTTAGACTGAGACAATAAACAGCTTGGGCACATTCCAGCTCTGCAGGAACCTGTGATGCTGCTTCCTCTCACATTTGCATGTTTTGGCAAAAGTTTGTGTTTTTTCCATTGTTCGATCACCGTTATAAACAACAGTAGTACCTGTTCCAGTCGGCACCCTTTCAGAAGTAACGGATTGGCACCTGCACCGGATAAAACTCAAATATGCATCATTTTGAAGACAAATAAAAGTGCAACCACTGGCCCGCCTGCCACTAAAGCCTCGTTTCCACTGAGCAGTCCGGTCCGGTAAGGAGTAGTGCGGTAAGGTCCAGTTAACTCTGTCGAACGTTTCCACTTAATGAAGCCTCTCTTCCACTGAGAGGTTTGTTTTTACGGTGCATGTGTGGTGTAGACCGTTAGCCGCTAGCTCACCCTGTATCACACCGTTGCCAAAGGATGACAAGGAACGTTTGTAGTTCCACCGCAGACCAGGCCTTGCTGTTTGCAGGCATTTTCAAAATAGATTTGTGACCAAGAGTACACAGGAAACCACAAAAACCCGAATGCTTACAAAGGTTGGAAACTTTAGCTTAAATGAGCGCTATATTGATGCTTTCTAATGTCGTCATCACTTTCTGCCAATCAACGAGTGGCTACAGAGGCTCCGCCCCAACTATTGTGCTCCATTTTTCAATGGACATACAACTGATGGGGGCCCCCAAGAGGTAAGGGTCGATGCTGCTTAATAGGTCCATTTTACAATGGAAACTCAAAATACTGGACCATACTGGACTGCCCAGTGGAAACTAGGCCTAAATGTTTCTATTTGACTGCGATGACCAATCATTACTGTCTTTATCCGATGGAAATCGGTAAAACGAGATGCTTGAATTTTGAGTTTTTCTTTTGTGTTGACCGACAGCAACACGTGTACAATGATGATATTTCTCTGAAACTAAAGTCATCGATTTCACCCGTTGGATGTATCACAACAATATGTTCTTGACTCCCAAAATAGTGGACAATGGTGCTCGACAGGAGGGGTATATAGGAGCCATAGACCAAAGTTGGTGTTGTTTTGCCTGTTTCTAAGGCTTCTTTACAGTATCAAGTAACTTTTCTCTATTGAGATTAATGCTACAATGTGAAGTATGGGGCACCCCACCAATCCTCCCCTCTTCTCCCATTCTCTTTGCCCTCCTCTATCTGCACACTTCAAACTTCATTGGGGTGAAGCTGTTAATGTCATTCTTTATAATAGCATTAGGTAATTTAGCTGAGGTGTTGGGGTCAGGAGCTGCAGCAGCTGGTGCTTTTTTTCTTTTTTTTTGGTCGGCAGGCTCTTAAGCAGGCACTTTACAACACAGGAAAATAGATCCCTCTGTGACTCTGGTGTCGGTTTGCATGCATGCTGCATTTCTCAGATCAAATGGAGACGGGGATACATCTCTCGGACAGCTACAGCTTTGTCTCTTTGGGAGTCAGGTTAGATTGATTGTCCACATGTGGGTAGTGATGAATAAAAAAGGAATACACAAGCTCAAAAACACATCACATCCCAAAAAAGTAGACTAAACTGCTTTCAGCCTACTCTGTAGGTAACATTTACTCAACTCACTCTCCATGAATTCTTGTCAGTTTTTGCCCTCTTTTCATCTTTTTGGGGAATAAGACTTTTTTCTTTCACCTTCTCTAGTCCCCCTTATGCATTGGCTAAATGCTGCTATGGAAACTAGTTGTTCAGCCAATAGGATTATCTCTTTTTGTTAAATCGAAGATGGGCGGGGAGAGTACACAGACCGAAATCAAAATGGGGCTTGTGTGTGTTTTATGAGGGGTGATTAGTTTCCCAGATGGGGAGTGGGTGCAGCCTTGGGACAATGGGGGTTACTGAAGGGGCCAGGCCAGCGGCCGTAGCGTTTTCACCGAGCTTTTAAAAAGCTCAATCAATAGCCCCCTCTTTGACCGTTGGTAAATTATTCAGTGAACAAGCCTTTTGCTCTCTCTTTTTTCCTCTTTGAGTTTGATTAGTTCACTTTTATCAGCTCGACTGCATTTCTGACAGGCCGATCACATGCTAATCGTTTGTATCATCTTCAAGGAATGTTATGACACAGAAATATAAATGCCAATTTCTGAATTTATAAAGGTTCATCTGCTTCTTGGACTATTTTGTCTGCTTTGCTTCTGGACTTGAATCACATTGTTTGCATTAGGGATGAATTAACTTAATCCATGAATAGATTCAAATTCCTATGATCAAACCAGATGAATCTGTCTTGGGCAAGTTTTAGTTTTTTTTATCAGCAGAATTGCTGCTTTTATAATTATTAATTTGTGAAATCAATTATTTTGGTAATAGACTAAGTCTTATTGTCAGAAAAGCATTGTACTACCTGTTTTTTGTAACTATTAGTCGACTTGATCAATGAATCGATTTATATTCCCACAATCCAACCAGACTGATATGTCTCAAACAGTTTATCAAGTCGTCTTGATCTATGATATTATAGAATTGTTTTAAATTAAGTTAATCGATTATATCAATATTGGAAAATACCATTCAGATTGAAGCACGGTCGGTTTAGTTAGCTAAAATGTAAAAATAACTAAGTGGCAGCAAAAAAACGATCATTACAGTCCAATATGTGGAAGCACTTTGAATCTTCCAATAATGTTTGTATTATTCTGTTGTGGAAAAGCAACAGTGGGCTGAACTTTGTGAAACTAAAATGTGAATGGATTTGATGTTAACTTGTGTTTGTTTGTACACATACTTCCTTGACACTTGATTATCTTACAAAAAATACAAGAAATCTTGAAAACTTCACCTGCACTGTTCAGTACCAGCTATTTATCACTGTCTCACACAGGTTGAATTTTTGGCTAAAGATGTCCTGGACAGATTTCGGGTCAGTGAATCGGATTGTACGAAATGAACCGATGCCGATTATGAATCGTATCATCAACCACAAATTATAGTATGAAACGAATTCCTTGTTAGTATGAATCGTTACACCACTAGTTTGCATTGATGGAGATTAAGAGGGAAATGCTGTACCATGGTTAAAGTATAAAGTTCCCAACGCCCCAAAATAACCAGATGCTCCCTCAAAGGTGGTTGGAAACTATTGTTTGTATTTCTTTCCCTAAAGGGATCACCTTTCTACTCCTTTTGCAACTAATCATTTTCCCTGCTCCCATTTGCAGTCTCATAACATGAGTGAATATTGTATTGTATGAGATTCTCTTGTCTTTCCGCCCCCGTCCCACCCCCTGCCCCTGCTGGATCTGGTAACCAGACACTAAACACATTTGTGTGGACTGGTCAAGTTTTAATTGGATTGGCCTCTGCTCTGAAAATGGTGGGCTAATTTTAACCCACCTCACTGTCTTCTCCTTCAGTGCATTACTGCACCTTAGTTCTCCTGTTCCCATCTTTTCTTCTTTTTTTGGCCTTTCACTTTCTCCCCCTCTTTCTGTTTGCTTAAATAGATATCTGGTCTGCTTCACCGCTGGTTCTCAGCTCAGCTCAGTGTAATTTCCAGCTTGTCCAATGTGTGACATGCCAATAAAAAAAGAGAGGGTGAGGGAGAACAGGAGCGGGGGAGGAGGGGCAGAGGGTGGAACGCTGTGGAAGTGGAGATTTACAGTGGTATCGAGTTCACACGCTTCCACCAGGGCCTTATTTCCCCCTCGCTTTCCCATTAAAGAACACATGGTGCAAATTAACTCTTGCCAGTAGGGAGAGCAAAGGGAAGTTAAAGAGGAAAGAAGGGCTTCGGTCAAAAGAAAGGAGCAGACACGAAAAAAGGAGAGGAAATTTCAGGAATGGCTGTGAGGTCTGAGGAATGTATACACTTTGTTCTCTGGAGCCCGCAGCCTTTAAAACAACAGCAACATCACCACAGGCTGCCATCTGCAGTGTCTCCCCCTGCAACAGCACCGCACTCTCTACACGGAGCCTCTGACATTTCATACATGCGCTGCAGCTTGATTCACAGCTAACTCCGTCCAACTGCCACCCCTGAATGCTTTCTGATTACAGGCAACACAAACCAAACACACATGCTCCCACTTTGATCGTGGAGGGGGAATATCTTTGTCTGAAAACTATCAAACCCAAATTGTCCAGAACAATCAGCCTGCGCATGTTCAGAGGAAAACCCGGAAACCAAAGAATGGAATCTTAACATTGTGAATTTAGCTGTGGAAATTCTCCAAAAGTAGTGTATTAATTATTTCAGTTTATCTTTATTAAGTGAGTATTTTTTGTCGTGCACATACGGTTTGTCTACTTTTTTTGCTGGCTGTATTACGTCTGCAGCTTTTGTGGCTGCTGTTGCGTGTGCTTTGATGGAAGGAGACTGCATTGTAATTGCATGTCTGTCACAACCAGAGGCTGGGCAGCAGAAACTGCAGCTGCCAAGGCTTAAAGATCCGTTAGCACACTCGCAGTACACCCTATTTATTCTCAGCTCCCCCTGCTAGTCTTTCATGTGCTCTTTGCTTATATATATAGATGACATTAACTCACATTCCTTACTGGCTGTAATCTGTAGCAAGGAATTATCATTATTCTGATTTCACAGCACCGGCAGTGTGCTTTATTGTTTTTTAGTCTTGGAAAGTGCGCTTCAAACACGGCGCACATGATGGTAAAGACATTTCCTGCCTTCAAAGGGCCGAGCTGTGCTATCCCCCTCAGTAGCTGTATTCATTTCTCCTGCTGCCACGCTCAAATGCTCTTTGTTCCTCTCTTTATAGGAATGTACTTAACACATCGGCTGTGTTGTGTTTGTGAACAGAGCTGCCTTTGTTCCAGCAGCCGGTTAACACTTGTGTACAGAGCAGAGAGAAGAAAGTCAGCGTTATTAAGCCTAGTGTCAAATTAGCTGAAACACTGTCTTAGTAAAAAAAAAAAGAAAAAGATTAAAAATATACAGACTTTCCCCCTTAAATCTCTATCCGCGCAGCTCTCGAGAATCTCTTAAATGCTGCCCTGCATTTCAGTTTGCATTTGGAGCTTTATCAGACATGCCGCTTAAAATGTTTAAATCCCATTACCAGCAGAATGAAAAAAGTCAATGAGAAGATTAGATACATTTTTTTTTCAAATTCATGGACTGGCAAGGCGAATGTGTTTACATTGGAGGTTTTATACACAAAGGCCATTCAGAATAGACGAAACATTTCATAAATGACATAAAGAGCAGCGTGTTTGTTATGCCAGCACAAGTACGCTGCATCACATAGAATTTTAACTTCAGCGTCATAAGAAGCGAAGGGTGGGCTGTTGAGCTTTATAGCCCATTTATGGTTTTCCATAATGTCATCATTTGTAGTCAAAGCACTTTTTTACATCCTCTCATCATTTACTCTTTTCATATTTTACACCCATCACTCTGCTTGAGGATACTTGTGCTCCGCCACAGTGACTGGTGAATGTTTGATCTGAATACATTCACAGAGTAACCAGAGTTTACAATGAGAAAAAAAGAAACTGCCATCCGTTCCCTTCGTTCTCCCACCCTCACCCTTCTCTCCAGGTGAAACGGGATGATTTAATGTGCAGCCCTGTCAGAGTGGGGTAATGGAGTTGGTGGATGAGTGCAGAAACTCTCTCCATCAGCAAGTGGAGGGTGTGAAGGGGTGATGAAGGTGATTGAGACCCCCATCTGTCTAGGTGCGCTCCTTGGATCGACAGTGACCTCTCGTCCTTTCCTCCCTGCAGAGCTGGGACACACACTCGCACAAAACGCACAGCTCATTTCTTCAGTGTGCACCTCGCAGAGAAACATGTGTTTACACTCTTCAGCTTTGGACTTGTGACAGGCCTTTTGAAACTGAACAGCCTTTTCAGCTCACTGCTTTAGCCACAAAACAAGATCTCCAACAATCTTGCATCATTAGTGATATGGCAACATTGTGTTTAGCTCCTCAGAGTTCACCCAGCTGATCATTTTTGATGAATTCCTGCAGCGCTGAAAAAAATATGTCCTAAAAAACAAAAGGCGTTTTAATTTTGGCTCAAAACTGCATAGTCAGAAAAAGGACCACTGGGAACGATTTTACAATAGTAAATAATATATGTGGAGTGGGACTTTAAATAACTTTAAATAATAATTTAAATAGAAAAATAGAAAAACGAGTACAGGTATTTGTGAAGTCCAAGATTGCTGATTTGCAATCTTTATAAATATAGTAGCCTTTAGCTAAAATACTCAACAGGCAATGTCATTACTGAAGAATAATGTTGGATTTAAGCATATCAAATCTTTCGTTAGTAGCTAGCTAAACTTTCCACATATCGGGGCCATGTTGCTTCGTCAACGGGCGCTACCTGATTCTGCTTCCAAGAACTCCGTTTTTGGTTAACACCCTAGCTGCCAACTCCTGTGCTAACACTCCTGTTAGCACACGCTTTTAGTGTCAGCCACTCATGCTGCTCAAAAAACTTTGTTTACACTAACGTAAAGTCATTTGGCACTTCCACTAAAGACGGAAATGTCTATATGTAAAAGATGTTTGTAGGTCACGTATTAAAGTCAAGGCCCCAGGGCCAGATTCGGCCCTCCAGATCATTTTATTTTATTGTTATTAATGGCCCAATGTTATCTCTAACTTGTATAATTTTGACAAAGTATATTTTTATTGAGAGTAAAATACTGAAAACTATTTAAGATTTAAGTTGATTTATTCTGGAATAATATGCCCGGCTTTTTATTATTCATAGTTATGTTTTTTTTAAGTTTTAAAAATGTAGTTTTAATTTGTTTATTAAATGGCCCACAAACTGAGGTGTGTTTTGGATTTTGGCCCCTTGTGTGATTTAGATAAACACTCCTGGTTTAGATAAAAAAGACAGATTGTTTTCATGTTGTTACAAAGTCATTTTTATTCTTCAGTTGATGTCATCCACTGGACCTGTAGTCAGCCAAACTTTGAGGATAGAAAAACTGGAGAACATTTGTAGGATTTGTTGTAAAATGATCCAAAGCTGCAGTGACATTTCCGTTTTGTTTACTGCTGAAGTTAACCAGGAAGTTGACAGAAAAACAATTGAGTGTGACACTGTTTAAAGTGAGATACCATTTCTTTCTTTCACGATCTCTGTGTTTTTATTTAAGTTTTGTTGATTCTAATCTCCTGTCTTAAATACATTTATAAATTATGGTGTTTAAATACATTATTTAAATATTCATTCTAATTCAAAAGACATACAGTAGCAATTATTCAAATATAGCATTAAATAGAAGAACATTGGTTTGATCTGCCATCTTAGTAACAACCCACAGCTCTAATTCTGACTGTGCTTAGCTGTTAACATAAAGCGTCATGATCAACATGAACATCTACTTTGCTTCAGCTTTAAGCCGGAGGTTTCAGTTATGCTTATCAGAGCAGGTCTAACAGCCGCTCTCTTGTACGAATTGCTGTTTGTAGCTTTTGCTCATTACAAAAGCAGCAACTGGACATAATGAGGTGCAAACTGTTTGCCACCATGTTGAAATGCCACATGAATGCCAAATGGCATTGAGGGTGCGTAATATGTATGATTCCTGGCCCCGTGCTTCACTCTGCTGGATAGATGCTCCACAGAGATAAGTGGTTGCTTTTGTTATGTCAGCCCACACTGCTTTTTTTTGCGTTTTTGCCTCATTGGTAAGGACTCCTCATCCAAAACCTCCTTTCCTTCATAGGCTTTTGTTATCTGGGAAATGAACGAGTGCTGGTTAATTAATTATTGTCTCGCTCTGAATAAAAACTGCTCCTCACGCTATCTAAGCAAGCTTTGTTTCAACTGGAGTTCCATCACGGGTCTGGATGAGGATTTGGGTTTAGTTCTGCTTGTTTCTGCATAAAATCACATGACAGGACTCCGCCTGTCAAGCCCGACCACAACTCTATAAAGCACCAGCCGTATACAAATACCGGAGCATGTTTACTCCTATGCCAGATGGCTCGTGATTTGCTAACACGGTGCACCAACCATATTTAATATGATAATATGTCAGGTTAAGCTTCCAGTCAATTGATCCTTTGAATGAAAGGATGCAGTGTTTTCACCAGGCGGTGCGGCAGTCACTGAGCTTTATAGCCTTTATAGCAAAGAAAGGCTGCACGTCCCCTTCCTTAGACTCTGTTTGTGTGTGTTTGCTACACTGTATGTGAGCAGCCTGAGTAATCACTCCTAGCTGGCGGGCTCAGAGGGGGAGGAAGAATCAATGCAGTGGCCTATGAAGAGAGAAGAGAAAGGAGGAGAGGGCAGAGGAGGAGGCTGATCAATATCATAGCAGCAGGGTGGGGTAATATCCACTTCATGCAGAGCCTTCACAAGCAGGGAGGATTGTGGGAGAGTAGGTGGGGACATGGAGGGGGAAGAAGAGGATGAGGAGGGGCAGCGGTAAAAAGATGCAAATCTCTACGGTGTCAGTAAACAAGAGAGTCTGTGTCAATCACATCTGAAGTGGCACGTTTAGCATTCTCTTCTTTGCTTCAGCCATTCCGACAATGCTGGGGGTTGTGTTCTTGACAGCCGGCTGCCCATTGGTTTGGGACCGTGATGGGGGTGTGGCTTCTGGATAATAATGTATACGCTGCCATGGCGATGATACCCGCCGTGCGAGAAAGTCATCAATAATTCTGCCCTGTTGGATTACACACACAGTTAGTCATTGTTTGATAGATCACTCCGTCATCGACCGATCATATCATTTACAGCATGCAACCGACTACATCCTCCAAAAACGGCGCACCCCACCAAAAAAAAGGTGAATACCAGTGACAACACGGCAACAGAGGTGGGGCTCCACCAAAAAAAAAAAAAAAAAGCAATTAAAATTCAGACTCAGCTCTCCCTTTAAGCTTCTTTGTTGTTGTGCAATAATGAATCTCATGTTCATGCTGATTGCATGTAATGGTGAACTGTGTCTCCCTTCTGCTTGATTTAACTTCAAAGCTGTGACGGGGTTAGGCTGAGCGTGGCCGTTTAGAGATGGGAGACAGGTTGTGGTGGTGGACAGCTGAACTGTGCAGAAATGGAGTAGAAAGTCCCCAACAAACCATATGGTCACACTGAGATGCATGGATAATGTTCACGTATATGTCTAAAGGGTTTCATTCTCTCCTTGCAAAGGCTATAGCTAATTATTTTAACCAGAATTCTTACCCTTTAGAGCCCACTGCAAATGTGCTTACCTTCTTTAACCACTGTTTTTATTTTTAAAGCAGATTTCTGTTGGTGTGTTCATAACCTTTCAGTTATGCCCACAGGGCAAATCAGAGGTAATATCGAATGGAAATGTGACTTGCACAGGAGAACGCAGCATCTAAAGGAGGCGACAACCTTTTCTGTACGCGGTTTCATTTTTCCTCTCCTGCTGTTAGGAACTCATCCTCCTCTGCTCCTTTACAGAGGGAGCTCAGGCGAGTAATTCCCTCATCTACGGCAAATCCTTTACCTTTTCTTACCAAGTCATGGACGATTTGCCTGCACAAAACAAACGCACCCCGTCCCGTGCGTGTGGATTTATTCATGTTCAATGCATGTTTTTTTGATTTACAGGCAGACGCAGATAAATGGGTGGAGAATGCTTTGATGTGCCTGAGTTGTACGGAGTAGAGATGTTTGTGTGCTGTTCAACCTCTTTGTCTCCCACTGTTTCACTGTGTGTGCGTGAATGATTACCAGTGTGTTCTATTCATAATGCTTATAATCACTTGTTCTAGATCAGCATGGCTTTGTTTACTGTACTATTTGTATTTTAAAGTCCTATAGCTTGTCAAATCAGCAGCGAGAAACCACGCTGTGAAAATAACCCATGCTTGATAAATGAAAGTATGCATAATAAGTTCAATTGAATTACCCACAACATCAGCAGGTTTTCAAAGGGTATGACAGGATGTGTAATGTGAATAAATCTGCCTTTAAGAAGTGTTTTAGCATTACTTCTGTACATGCCAGGCCTGCTAGATAACGTCAAAACAAGTTGTAGGCTGCACCAGTCCAACTCTCTCATTTATTCTTTATTACACTGGAAAAACTGAATCTTAGGAAAGTAAAAAGACCCATTTTTCAAGAAAACATCTATTGGAAGAAAAATAATCACATCAAGAAAGTATTCAATAATAAAATAATCTATATTTGAGAAAACGTTTTTTCTTAAAATTAGAATTTATGGTAAAAACCTTTTTCTTACCCCGTTGGCAAATTCATTTTGCTAATTTAAAGAAAATTTGCTGAAAATGTTTGACTTATTTCATGCATTGCATACCTTTAGGTTTTTTACTATGCCTTTACCTTGATCGCATGTCTGAACCAAAATTAGATTTAGCCTGTATTCAGACTGGACGTATTTAGTTTACTTAAAGTAAACCAGAGTTTGTTTTCCCCCGATAATCCGGAGCAAAATATTTGGTTTGAATACATTCAAGCGGACCCTGGTCCAGGAACCGCTCTCTGGCCCATCTTTTGAGGTTGTCTCGGTTTGTTTCTAATTGGACTGAGCTCCAGTTCACTTTGAGTTTCCGTAGTCTGAATTGGCTCTGTGCTCGGATTGATGAGGGCATTTGGCGTAAAAAGGTGTGGATCAGTGATTGGCTGTGGCGACCCCTGACAGGA
Source organism: Oryzias melastigma (assembly GCF_002922805.2). NCBI lineage: Eukaryota > Metazoa > Chordata > Actinopteri > Beloniformes > Adrianichthyidae > Oryzias > Oryzias melastigma. The sequence continues at coordinate 6,524,816 of NC_050518.1, read as the reverse complement.
TACACTGAAAGAAGAACTACAAAATGAATGCTCAGTTTTATATTTTTTTTCCTCTCATTTTCATAATCTTCTCCCTGTGCAACATAGTTTTTGGATTTTCTGATAAACATTCATCTTGATTTTAAGCTATCATGTAATAGAATCAAAAAGGGTGTGAAGTAATTGGTATTTATTTAAGTGCAACAAAAACGGTTTCGTTAACATATACAGCTTGATACCATTGATCCTTTCCACCATTAAATGTCTTGATATTTTTCTAACTAAGCACTTATCTTATTTTGTTTATATATTTCATAATGTATTGATGTTTATGAATAGAGTGGGGTAAATGTGTTTTTTTTTTCTCTGTGGATGCAGCTCCTCTGATTACGCATATTGTAGCTCAGCTATAAATAGTTGCTTCCTGACATTAGTCATAGCCCTTACTTTATTCATTTTTCATTGTCAAACGCTGGTCTAAACTGAGAAACAAGCAGCACATTTCCCTCTAGCGCCGGGCCAGCCTTGTTATTGCAGCTGTGTTGTCTACAATATACCTCTTGTTGCAGCACAGCGGGGGGCTGCTTTAAGCTTTTGGCCCCCGTGTCTGTCTGGGTAAAAGTGTACACCAGTAATAATCACATTCTTCTCCAGCCTTCATGCTCCCATGTCAGTGAGTGCCCATTTAACTGTATCTGGTGAAATGCCTGCAACCCATTTAAATCTTCTAACACACATCAGATAGCGCATTGCATTTGCATCCACGCTGATGTATTGTGGCACACAGAGGCAGGTAATTTGCATGTGATTATTTGCATATTGTACAAAGCAAGCATGCCTGACAGACCACCCACCGCTCGGTGCGAGCAGCATCTGGCTGATACACAGCTTACATGATGTATTTCTGATAGGACCAGTGTCATCAGTGGAGACTGACTGACATGAGAGGTCACCTTCAGACGGAGAGGTGGGGGAGAGACGGGAGAACGGGATACTATCAAAGCAGAGGAAGCAGAGCCATCACAAATGATCTGTGTGTCTCTGCCTGCTTTTGCAGTCTGACATTAACATTCGCGGCTTATTTTCTTCCATCTGAAGCTGTCAATCTCCTCTCCTCTCCCCACTGGGTGTCTATGTTTGCAATAAAACACTGGTGTATTTTTGTTAGATTGATTATTTCTTTATCTGTTGGTTTATACTGACCATATATATATATATATATATATATAAAAAACACACTTTTCTAACCATCGTTACCATTCTGACGTCTTCCACCAACACACATCTGATCCACCTCTTCCACAGACTTTCCATTCTGAGGGATAAATGTCTGGGTGCATGTTTCCGTATCCGTTACACACAGGTGTGTCATTGATTAGTGCTGCCTTAATCAAGCCTTCTATTTCCTGTCTTTGTTTACAACACTAAGGGCGGCATCATGAAACTGTCACTGCTGTACAAGCACAACCACGACTGGATTAGCTGGCTCAGCAGACGCACAATGTGACACATTCAAACACACACACACAGAGGCAAATATTCTGTCATTTTTCACTTTCTGTTGGCATTCCTCCATTTTACCTATCCTGCTGTCATTTAATCAATATTTAAAATCCCTCCATCTGTCCTCCTCATGTCAAACTAAGAAGGCAAGGTTCACTAAGTAATAAAATAGCTACTACTTTTGGAATTCTGGTGTTTTTGACCAGGAAGACAAGTGTGATGCTTCAAAATAAAAAAGTGAAAGCAGAAACGACATATTTGTCTGGAATTTCTAAATTGCTAAAATCCCATAGACTACAATTGAGAAATAACTATTACTCAATTATATTTGTCAGAATAATCATTATTGCTCTATAACCTTTTTTTAAATAGTTTTTGGCCAATTCTCTTTTTAAAATATATTTTTTTCTCTGTTGGTCAAACTATTAACTGGCCAATCAGATGCCTCAGTAAAAGTAGGTGGAGCCTACTTTTAAAACGTTTGACAGATTCTCCTGAGCCTGATTTCAACTGGCAGGCATATGGACTTCCAACAAGCTCAATCCTGATTGGTAATAGTGGTTCCTGTACAAACATTGAGTCAGACGACTCGGTTCATTTGGATGGAGCCAAAAGTAAGCCATTTTCTATCGGTGACATCACACTCATTCAGTCCAGTTCTTACATGGGAAAGTCAAAACCACCATAAGTCTTTATTTGTCTTGATCTGTCCTTATTCAGCCTGGATTTGAATCAGATAATGCGATACTCATGTAAAGTGTCAGTTCTGCATTGACTCGATTCTGTCTTTTACATTTTGATGTTAACTTGAATACATCAAGTGTAGTTTTTAAGGGCTGGATTCTTTTTTGCTAAGATAATGCTGATCTCTGTTACCACTTAGTCTGATTTGAGTTCCTTGGCTGAAACTGCAGCAGAGCAGACGTGTGTTGGAGGCAAAGATAAATATTGAAGTTGGACAGAGCCTAGCAGTTTTATGAAGCATGTAGGTAACACTAGCGTTCTCAGTCCTCACTTTCTCTCACATTGTTGTACTCTATTGAGTGCGGTCGCGTTCCTCGTAGCCAGAATGGATGGTCACAGTGTTTTGGATGGTACATCTCCGTTTGGGTGGTCATGTGTGATGCTTGTGACTGTTCTGTGTAAAGAGCCTCTCTTGTTGCATGAATCCTCCATCAGCCTTTAGCCTCAATGCCTCAATTAGGATCATCTGTGAGTGCCACATGACTACTATCTAGCTTTTTTTTTTGTTTCTCATTTCCCCATCTCTTTGTCTGCCGCTTGAATAAAGAGGACCTCATAACATCCTTAAATCTATTTAATTTGCCCACAGCCGAATAGGCTGAGCTACCGACATTTATGAGTGTTTGATTAAACCAGAGAAGTAGGTTCATTTTAAAGTGGGTATGGCTGCGCTTTTTAAAAGATGGAAAAACATTGTAACATATCCTCTCAGTCTGAATTAACTCATTCCTAATCCTATATAGAGCGAGGCTGACAGATGGGTCCAGAGCAGAAGGTGCCAATTTAAAATCCAAACAGGTCAAGCCAAATGGAAGCAGAGAGAGGATGACACCCACGGCACAAAGGTCCTGCCAGCATCGGCTCTGCAGCTGGGACTTACCTCCACTCCTCACTGCTTTCTCCTCCCTCCCACACTGTTCATTTGTCTCTGCTGCTGGGGAGCTGGCTTTGCACGATTCCTTCACACAAACACTGTAATCACCATTTGTTGAGTGTTATTATATGCTCCTTAGTGGAGCAGACTTGCGAGACAAACCTTCCTCCAAGTAACTCAGAGTAAAACCCACAAACTATGAGGTCCGATCTTGTTTCTGCTGGCTCTGACAGTTGGATTTAGAGATCCTTTCTCCTTCCTCTGACAGCAGAGGCCCGGCCTGCCCTGTTCCTCTGCAGGGTCAGGAGGAGAATAGTGGTGCTTATTCTGAAAGGCTGTTATTTGTGTGTATCTCTGTGTGTTCACGCAGCATGAAGACATTACTTTTTGAACTCCTTCCTTTTTTTCCCCGCTCACCGAAATGTTAAAGATCGCATGAACACAGAAAATCCTTTACCTCACCGGCATCGAACGCACATGCAGGTTTTAGTATGTGTGCGTTCTGTCGTCCAGATGGAAGTGCTTATTGAGTGCTGGCAGAAATCTCTGGCGCGGTGAGAGCGGCTGAATGAAAAAGGAGGACAGAAAGCAGGGCGAAAACCCCTCTCCAATCAAATCTATCATCTTTCTCTGTGTGTGCACTCTTTGCTAATGCAAATATGTGTGTGTGATCTCTCAAGCCAGCTCTTCCTGCCTCACCTCTCTAATCTTATCTTGTCAGAGCAGCAGATTAGTCCTCCCAGATCCCATCTTTGCCACAAAATGCCACAATCAGTCTTTTGTTCTTGGTTGTGCTGCCTCTGTCCTTGTGACAAGCAAGGTGAGCATTCCCACACTCTTCCTCCCCCTGCTTCCACTTAAAGCCCTCGTGTCAATGTCACACTGCCTTCAACCCGGATCTACCCGACCCAAGGGCTCCTCTGCCCCCAAAGCATTGACTAACGAAGCAGTTTGCTCTGCTAGCCTGGCTGAATCGCTATGCATTCCTTTCTAACACTGAGCCGCCGCTTTTCCTGACCTCTCCCTTTTTTCCCCTCCCTCATTCTCCTCCATCTCCTTTGTACGTTTGAGATCTGCCTCTGATTCCTAGCGTCTCCTTTTCACCTCCTAGAGGAAGTCATAGATCCTGGTTTGCGTTGTCCCCAGTGAGAGGAAGTGGGGCTGGAGTGGGGGGGGGGGTCACTAACAGGGTTGGCTGAGGAAGAAGAGAGTGTTTAAAAAGCAGGGAAAATAAACAGAGTTTTCCTGTTAACGAGGTGCACTACTTGGGCTGTCATGTGGGAGCTGGAGGCTCTGGTGCTGTTTAAAGAAGAAACTCGGTTTGCTTTCACAGAGAAAGAGAAGGAGTTGAGAGTTGCAGGTTGTTAATGTTTATCCCTACCAAACAAATGACCACATTTTAAAGACCCACTCCAATGATATTAGTATTTTTAACATTTTTTTGTAGTAGTTTTCTCATGATGCATAAAGAAAATGTAGCGTAAAATTGCATTTCTGAGTATTTCTTTATTCAAATTGTTATGAATCAGGAACAGATGAGAAAAAAGCTTGTAGTTGTTGCATAAAATCTACTATTGGCAGACCACAAGCTCCATGAATCCAGACAAATAGACCCATGTACATCTCCGTGTTCCTCATCTGATCTGGCATCTGGCTCAAAACTATACGGCTGGATGGCTCCATTATTGCTATTGTTGCACCGGTAATGTTAGCTTGGGTAGTGAGGGGCTGTAAGATAGGAGGAGAAAGTGTAAACAAAACTCTGCAGAAAATATTTCTTAAAATTCAACACAGACTTTTGGATTTAGTTAAAACTGCATTTTCAGAATTAAAAGACCACCATTGTTTTATGATGATTGAAATGGGACTTTAATGCTGCTCCCTGACTAGCATGTGAGTGACTGCTTTTTAAAGGCCGGTGTGAACAGACATGAGAGAAAGTTTGCAGTGGCTGCTGCCGTAAACAGAAATGCGAGAAGAGATCGGTTTCAGCGCCAGAATTTGTTTCACATTGTAAAGTGGCATATTGATTTCATTCTCTTGTTCCTGAGAACAGACAACTAATCCCTCACTCTGTCCCTCTTTTTAAGTGTATACATTCACAGAATGCTCCCCTTAAATAACCGCACTGGTTCTTTACCCATCTGTGTATAGAAGGAAGCCTGCCCTTTGTAGCCAGCTCCTGCTTTCAATCCCTGTAGTATTGAGGATGTACACAGGGGCCCCCTTCTCTGGAGTTGACTGCACATGCATGCAGCAACACAAAGCAAGCTGCACAGCTATTATAGACCCAGGGGGCCGGCCACCTTTAACTTGTCAGATACAGATTTAACTGACTCACCCCCTTTATGCCCTTTCTCTTCTACTTCTGAAGTAGATGAATGCGTTGAACAGTCAGGAAGAAAAAAAATGTGTATTGTTGAAAATACATTTAAATATTCGCCTCGTATTTTAACCTGTCTGATGCCTCAAGATTTGCCTCAGGCCAGTTGGAGGAAAGAGATGGCATTGTGTTCATCCCCAAAGCACCACTCTTAGATTTATATCACCTCATGAATGAAGACAGCTTTGTACCCTGAAGGTTTCAGTGAAGCAGGAGGGCTGGTTGTAATTTTAGGGTCCTTCCACACTGAGGATGTTGCTTTTCTCAAACAGTCATTTGGCAAGTGTAAAAACTATGGATGTAAAGGGTGCAGATACACACAGAATAATCAATGTAGTACTGGGAGTATCGGTTGAAAACCACAGATACGAACAAGATTGTGTCTGTAAATAGGTATAAAATTGATTGGGAAGTAAATGATTGGTTTCAGGCAAACTTTGTCTTCCTGTTGTGCTCTCTACTGTCTGCCTTTTTATGTACATGTGATGCAAGAAAAACACACTAAATTACTATATGCTACGTACACACTGGACATGTGACTTGCGTTCTTCAAAGTGTGTTTAGCATTTAAGCGTTTGTCCTTTAAAATGTGTGTAGCTTTGCATGAATGCAAGAGTTTCTGAAACATGTGTTTACATTGACTTTTCTTTAAAAGTGGCCTCTTGAACGCTAGGGCTGGGAATCCCAGGTTAACTCACGATACGATGTGATTCGTGACGCATAGCTCACAAAATCAAAAGTATTACCATATGGAAAATATTGCAATAATCAATGTAATATCTTGGTAATCTACAGTATATCACTATGTTGTAACAAATATATATCTTTCATTTTCCCAAAACCTTTTTAGAACAATTTAAAACACAATATGTTCATTTAATGCCCTTTGCAACAGTCAAATAAAATGATCTGTTTATATAATGTGATTTATTAGTGATGGTTTTCACCCGTTAACGCGATATCAACGACATTGTGAGCCATGTATTGCGTATCGCTCCATATCTTGAGGTACCCAGTGATTCCCCGCCCTAATTGGGATGTGTATTGAATCACATGAAAGAGAAAGACAAACAACCTTAATAAAAACTTAAAAGTAAAACCCTTGTTCTCTGTAAAAAGAAACTCAGACCAAAAGAGCAGAAGTAAATGAGAGTCAGTGAAGTTGGAGCCTGACAGTCACACTGTGAATTCAGAGAAAACTGAATAAACAACAAAGGTTGTAGTGATCAGAGGGAATGTGCTCATCAATGTACTGTAGTCAGATAAGTACCAGGACTGTCATCTTCTGTGTACTCTTTTCTGGCTGCTTGCTGTTTATTTTGAGCAATACTGCCCCCAAACCAGCATCTGTTGTCACTGTGATGTTTCCAGGCAGCTTGGTTGGCTCTCAAAGGGGCAACGTGTGAAAACAAACCAAACTACAAGAAGATGTGAAATAGTTTGGCATTCGCCAGGTCGAACTGAGTCAGACAGACTGTCCTGGTGTGAACACTCAGGAGTGGTAATGATCTCACCACTTGTACCCTAATTCAACCCCTTCTGACTCTAGTTTTCCTTTTCTCATCTCATCTTTAAAACGCTGTCTTTTGGCCTGTCTTCTATGTACACTTCCTAGTGTTTAGAGCCAGAGTCGAGGTACGTTTAGCCTCTGGCAGGACAGACAAAAATGTCCGACATTATGCGACATTATACATCTTTAATCAGTTTACCATCATGCTTCTGGCCTGCTCCCTCTGTTATTTTCCTTGAGAGGCTTCGCACAATACCCCATTTTCTTTCTTATTTCGTGTGAGCTGTCTATCATTTTTCCATTTTCTCTCCGTTACCTAGTACTTTTTTTCACCCCGCATGTTTATAGAATTGTGATAATTGAAAGCTGTGCTTAACTCCCACTACGTGCTCCATATGTTTCTCTCTTTTTCTCCTCCCTCTTTTGCCTGAGAGGACTTAACGCTGCTGTGAGCTTCATCACAGCCAGCCGCTTTAGAGCTGAAGACGATGGATTGTCCAAGCAACATTTGCAAATACTGCAACCTCATATGGGTATTTTCTAAAGTCTGTTTGGTGAATTTGTGGACGGAAAATAAAATGTTCAGGTGGTTTGCTAGTATGAGAGAAAAGCTCATTCTGGTTTTGCTCTCATCTAGAAGGCAATAGTGTCTGTACATTAGACAGACAAGTGGTTGGAGTGGGTGAGATGACTGTTGGGAGGGAGGGGGAGGAGCATGATGTCATTGCACACATTTCTTCACACACAGTATGTCTGCTCGGGGGTCCTTGTCTCAGTCCATCAGCAGAGCTCTCCGTTGAGTCGCGAGAGGAGCGTGTGTGGTTGTGTGATGTTGCATGCATGCTCCTGTAATCATCCACAGCACCGAACAGAGCTGACTGACTGCCTGCCAGCTGTTGTTTAACACATCCAGGCTCCATTCCACACTCATCCCCCCCTCAATGCTCTTGCTTGAGTACAGAGAAGAACTGGGAAATGAAAATAGAAAGCTGGTGTATGGACTGCAAAAATAAAAAAGGTGGAGGGAGAAGAATGGGAAAGCAGAGGTAGGGTTTTGAGTGATTTGCTTGGCTGCGTGCGCTCTGTCTCCTCCCCAGTGACACAACAATGTACTCTTTCAATATCTTCCTTGTGACCTCATGTTCCTTTACGCACCAAAACATGCGCACACACTCTGGAGTCTGAAGAGGAGCGATGTTAAACTGCTCGTCTCCGATTACCGTTGCCTGTTTCCCTTACACATTCTTCACATGCTCATTTCCTCGACAGATGTTGTCAGGGTGGTGCAGGTGTCTGGTGTGGTGCAGCTGAATCCTTAAAAAAAAAACCGAGGATCCATTTCTGTAGAAGTTAAGCTTGATGAAGCAATCCCTCTAGTATTTTTTTAAATCAATTAAGCAGTTAATTGGGATCACTTTAAAACAGTTATAATTAAACATAAAACATGTTTTTTCCCCTCTCCATCAGTCAGATCATTATTTAAAGTTTTCCCTCTTTTATTCCTAGGTTTCCCTTGCTTTCAGAGACCTTGTTTTTACCTCAGTGCTGCCACTCTCTGATCATCTGAAGAATTTCAGGCCTTTTTTGACTTGCACTTCATAAAAAGACCAGTGGGTGGCAGCATTAAAGGCATAAATTCAACCCACTCAAAAAGAAATGCTCTTCCTATACATGAATGAGACATGTATACATCATCTGGATATTATAAAATTAAAGATGAACCTAGAATTTCATCTAGGATTTTATTTTCCTGAACAATGTCTACCCCACTGTTTACTTTATTAAGTCTGTAAATGCCCACAATCCCTTTTTAATTGACTTAATCTCTCTGCAGGGTTTTGGCCTCACTCTGTGTGAGTCATAAACTGTGCATCTGCACTGCAAAGTAATTGGCAAAAGACCAGTTTGTGACGTCGTAATCAAACAACACAATGCTCATCTTTGTGTGGAAGATTGCTCACACTCTGTGTGTCTGTGTTCCAGAGCAAACGGGACCATCTGCTGATGAATGTGAAATGGTACTACCGCCAGTCAGAGGTGCCCGACTCCGTGTACCAGCACCTGGTGCAGGATCGCAACAACGAGAACGGTGAGAGCGCCAGTGAGCCTTAAACACAAGTGTGAAATACAGAAAATACTCAAATGTAAATACACTTTTTTTTCTCCTTCTGTGAATCACAAATGTATTTATGTCCTCACAAACCCTCCTGACTCCCCGAGCTGCCGGATGGTTCTGGGAGCTCGCTGTGAATTGCATTTCAAACAGAAATCAGGTGACAGGGTCCCAGGCAGCCGAGCCAATCCCACGGCTTTAACGCTGTTCCCTCGGCAACATTCCCTCAGGCCAGACAGCAGCACTGTCAAGTGTTAATAACCCACAATGTTGTGTGGCCCTTGAGCATACACATTCTCAACACTGCCTATCACAGTGGACTTATTAGCCTCTAACACACAGACACAGGAACACTCAGTGATACTTTATTCAGGAATATTTGAGGAAGCTTGTTTTTATTTAAAAAAAAAACACCTAACTTCACTGTAATTAAAAATCTTGAGTAGTTGTTTTTACCATTCAGGATTTTCCTCAATTCCTTTCAGTTTCTTTAAGAAGCTCTAAGAGGTCTGAGGGTTTTAGTGGCCACTATGTTGTATCATGACAGAGAAGACCCGGGTGATGCACCATAACCTTTATTGAGGTCATTTTAATTGACAACACTCCTCAGGGGAAGGCAGATATTTTGACTTCATCGAAAGTGACATATTTTGGACTTTTAGGCATATGCTGGTTTTCAATATATGGAGATTTTGATCAGAGCTGCTCTACCTTTGTCAGATTTTAAATGTATAGCAACTAAGTATATGTAAATTCAGTTGAAAATCAATTAAAAAAATTATATTTATTTTGTCCAAAAATGTTGGTATGTATGACTGTAGGTTATATAGAGAAGAATTAATTTCCCTTTTATAAATTGTTAAAAGATGGTAAAATTTTAATATTAAAAGTATCAGTCTCACTTGATTAGTCTGTTTTGTTTATGTTTTTTAAAGTTAGGGTTAATATTCATCTATGACTATTTCAGTTTGTGGGATGCATAGTTTTTATGCTTTGGTTAGAATATATAGTTGCATTATATTAAACAAGGTGAAAGGGAGAGCACATATTTACAAGCCAAGGGCGTCGCCCCCTGCTGTTAGTTTAGGGGAATATCACCTTAAGACACTGACATTTGCTTCACCTTGAATCAGAAACAAACGTTCCATTAAAGTTCAAGCGGTGTTTGCTGAAGGTTTCTGCACTAGTCAGACTAGGAGGTTTCACCTTTGTGTGGAAGAGCACGGATCAGTTAACTTATGGAGACTTTGCATAGATACTGTTAAATAACTGAGCAGGCACAATACAAAAGTAAAATGTTACACACTGAAACAGTTTTTTAGTTATTGTCTTAAAATATTTATTCAGTGTGAATAAAAAATATGGAGAAAGCATTTATTTTATTCAATCTTTTAACTGGGATTTCTGCAGAGCAAAAAGGTTTGTGCAGCAAATGACACTTTTTCCTTCTGATGTAAGGAGAAGTCTCCTGCTTAAATGGAGAAAAATGTTTATATATCATCTGATATTTTTCCACACTTGATATATTTACAATCAGTTCATAAACAGATTTAATCTAAATAAATGTTCTAAATGTGAAATAAACTTAGTTTTATAGGAAAGTTTTGAGTGCAACAATGATTTAGGTGCAAATATTGCCTAAACATCTCTTAAGATGTTTTTTCGTACATGGTGACACAAAGTTTACTTCTCTACAAGATTAGAATAAAAGTAAAATTCAAGATGCTTCGTAAAAGTCAGCTTTAAAAGCATGCATGGCAGAGTGTGCATCTCAGCAGGAAGTATCAGTGGAGGAGTTGATGAGCCAATAGAAGCTCTATAAAGATTTAGTTCCTATCTCTGCCTTCTCCTAGAGTTATTAGGGTGAAGGTTTTGAGTCTGAAATAAGTCAAGATTAAAAAATGAGTAATGATAAATAATCTTCCAGGATTCCCTATTTGAAGTTTTGTTTTCCCAGCTGAGAAATTCACCTTATTTTGAAAGGTCTCTGAGAGTACATGCACGTTTGTCTTCCTGCAGACTCGGGCCGGGAGCTGGTCATCACAGACCCAGTGGTGAGGAGTCGAGAACTCTTCATCTCCGACTATGTAGACACTTATCATGCTGCTGCTCTCAGGTAAGCACAAAGGAAGCTTTGTACTAACACAAATTCACATCAGTTGCTGTTATTACACTTAAAATTTGCAGCATGTTATCAGATAAGTATTTTTTTCAGTTTGACCTATATTTTGCATTTAAAACTAATCACTTTGGTTAAAAATGTAATAGTTTTCAGGAAAATATTTGTTAAAAGATTTTGTGCTCATGATAGTATGTTATTTCAGAAAGAAGCAGACAGAAAGTGACTAAATGTTTTCTGTAGTTATGGAGACACGCTTGTCATGCTGTTCTCCGTTCCACCTCTGATTAGCATGCTCCTGCACACACAGACCGTGCAGTGCAGCCGACTGTACTCCCCGTCTGTTTAATGTCAGGGGAACGCAGGCAGGCTCCATCACTCTTCATTCTCTGTCCTCTGTTCTCCCATTCTTAGGTGACTGCCCTTCATCATTTCCTTGTCTTCCCTCCCTATTTAAGCAGAACCATCTGTGAGCGTGCATGTCCTCCACCGATTCCAAGGAAAATTAGCTGCAGTCTCTCCTACACAGAGCTCCCTTTGATTTAACTTATTCTCTCCGAGCTTTAGATAAATTGGAGTGAATTCCAATGGGATGCTGTAATGCTGGAGCTCTCCAAAGATGACTGTCTTTAGCACCCTTTAATCTTTCCAGGAGGAGGAGGAGGTGGAGGATAATGTTCCTTTGTAAGGAAACTCCATATGCCTCTGATGTCTGTAATGTTGATAGAGGCAGCCACCAGGGTGCTGGAGAGGAGGAAATGGCATCACGATTTGGCCAGAGCCTAGTTTCCTTCGGCTCATCGGGAGGTGGTCGTGACTCTTGAATTTATGCTTTGATGTCTGTAGTCGTCTCCCAGTCTCCCGCTCACAAACAAGGGCCGACATGTTGAGCTGGTGTTTGCCGTTTCAGTTTACCACAGCCTGATGTTTCACCACAAACGTCAGCAGGCCTTGAAAGGCGCTGAATGTGCTGCTGTTTCACCTCTAATTAAAAAAAAACGCAAAAAAAAAACTAGTTGTTACAGCGCCTTCTACGTCGTCTTGAAATTATTTTTTGTCATGTAGAGTTTCTTAGCTAATCAAGCCTCTCTTTTTTTCCTGCAGGGGGAAGTGCAACATTTCCCATTTCTCTGATATTTTTGCTGCCCGGGAGTTCAGAGCTCGCATCGACTCCTTTTTCTATATCCTCGGATACAACCCAGAGACCAGGTATGAAGCCTACTGTCCAGTTACTTATTAGAATGGCCCCTCTTCCTTTAAAATGTAGAAATAATTCACTTATATGATCATTTTTGGTTATTTTGGCGAAGGTTCTCATTTATCTACGTCAGGTGTCTGCAACCTGCAGCTCCAGAGCCACTTGTGGTTCTTTTACATCTCACTTGCTCTTTGGCTAAAGACGAATATAACAATAGTATTATTTTAAGTAATTTTTATTAAATTAGCATGTATTGATTTTAGATTAGTTAAGTTTATCCATTTATGGGTGAGGTGCATTTTAAAGATGAACTATTTGAAGTTTTACATTCTCGATGGCTTGAAGAGATCTTGTTTGCTCTATGCTTCCTTCAGAATACGCCAATTTCAAATACTAAGCAAAACTTTGGTAAAAAGTCTTATTTTTTATGAGTTTAAAACACTTATTATCTTATGCTATCCAGAGCTGCACTGTGATGATCGGTTTGGCACACGGCATCTTCTATTTTGAAAGGAAATCATACGAACTTCTGTCAAACATAAAAAAATAATTTCATATTTTGAGAAAATGCTAGTTTTGTTTTATATTTCTGTCTTTATTCGTGCCACAAAAGAAGCATAAATCATATTTGTTATTAAAAAATACATTGTAATGAATGCACAGCTGTATCAAAACAAGTCCAAATGGCTCTTTTACTGTTAAAGGTTGCAGAGCCCTAATCAAGGTAATTTTGTCCTGAAATTGACTCATGGCTAGAGATGGAACATTGATACCAGTACTGACGTGTATGGTACTACACTGAGTCTTAAGAAAGTAAAAAAAAAAAAAAAAA
>NC_050518.1:6472730-6511461 GCF_002922805.2 Oryzias melastigma | reverse complement strand
CCCATTAGCAGATATTTTGTTTATTTAAAGAAATTCTGCTAATGGGTAAGAAATTTGTATGTTTCTAAGGAGCATTGTTCCGCTAATGTATAAAAACTCCAACTGATCCAACTGAGAGAGCATGCGCATTGCAACTCATTTATTAAACTACGAAGGCAGGAAAATTATAGCTCTGCTGGGGGACAAAGATATTAACAGTCAATTCCTGCCAATTTTTTCTTTTCTTTTGTTTTTTTGCCATAGAAAGTTGGCGATTCTGATCCCACTGACTTTTTAATTTTTGTTTGTTTGTTTTTACAGCCCCAACAGTCGGCTGACCGACTACTTTAGCTCTGAGTTAGCTTAGCTGTTTTTGTTTTGTCATCCTCTTATTTTCAAGTAATTTTGACAGACTGATGAGTGGAGTGTCATGTCTGCTACTTCTTCTAAGGCTGTTTTCCTCCACTTCTGTGTCCAAAATGATCCTCTCCTAAAATGTTTACACAATCAGCTGACAACCACAAAATGTGGTCAGAGATCGTTGTATTTTGATCTGTTTTATTAAATTTCAACATTGATGGCTATCAAGATAATTTTCCCGTTATGGCATCAATAACATTCTTAACATTTCTATTTTATTTTAGTTAAATAAATAAACTTGATCAATCAATGTTGCGGGACTCGATGTTTAAGCCTGTGACCTGTGATGTATTTTTGACAGTTTGTGAACAGGAGAAATTCATATTTAAGACAAAGAAAAGTTGAATTAAAAAACAAAAAACAAAAGTTGTATTGAAAAAGACATGTTAAACGTAAAACTAACTGTTGTATTCATATTTTTTCTGCAAAGTTGTGCACAAAATATATTTATGAATAAAAAAATTATCTTTATGAATACAACATATTCCTTATTAACATGTTTCTTATTGACAGCTTCCTTACCCCATAATTTAAACTCAAAACTCCAAGACAATCATGATTATAATTTTTTTATCATTAATTATTCCAAAAGCGTTCATCTGCGCTTGATGCATCATCCTCAGAATTTAGTTTTTTTATGGCATTAAAGTTATTCTCTTTGTTTATGACTGACTTGATAATGTTTACCAAAGACTTGAAAGACTTCTCTGTGTGAAAAACATTTAATTTTCCCTCTGTTTGTTAGTTATTTGTCTTAACTTTATAATTAACATAATAAAAATCCTGTTTTTAAAAACAATGAAAAAAAATCCAAAGGATGAAATTCAGAAATTAAACAAAATCCAAAGGTTAACTTTTTATATTTTTCATCTAATAAGTTTATTAATCTGAAAGAATAAAACAATTAACTATCTATATGTACAAATGAGATAATTTAGTGAATATTGCGTCTTTGGCAGATTTTGTTTTTTCTTTAAGGACTGGGGTGGATTTTTTCTTAATGTTCCCTCTTTGCTTTCTGCAGTTGCATAATCTAATGACACAGTCTGCTCAGTAATGCTAATAATCTCTGGTACACAAAGAGTGATCCTGATGAAGTGTAATTACAGGGAATGAAGCTCTGGGCTTTCCAATTGTTTAGGATTTAAGGGATATTTATCATCATCTGACAACTGCAACTGTTCTGCAGCATTATAGAGTTTTTAAGTTTTTCTTAAGATTAAATTAAAAAAGGGAAACAGCACAGTTTAAAAGAACAGATTAAAAATATGATTTATTATAAAATTGTTAGTGAATTTTAATCTTTACACATTTACCGATTAACTCCTCAGTGCAGTGATAGATAAATGTGGATTTTGTTACTTGAGATGCTGTTTGTCCAGCATTTCCTGACATGATTGTTTCCCCAGAACTGGAATGATTGACTTTTCTGCTGTAGATTTTTTTTTAAATCATAGATTTAATAACAAAAAAGCTTTTGTAGCACTTTACTCTTTCTGTAACTAGATTATTACATGGAGGTTGATACGTATAGGTTAATGGTAGGCATTTCATTTTTTGTTTTGAAGACCAAATTGTGTTATTTTTGTGCTACCAGAATGCAACAGCTTTACTTTACACAGAGATTATTTTCATTTTTTTATTTCATACTTATTCTTTTATATTTCAAAGCTTTTGTTGCTGTTTTAATAGAAAATGAGTCTGTAGCTGTGGAAGTTTCTGCAGCACACGAATAGGAAACTTCATGTTTTTTTTATAGTTTTTTTTTTTACAAAGCTGGTGAGTTTAAGAAAATGTAATACCACAAACATTTGGTTAGATAAGCTTAAGAAATGTGGACCAGAAAATTAAACTGTTTTCATATTTCTGCTATTGAAGGGAAAACTATTTTTATACAGTTTATAATTTTCTGTACAAATTTTGCGGTTATATAGTGATTATTAAGAAAATTGAACACCAGAGGTGAGATGTAACAAGTTACATTACTTGTGTAACTGTATCCTAGCTTTTCTGCAATTTGTGTTCACTAAATTTATTATGAAAAACAAGTACAGTAGCTACCATAATATTCATCTAATTAGTTTTTGTAAGATTTACTTTGTTTAGAATGCACGATAACATCAGGATCAATATTTACAGGAATACTTCTAGGGCTGGGCCATAAATTGATTTTATTAATTTGAATTTGTCGTCTAAGAAGATTTATTTTGGAAAAATCTGAATTTTTGTCATTTTCCCAGCACTCTGCTCTCTTGAACTTCCGTTGTTTAGAGTAAGGTCAGCCTGCTGGTCTCTTGAGGAGCTTATTCCCAAAGCAGGAACAGTTTCTTCAGTTCTATGGAACTGGTTGCAACTTCAGACTTGAAACAACAAATCACACACTGTAAAATCATTTTTGAAGCCTGTTGCTACTAAAAGTAGGAGTATGACGAATTAGTTTCAACACGTAAAAAGAAGCATTCTGTGGATTAAGAGAACTGCTCCTCTCTACAAGATGCTCAAGCTAACGGCAGATCACAAAACATTGTTTTAAAAACAGCTTGGATTTAGTTGAACTTCAGGTCAACACCCAAAAGAGATGTTAAAATAAAAGTTTTAAGCTTAATTTTCTTTCAATATGGCCTCCATGATAAAAATGCTAAAAGAAAATGTTAAATGTTTCGTTACAGTGGTTCTTTAAAGATGTTTTAATCATGTGATCCTTAAAATTTCTCATTGGTTTTAGTTTATAAATGATTGAACGTTTGTATTTACTTAAGTAGGATTTGCTTTTACTTTTACTTGAGTAATAATATTTTTAAGTAATCTTCTACTCGATTACTATTTTCTGATACCCTATGGATGAGCTTCAGGTGTGACAGTCGCTCTCCAAACTAGGGGTTGCCCTGGAAGGAGGGTTACCCGTTGGGAACCCCCTTCTCCTCCTGCGGGGCCCCTGCGTGTCTCCTCCGCCGTCCTCCCCCCTGCCTCCCCCTCCGCCTGCTCTGTATGCAGAGCGAGCTGTCTGCAGCCGTACACTTTGACTGTTTGTTATGGCGCAGACACCGGAGGAGAGATGAACTCTGCGCACCGCGTGCCTGCGCGTCTGCTCCTGCGTGGATGCGCGGCTGTGCGGGGTCGCAGCACATGCTCAGTAGTGTACACAGAGGAAGGAGTCCAGCTTGCGACGCTTTACGTGCAGGCTGAGGTCACAGCACAAGCTCAGTGAAGCCCTCTCCGGAGCCGAATGCGCGCTTCTCCATTTTGAGCACCTACAAATAGGTGTGTGACCGGAGTAGAAACCCGCGGGTCCTCTTCGCGCAGTGTCACCACCCACGCGCGGGTCTCGATGTCAGAAATGGACGATCTGTTCAGCCCCCGGAGGTAGGTGTGCGCGGCGCTCCAGCTGTCTCGCTTGTCGCCTCCTCGTCCTGTTTTTCGGGAGCGGTGCTCCAGCGTGCCGTTAGAGAGGGGGAGAGCCGCGCGCGTGGCTGTCATTGTGGATGAAAGGACGCGGCACATTGTGTCGGTGTCCCGTGAACAGCTCACGGACTGTCACCGCAGCTCCACGCCGCTACGTGTTTATGCTGTAACCGCCTTCGCTTCCTGCGTCTTCTGTGGAGCTAACAGGTCTGCAGCCAGCATGCTAATCTCAGCTCCGCCTGGCTCCATTTTGCTGCTCCTGTTTACTACCGGGGTGTCATGGCGCGCGCAGCATCGCCGCGGTGAAGTCGGTGGGCGGGCGACCCCGCTCAGATTTGTTCAAGCCGCTTGTCACCAGACTAATACCTTAAAGTTAGACGTCTTTCCACGTTACAATTATGTCAGTGTGTCACAGTCTCGCGCCGTGATTGGCTGAAATTGATGGAAGGGGCGGGGCTTTTCTTGATTACATCCACACGCACACACAAAGTGGAGCAGACGATCCTCATGTTTGGGTTGGATAACTGAGCCTGTAATTAGTAAACAGGATAGTGTGTTCACGCAGACTTAAAGCAGAACCCTTTGCAATGGCAGAAATGCGTGGATGCATTGTTTAATGTGCATGGCAACAGGCCCATTTGCAGCTCATAAAGAAAAAACATTTTCAACAATCTAAATTTAATTTAAAAATTAAAACAATCTGTATGTTAAATTATTATAACATTAGCTTTAAAAGGTTTCAATAGTTTGCTTGTGCAGATTATCTCTACAATAACACATTTTTGCAAAACAAAACAGATTTTTTTTTGTTTAAAAATCCACTGATGAACATTGTGTTTTTGTTGTATTTTTCTGATGATGAAAAGAAAATTAGGGTAAAAAATGAATTTCTGACTATTTCTTTATTCAAATAGCTGCAAATCAGAAACTGACAAAAAAGGCTGTTTGAAAAAGTTTGTAGTTATGACGTAGAAAATGCACTCATCCATTCTGATGCATCCACCTGTAGACAGAATCGTGTATATTTTTTGTTTTTCACGTCTGAGCTGGCATCTGGCTTAAAAATTGATTCCTCCAATATTTCTTGCCATTTTTATTGCACTGGTAACATTATTTTGGGGCTGTAAGCTAGAAGACAGGCTCGTAAACAGGTGGATGATGGGATGTGGGGCTGGGCTTACTCCGCGCCAATAGTCCCGCCCACAATTCAAAGGGGGATTACTAATAATCTTCTGCTGCTCTCCATGGTCTGCCCCACAAAACAACACTTTATTTTTTTAATTTAAGCTAAAAATGGCATCATCATAATTAAAAGAACACTGGGAACACTTTAAAATAGATCCAAAGATGATCAGAGTGGGACTTTAAAGGCTCTAATTAAACATTTAAGAATTAAAAAATTCAAAATTTTGCTTCCTATTATTTTTATTGGTTGTGGATGACAAAGCATTACACTTTCAAGAGTTGTTTTTCAAGAAATCTTTACAAATTATGATCTTTAAAAATCACCAAATTATTCCAAAAGCCTTTAGGGAGAACCATTGAGGCAATAAACTCCCCTATTTTATTTCTATCGGTCCTCCTTATAGCTTTTGCTTGTCTTTGTCTGACAACTTCTGCATAGTTTAGTTGTTTTTTTTTAATCCTGTGAGCCTTTATACTCAGACTTGCTCTGGAGCGGTGAACTATTTTGCCGTGATCGTTATCGCCGTCTGGAATTCAGTTTTTAGATTGCATTAGTCCTTCAATCACTGCAGGCACTTCTGCCAGCCAGAGATCATTATATTCCAGATTACCCATCCTGTCAGTCGGGACACAAAGGAGCTGGTATTTTAAGAAGAGGAAAGGGAGCATTTGCGTCAGACGAGCCCAAGTCTCCGGGTTTTTGTGGCTTTAAGGTTTGCAGCGAGACCAGAGAGGCTCTCAAGTTTCTCACAAGTCTCCATGATGGAGTGCGAGCTTCTCTGGGTGCAAATCACACTGACAGATTCTGGGCTACCCTGCGCTCGCTTGTATGAAATGCAGAGTTGTTGCCTAGGCAACACAGGGAAGGGCTTTTTCAAAAGGCACATCTTGTCATTTTCTTTAATCCAGTGCAGCTGGAGAATCAGAACACTATTATTAAATTGCAGTTGCTATGGCTACCAGCGTTTGTACCAGCAGCCTTTTTGCTGAAGCTCTCACCCTGCATATCCAGAGCCAGCTCCCCCACCTCCATCCGTTCTCTTCCTTTTAGGGGATTCTGTTTTATTGCTGCTTTCATAATATAAGGCCTGGAAATGTGCTCTGCTCTGTTTGCTGTGCAGTTTATGGGGAAATATCCTCACTGAATCTTTTAGAAATAAAACCATGAAGACTTATCATATTTGTGACCTTAATGCCCTAAAAATAAAACAAAGAACTGATCATCTCCTCCTAATTCTACAATAAAATTGGCTTAAATAATTTTTTTTTCGGTTTGTTTTCAGACTCTTTAGCTTACAACAAATATGGCAACTTGTGACTTTGTTTTTATATTTTCTTTTCCTTTTTTTTTACTGACTGTTTTCCTTTTTTATTGCCTTTACTGAAATATTAATGAGTAAATATTTTCTTTCAATCTCCCCTCTGTGTCTCTCCAGGCGGTTAAACAGCACTCAAGGGGAAATCCGAGTCGGGCCCAGTCATCAGGTCAGTTACGGGACAGAAGTTTTCCATGTGAAACCAGCTCTGGTTTCATAGTGATCTTGAACACCCGTATTTCAGCTATCTGACGTAGCTGTCAGTCAAATCGATCAAGTTGTGTTAAATATTTGTGCAGAAGTAGAATTTGTGCACCCAAAAACATAATTGTATCAATTTTCTTTGCTGTGTTTGTTTCATTTCACAGTTTAAAACCGTATGCAGTATTAATGCACTTATATTTTTAATATTAAGTATTTTCTCTAGAGTATCTTAATGAAGCTGTTATTAGTTAACGGATTCAGTTGGTAAAATGTTGATTCATTGAGGGTGTGACCTGTCGTCATCCTTCAGCTGCTCAACTAAAATTTGATAACAGGAAGTTGAAAGCAAATATTTTTTACCCCCTTTCAAGCTTGTGTGCTATTTGTAGTAAGAAACCATCTGTCCCTCTCCTTCTCCATGGACATAATTAGGCCAAGCTCCCAGAGCTTCAACCTTTCCCATCTCCTGGTGGCCACGCCGTGACTGAGAATGAGGAGCTGGTCTGGATGCCAGGAGTCAACGACTGTGACCTTCTCATGTACCTCAGAGCTGCAAGGTGAAGGAAACTACATTGTTGATGCTTTTATATTACATGTAATGTCTTAAAAATATTGATAAACAGAGTCCAAAGTTTGAAGGATAATTCATGAGTTATTATTACCCTTCGTTTGATGGAATTCCAACATTTACCAGATTTAGAAAAGTAAAATGTTGGACGTTGCCTGACCTTACCTGAATAACACCACTGCAAAGGTCTTGCGTAAAAAGCTAAAGGCGAGACATAAAGGAAACTTTTATACAATTTCTTTTTATCTTGTACATTTTTCCTCAGGCATCCCAAGTTAACCCAAACAATCCAGCATTTGAAAAGTTCCAAACAAAAACAGTTAAACACACAAAATACTGGATATAATTCTTATTCTTGTTTATTTTCTAACCTTATAAATCAGTCTTCAGACAATGCTGGAGTAAAACTGATGCAGCCTTTATTTTCTTCAATCCATCACACTTGTTTTTATTTTGGCTTTTAGCATATATACAAAGGTAAAAATGTATTTTCTGTTCAATAAGGCCCCACCGAAATGATCCGCTTATATATATTTGCAAAAGCTGCCATATCTTTAGATCTTTTTTAAATAAAGTTTAAATTGTTGAGTTGTCTCTACACTAGGGCTGCAGGACACGACAGAGCTTGCAATCTGCAATATTAGGGATCAATATTGCAATGGTGATATGACTTGCAATAATGAACAAATGGCAAAACATAAAACATCCCATGCTCAGCATTTCCAATTGACTGCAGCCATTTGATTAAAGACTGTTTATTCAGACTGGACACATTTGTTTCACTTAAAGTCTGATATTCCTCGGTCTGAATACAATCATTTCTTGGAGTGGAATAACTGGACCAAAATGGCCACCGTAGCCGGTCGTCGTATGATTTCAACATATTCAGAATGAAGCAACAGGACAAATGTAAAGCAACAATTGTTGTGCTATCTAAGAGAGAAGAGGGTTCAACTTCTGCTGACTTGTTAGGAAGTTTATTTAACACCCCAGAAAACGTTTATCACATGCTTTTCTGTGTCCTGTTACGCAGCTGTGACGTCATGCCATAACACCACAATGATGAGGCACAGCAAAACAATTCTTAATGTGATACAAATTCCTTTCCACGGTTCTCCTGGAAATCACACGCTGACAAGTGGCTTAAATACTTATCAGCGTACCTTCGTAGCCGTCTCCTCATTATCCGTCTTGCAGCATGCCTGAAAGTTGAGACTGTTGTTTAAAATTCATCAGCGAAACATACAATTTCAATAAGTGAACGATCTTGACAATAGTTGCAAAGCGCACAACTTCCATAATTTCCATCTCTTGTTATTTTGCCCCGCCCTCATAATTCCTGGCCAGGGAGTGAAGAGATCTTAAGTTACGTGCTTTTGTTTAGAAAGCTTTGTTCCAGAACAGGAAAGTCTGCCTGACGGCAGTCTGAATACTGACACAAGACTGTCCAGACCGAGTCTGAACCAGCAGACGTTAACTGTTTTAATATATTTTAATCAAGTTGTGAGATCAATGGCGTAAAAGGGTCCATCTGATTGGTCAAATCTGTAAAAGGCTCTATTTGATTTGTTAAATACTTCAATCTGCCACGAGATTAATTAGATTATTGACCTTTATTGCACTTTATACCATCTTTTCTATTAAGTGTATTACAGATGGATTTTACCATCACTATGAATTATGTGTCAAAAGTAATTAGGCATTAACATAGGATAGCAGTGTTTTTTTTCTTCAGAACCACAAATATTTTTTGCACTGAAACAAAGTTGAACGACTTTTATTTTCAGATTTAATTACTTTTTAGGCACCAAAATTCATCATTACTAATATAATTGTGAATTTATGCGAGTACATTTTAGAAATGTTGTAGTGAAAAGCTTCTAACTACATCTTTGCATTTCTTTATACTCATGTCATTGCTGTGTTCACAGGAGCATGGCTGCCTTCGCAGGGATGTGTGATGGAGGTTCGACTGAAGATGGCTGTCTGGCAGCCTCACGAGATGACACTACATTAAACGCACTTAATACTGTAAGCAACAACACTGAAACACACTCTGCATGAAATGAAACTGTTGTAGAATAAGACGCTTGAACTGTCTAGGAAAGATCAGACCTGTAAGGTCAGCAAATTCACTCTGACAAGCCGGCGGTAAAATCATTCAAAATGAGATGATTGTCCATCACATTGCTAATGATTGCAGAGGACTCAAGTGCAAGAAAGAGATTAGAATAATCATAAATAAGTCATTTATATTCTGACTCTATAAACTGCAGAATTAACATAGCGAGCAGTCATTGCCTCTTGACCTCCGTCTCCATTTGCAATTCCAATGAGTGGCGTTTGTTTTCTCCCAGAGGAAATGCCCCAGCATTGATCATTTCCCTCAGCTGATGATGACACAAAGCTGCAAGCTTTACAGCTAATAACAGTTCAGGCATGAGACGGTTTTCCTAGAAAACTCCAGCCAGCTCACTGGATGTTGGAGCTTTTATGTTTGATGTGCAAGATGAACAAATGTTTGTATTGTATTCACATGCATTGTTTTACACTGTGATGCCTGTTTGTTCACAGCTTCATGAGAGCAGCTACGATGCAGGCAAAGCTCTGCAGCGCCTGGTGAAGAAGCCGGTACCTAAGCTGATAGAGAAGTGCTGGTCTGAGGATGAAGTGGTAAGAAGACTTTTTACCTTGCATGGAATTTAAAGCTCATAATTTTAGGTTTACATGAACTACAAATTGACATTTTGTTTATGAAGTTGGCTGGCTGGGTTTCTCTCTGTCAGAGCTGAGTTTGTGTCTTTAGAGGGAGCTGTTGAGAAAGAGTTAACTCTTGGCCCAGCCTCACACCGCACCAGTAAAAACACTCATCAGTTTCCAGCTCCTCCGAGGCTCAAGAGCAGCTGCATCCTGTTTATCACCCACAAAATAAATCTTTTTGCATTTTGAAGATCTGAATAGAGGAAAAGATTGGGGTCTGGTAATGTTAGCCTTCCTTTGAATTTAGATGTGAATTTCGCCACAGCTGCTCGAGGCTCTGAAATCAGAAAATGGCTGATCAAACGCAACATGAGTGGGAAAGAGCGAAATGAAAGCGACCGTGTTAAAAAGCCCGAGCACCGAAGCTTTGCCTTTTATGTGTAATACAGCAGGCTGCATATTTGTCAGCCCACTTTCTTTTAAAGATAAAACACGCTGTCTGATCTGATTGTGGTTCTGAAAATCTTTTCCAACACTCAGATTCTGCTGAGTTTTTCTTTCTTTGAGGCAAAAGCATCTATCTGTGATTCCATTCTCTGTTGTCCAGATGTTTTGTGAGACCTTTTTCAAAGCTTGTATTAAAAATGAAGTCCAAGCGCCAGTTTGTCCTGTAATCGTAGAGGTTATTTCCCACAGAGCTTCAAGCTGGACAAAGACTGCCAACCTCAGATCAAGTCAGCCAATCTTTGATAAGCTATTTCTGAGTTTCCCTTTATCGAGGAGCATTTTTTTGTGCCAAAAGTGAATAGATCCCAGCGTGGACAGCCAAGTTTATTTAACCCTTTAACACCAGAGATGTCACAGGCGACACCTAAATAACACACGTTCTTTGACATATTGTAACTCTTCAACCGTTTACATGATCAGCAGAAATCAGCCAATTCTGATGTGGAGAAGTGTTTTTTTCTTACGACTTTTCATCAATTTGCTACATATTACTAATTTGAAGAATATTGAAGAATAACAAAGCCGTGACCCAAATATCAAGGTTTGAACCCAACTGAGAGGAAAGTGAATCATTGCATCCCAAATATTTACATATATTGTTGTAGTAGTTTAAATTTTACATGCTGCAAATTAAAGTCAATTGAAAGCCCTAGATTTAGCATAAAATGCTAACACTTAGCATCTGTTTGTGGATGAGATTTCTGAGTGTTTTACAGTAAGGTAGAGCTTCTCTTTCACAAAGTGGTAAAACATTCCCGTTTGTTTTTATTGGCGGCATTACAAGACAGCGTTACCACTAATTTAAGGTTGTGGTTTTCACCAAAAGTCATTGCGACCTACTAAAGAGTCAGTGGAGCATGGATTCAACATCTGGTCAGAAATCAAATTTCACTTGAAAGCCTGTAGACATGTGAGGCGGGGTGTCTGCTGTGACCTACAAAAAGTCAACGGGGAAAGGGATCAAGCTCGCCATCAAAACGTCAGTTTGATTTGAACACTCTTGCAGAAAAATATTTCCACTCGTCGTGCACTTTTTTTCTGCACAGTCTTCCGGCCAGTGACTAGTAAATGTGTCACTCACAGACTTAAAAAAAAAAAAGAGTATCAGTAAAGATGTTTATTCAGGAGAATTGTCTTATATTCAGTAGCACATCATTTCTCCATAGATTGAGATTGATTGAGAGTTTTTAATACTGACTAAATACTCATTAGTTTTTGGTTTTAGTGTGTTCTTTCTTTTTGGTGTATGTGATCCATACACTGACACCTGGTGATGTCCCTTGCATTCCAGCTGTGTCTTTCCCTCTTTAATTTAAATTATGCAGCTTTTTGTTGAAATGTGTTTTTTGCCAATTTAAAAATCCATATTTGCATCAAAGTCTCACTTCAATCATGTTTTGATCTTTTTAAGTAATCCTTTAATTCATTTTTTTTGCAGTTTTTAGTCAAAAAAAGAACAAAAAACTGTTTTTGTCTACAACATAGTTTGTGCAGAGTGGCAATAGTTCATTAGAACGTACGCCTGCCTCCATTTCCCATCATCCCTTTGTTTTCACTCTCTAAGGCTAGCTTACAGCCACTCACAATCCTTTTTCACTCTCTTGTGCTAGAGAAGATGTATGTGGGTCTAAACATGCAACTGCATCAGAGCAGAACTTAATAGGGAGCTTGTGGCTCCAACATCACACGTATAAGCTTTTCCAATAAAACATGTCTTTGATCCTGATTCACAAAAATGTGAAAAAAGAAATGCTCAGAAAAGCAACGTTTGGCTTAATTATCTTTATATATGCCCCCCACTGTTATAAAAATGTTACAAAAACATGTTAAAAACACAATTTTCATTGGAGTGGGTCTTTAAAGTCTCTGTTCCGGTGTTTGAAAGCTGCTTAAGGACAAAGTTTATGCTTTAAATTATGTCCAACAACAGAATAAATTACTTTCCTGCACGGAAACAATTTCAGTTTTCAATCAAGTTTTTTCTTCATATTAATATTCTGACGTTAGTGCTCAGGAACTGAGTCTGCTGATCAGCCCACCTGTAGGTGGTGGTTAGTCAGCAGGTAGCCCATGTTCCACACGCTCCTCAGCATCCACAGACTGAAGAGGCAGTGTCTCCACTCCAGCCAGTCAAGGACACAGCTTGCAGCCTTCTGATCACCACTTGAAAAGGGGTTTCAGCTCGTCAGCCTTGAGGGACAGGTGTAAATGTAGCTCCAGCCTTGACACTCGCGCGAGCCGGCCCTGCTGCTCTTCATTTATTTATCACCCTTTGCCGCGTTTCTCCTCCTCTCCATCTTCCGTCTCATCCCTTGCAGAGCTGGCATCATTATTCACGCTTGCTCATTTTCACCCCACTCGTTCAGGAAGAGACGTGAATAAAAGTGACAGCGGGGGCTGCTGAAATGACAGAATCAGCCTGTCTGCAGGGTCACTTGTCACCCTCCCCTCTCATCTGTGACATGTCTTGCCCCCTACTCTGCTTTGCATGTCTGCTTTACTTGCAGCTGCTGCCACAAAACACCTCATTGGGGTCCTTGTTTCAATATGTGATTTTGATAATGAGAATATTTTTATCCGTTTCCTCCTGCAGGGCAGACAGATTTAAGAATTCTGCTACAAAACAAATATTTTCCATTTGAACATTTCAAGTCATTCCACACTGTAAAACAGCACTCTAGATTACACCAAAGCAAATGTTCATGCATTATAAAATAGATGAAATCTAACACTGTCTATAATTCATTGCGCTTTGCTGTTTCACGTAGACCGGCGTGTTTAGTTAACTTAAGAAAAAAAAAGGATCAAATGGATTCTGATGCGAGTTAAAAACAGACATGAAGCAGGTCTCTGTTTTCAGTGCGACAGGCGCTCCACCACCTCTTGATGTGTACGCTTCATCACATGCCAAATAAAAGCTTTGCATCCACCTCAGAGCCCACATCCTCCTGACTCCGCAGCAAAGACAAAGCTCTGCTGTTTGATTGAAAGACGTGAATGCACATGAACTGTTTTTGTCTGCTCTCATTTCAGATGTTTGTTTGTATGCAGTCAACATGGTTTGTCCTCCCAGCACTTGTTGCTGCATGGAAACTGTGGTGACAGAATAGTTTTCTGTATCAATGAGGGTTTCCTGTTGTAATGCATGAAACCACAGCACAGGACATTGTCATCACCAGCAGACTTCTGTATTTTACTGTTGATTTTTTAATTATTATTATTTTAGGACTAATATATTTAAGTCATGCAACTGTCAGCCACTGATGCAATTGTTTGCATAATTAAAGTTGTGGCTAAGAATCAGTGCTGAAAGTGGTTTTGTTAATAGTAGGTGTGTGTATTGGCAAGAACCTGACAGCACAATACGCGTCTCAAGGTATGATGCAAATCACGATGTATCCCTAGACTGTACCAGAACAAGCACAAAAATAATTACTGAATTTTATATATATATGTATAAAATTTTAGTTCAAAGTGAAAACGATGGGGTTCACAGATTCCTGTAGAGCCTGCACAACTTGAGACGAAGGGATTCTTGCTCGCCGTATATTGTGCAGCATTTGGTGGATGTCGTTCCTGATTGTAAATAAGTAGCGTCAGGGTGGCATCGGCCAACAGGAGGTGCCACATAAACAATCAGAAGCAGCAGCAGTCTCTGTGTGTTGTCATGTCTCAAATAGAGGCTGATCCATGACTGCAGCAGGGCGGGGGGGGGAGGCTTTTCCTCACCCGGCTGCACTGTGCCCGTCTTATCTCCGGCTCTGTCTTTAGCTGATGGATAACAGCACTTAGGTGGGGGGTGGATGTGGAAGATGAAGAACAGGGCAGAGTTGATGGCCCCTAGTGGTGAAACGCAGGCATCCCTAACAAAAAAAGAAAAACATTCAGTGTCCTTCTCCGATGATTGTGTTCAATCTCTGGACTAAAAGCATTTGTTTCTGTTTTCTTTGAGTGGGGGGCCTAAATAGCTGGCAAGATGGGTGGATACTTAGGGTTCCTGTAACCTTTTGCGTCATTCTGCACAAGCGAAGGCCGTGTTTGTGACTTTGTTTTCAAAGGTCATGTTGTGAGTGCTTGCTGTCACGTCCGGTAAATGTGAAAATAACCTCTGTAGGTGGTTATTGAAAGGTAGAATTTTATTAAAGGTGCTGAAGAAAACACGCACTACAACTTCAAGCATGATGCAAATCTTTTTAAAGCCTGTCTCCAATTATCTTAGGTGTTTTAAAAGTGTTCCCAGTGGTCTTTAAATTGTGATTGTCATTTTTGCCAAAATAAAATAAATAAATACATAAATAAATTGTTTTTTTATTATAGTTTCTTCAGAGCATCAGTAGTTTATTAAAAATTTGCCTCAGAATTGTGGGCAGGACCGTTGGCACAAGGTAAACCCCTCCTCTCCATCGGAGTAGGGAGCTTGTGGCCCTCATAGAATATTTACTACATCACAAATAACATTTTTTTTTTAGACTTCATTTTTTTCGTGTGCTCTTGATTCATGACAATTTTAATGAAGAAATATCATATTTTTTAGATTATAAGTCTCTCAGGAGTAAAAGTCGCACTAGCAAAAAAAATGTAATAAAGAAGCAAAAAAAAAAAATCATAAATAAGTCGCAATTTTTGGAAAAAAATGTAGCAAAATAGAGGGACAAGAACAGACATTTCATCTTGAAAACAAATCAAAATATTGATTGAATAACAAAGATTTATTTCACTTCTGTAACATATTGATGCTTATTTAGCTTCATGAAACATTGGAGGAATCTAGAGTTTTTACAGCTTCATATCATTTAGATAATCGTTGCCTGACGAACATGCTAACAAGTCAACTAAATTCTACTATCCCTTGTGCTATCCCAGGCATGTTTAAATTAAAGTGGGGTCATCTGGACCCCACAAGACAGCGCGCTGACCTTTGTTTCCAATTATTTTTTATCTTCACTGGTGTCGGTGGCAGACATAAAATCCTGTCCACCTCTGTCATGGGAGGGATCACCATCAATATAAGGGTCGGGTCACCTGGACCCCATAACATGGCACAAGGGTTAAATCACTTGAGATCACTAAATCTGTTCAATTCTTTGTCCTTTCTGTCACTTTAGAACAATTCCACCAAGCCCAGCATAGGACTGAGCAGCGCTGCTTAGCTAGCGCCCTCTAGCGGTTGATGCTATTTATTTTATAATACATTTTACAGAAGTATAAGATTTAATTTGAGTTATTTCCCTACCCCTACATTTAGCCCCCCAAACAGAGATTTATAGAAACATTTTGTCTTCAAATCTAGACGTTACTCCCACTCAATGACATCACCAATAGTCGCCGGTCAGCTAGCATTAGCGCGGAGCTTCCAGCACTCAAATTTACATAACAGCATCGGTTTTAAAACTTTAAAACAGTCATGCTACAACAAAAAGTCACTACTTCCATTTAGATGTAAACTTCTGTGCGTCAGAGAACATCCACATGAAGAAAAGCGCCTGTGCTCGATTTGAAACACTCTTGCAGCCGAGGGCTCTACCTCTCCCTGTCGAGAGGTTTAGTCCTTAAAAAAAACTATCTCAGATGACCCTACCCCTCCAAATGCGCCTACAATTGGAGGGGAAGCCATAGGGGAAGAATACGGATTTGACGTAAGTCACATCCCTGGCCAAACTATGCAAAGACTGAGACTTATACTCCGAAAAATAGGTTACTGAGAAATTAAATATTTCGTTTTTTTATATATATATTATCAGAAAGCTTATGCAAGAACGCGTTGAAAACACAGAAGAGTTTTATTTGGAGTCAGTCTTAAATCTGCTCTAATAGAATAAGATTTGGATAGCCATGTGTTATATTTGTGTGGTTTTACTCCTTTTTTGTACACTTATTGTTGTTCATTCATACATTACAGTAGGTGTTTTTTTCATGTACTTTTGCAGAATGTTTCTCTGAAGCTTCAGAGTTTGTACACTTGTTGCAGGAAAGGTCAGCTCTGAACAACAAGTCAAGCATATTTACTTGATATTCATTAAAGTGGATCAGCTTGCGGTTGGGCAGTCTTGCGTCAATGTTTTCACGGAATGACATTTCCCGACAATTGCGTTTCTTGTTTGAGCCTGCCCTCTGTTTGTC
Source organism: Oryzias melastigma (assembly GCF_002922805.2). Taxonomy (NCBI): domain Eukaryota; kingdom Metazoa; phylum Chordata; class Actinopteri; order Beloniformes; family Adrianichthyidae; genus Oryzias; species Oryzias melastigma. Next base: position 6,495,060 of record NC_050518.1, on the reverse strand, counting down.
CCCATGATACCATCTTTGTGCTTATGTCTACATTATCTTAACCAGTTTTACAACTCCTAACAATCAGCTTTCAGGCAGGATGTGCGCACACACAACAATGGCTCATTGAAACTTTTTTTTTCTTTTCCCTGCTTCCCCTCCGGCTATTTTATGTCCCCTCTCAAGTCTCACAATGGTGCACTGTTGGTCTCCAAAGGCGAAACTTTGGGAGGGTGAAAAGCGCCACCTCTCTGGAACACACTCGGAGAGAGAAGCCTGTTGTTTCTGCACAGCGGATGGCCATTTGGTAGCACTTCCACCCAGTTATCCCCCTCCCTTTCCTCTCCCCCCACCTCTTGCTCGCTCTGGCTCCCTCAACCCCTCCTCTGCCGGAGCGTTGCTTAGCAACTAAGGGCTGGAGCAATCGTAGCAGGGGCAGAGCGATTCAGGGAGCAGATTGGCGGATGATTTATTAGCTGGGCTGGAGAGCAGTGAGCCCAGGCAGCTGAAATGGAGCCTTAAACTGGAGCTGACATGCAGAGCGGGAGGGGGGAAAAACTGTAGGGAGGAGGGAGCGGCAGCATGCATGCAGCTCCTCTGTGCAGATCACACACAGGCTGAGTAAACAGTACAGTTGGGCCGACATAATAAGGACAAGCTTGATGGAAAGGTCGCATTTTATCTGACCTAGCAGCAAATGGAAATGAAAGAAATAAATCCTTAAATATGTGCAAACCCTCCTGATTCCGCTGATTTTTATCGGATTTTCTCAAACAAGCCCAGCCATATCGATCCAGCAGCTTTTTAAAGCAGGAAATGTAATCAGATTTGCTGAATGAGTTTAGACTTTTGAGTTGAAAGTGATTGGAGATGAGGGTCAGGTTGGGGGGAGCGTTTGTTTTACAGACTGCTCCATCTACTGGCTAATCAACCGCTTTGCTATCAGTGTGATGAAGGCAGTTTAAAGACCCACTCAGATTAAAACGACGTTTTCTTGTTTTTAGCATGTTTCTGTAGCATTTTTCTGATAATGGAAGACACATAAAGAAAATGAATCTTAAAATTGCATTTCTCAGTATTATTCAAATTGTTGTGAATTAGGAGCTGATACAAAGATTTGGATAAAGCCACAAGCTTCCAGCTGTATTATGATGCATCACCTTGGAGAATAAATAGATCCATGTACATCTTCGTTTTCTTCATCCAAGCTGTCTTAAAACTGTATGGCTGGAAAGATCTGATATTGCTCATTTCTGTTGCACCGTGGGGGGCTGTAAGCTAGCGTGAGAGTATAAATAAAAGGGATGATGGGAAATTGGGGCAGGCTTACTCCAACTACAGCTTAGAGGTGAATTTCTAATGAACTACTACCACTCTGCTGGATCAATGTCTTAGAAATTGATACGGTTTTTACATTTTGGCTAATTTTTCATCATAATTAAGACCACTGAGAAGGCTTTTACAATAGATCAAAAGATAATCAGAGTTGGACTTTAATTTCAGCTTTTTGAGACTGCCAAGAAAAGCTTTATATGCTAGTCATTTTTTTAATATTTATTTACATTTTTATGTTTACACGCTGAATCTAGCAGATATACAGCTTGTTTGTGTGGTTTGTTTAAATATAGTTTTGTAATCATTTTGGGTGGACCGATCCTCTCCTGGCTTGTAATTTTCCTCCCTTTGATTTAGATGTGTTGAGCTTCTGTGAATTTAGTTTATGCTCTTAACCAAATCTTGGAGTGTAAATAATATGTGGTTACATAACCCACTGTACACTGGCGAAGGATCCATGTCTGGTTTTCTGTCTCGCTTGTCTCGCTGCACCATGTCCAAGACCTGTTTCCACACAAATTGTCCGCCTGCTTCCCCTCTCGGGCTGCCAGCTAGTTTAGCCTTTGTGCGTGCTCACCCCGAGCTGTGGAAGTGTCTGAAAGACCGCTTTAGTTTCACTCTTCGGGAGACGGATACATTTGATGTATTTTTAGCATCAAACTGTGGCTGGTGTTTTCTGTGTGGGGGTGGAGATAGGGGCTGCTCATTCAGTGTTGCAGGAAACCAGAACAGGCTGTGCCTAACAACCACCATGAAGCACAACACTCCACGTCAGGTTTTCCAGCCTGCTGCAAACCAGAGGCTCTCTTGCAGAAAGATCACATGTAAAGCCTTCCCCTTTGTAGTGGAAGAGCAGAGAGTGACAAGCTATTTCTTTCTTTTTCAGAAAAAAAAAACAACCGCTGGGTTGTCGGAGACATTGTGGATTTATCCCTAGATATTTTTTTACCGCCTTTACCTGTGGCTTGCATTAGAGGCGCTTGTGGCTCTCCCTCTGGACTTTTTTCCTGCTTTTGGGTAGTCTATTTGGTAGAAACGGCTGGCTGAGATCACTGAGGAACGGCGCTCGCCTCTGGAGCAAAAAAAGTAAATCTGTTGGTTGTCTGCTTCACTGATTATGAATGTTTTCAGATGTGGCTTTTTATGGCTCGCAGTCCGTGGCTTTTAAAGGAAAAGGAATGCATTGAGGCTCGTCAGGTTTTTAGTCCTGCTTTTACGTCTTTTGGATGTTTTATTTTTTTTCCTTTTGACGTAAGACGGCATGTTGAGTTCTAGTGTCAGATTGAAGATGTCATATGACAGGAATCATTACCATCTTTTAGTTTGAAGTCCTGACAGGCTGCGTGCAGTTTTTGAGATGACCAAAACCTGAACGGAGAGAAGTGAGAAGTCGTCCAGAATGTCGGCTGAGACGTTTTTTCACCTCTCAACTCTCAAGTTTGGGTTTTGACATTGAGATTTCCCCCGTGAGATTAGGAGCACGCTCGACATGTCTACTGTTGCGTGTGTTTTTAGATCAGACTGCGTTTGTCTGACTGTATTTTCACAGCACCTGAAAAGAGCGCCTTAATCTCAGCGTCTTTCCCTGCCTTGCTTGTCATTTCCTCTCTGGTTTTGCCTTGACATGGCTGTTTTTGCACGCCGTTTAAACGGCAGCAAAACGCACATTAAACCTCTTTAACCACTGAAGGGCAACACTTTTTTTTATTTTTTTATTTCTGTTTGTTAGTGGTAACTTTATTGAGCCACAGTAGAGCAAACTTCACACACTAACTTCTTCCTCTTGTTTTGTCTTTCTCTGAAAATTTGCAGAAGCGCTTCATTAAAGGGTTGAGGCAGTTTGGAAAAAACTTTTTCAGGATCCGGAAAGAGCTGCTGCCCAACAAAGAAACGGTAAGTCCTTTTCTTTTTTCCCTCTTTTGAATGCAAAGCTGAACTTTTTCTTTTATTCACTTTTGTGAAAATCCAAAAATGAAAAGAAATGACTGTAAGTGACTGGAATTTCTAAATCTAATATTCAGTCTTTGACATGAAGTACACAAACTTTTCCAGAGCTAAAGTTAACTTCTACTCTAATAACAAGCCACAAACGAGTAGTGCAGTTGTGATTCAAAGTAGAGTGGGCTTTGTGGTTACTACAGTTTTTTATCAACAATAATGAGTACATGCAGTCTTCCTACAGTACAGTTAACTAGAACACACGTGCTTAAATTCTAAAAAAAATAATTTATTTAAAATATAAAATCTAAATTTAGTTGATTCCTAAAAAATAAATTACTGAAATTTTAAATTATGTGATCCACTCTCTTTTTACAGCTCAGATTGTTGCACACATATGTTGCAGCTCATTCATTAGACACATATATTCAGCCTCTGTCACAATCAGGAAGCTTTATTTATGTACTCAAAGAGTGGGTGACAGTTTTGTCTCATTTTAGTAGGAGAGTGTGCCCACATTAATATGGTTCAAATCCCTGCCTCCTAGTGATTCACTGAGAAGCCCTCTGAATGGAAACTTGATGTCAATCATTTTTAATGATTTCATATGGCCTTATAATGCTCTTAATTTAACCCTATTTGTCATTAAAAGGCTCAAGTGTTTTTAAAATATCTTAGACACCTCTGACCTGGCTGTTTACATTATTTACAGATAAGTGGTCATTTAGTAAATTGTTGTGCTCCTGCTGCAATAATGTCAGCACAGTGTGGATGGAAAATCAGAAGAGTTACTTATCTGCTTCGTTTCCCCGTGTGCTGCGATGTGCTTCGAACGCATCACTTCCTTTGCGTTTGTGTTCCTAGAAACTCTTTTGAATGGTAGAATTCACGTAGGAAATGCTGATTCTGTGCAGAATTTCCGTCAGTGGTGTTTTAACTGCCGTTGAAATGTCGGACCAGTGCAGATGATTGACTATAAAGGAAGAATTAATGTCACTCAGTCCTGAGGGGGAATGTCTTTGGCAGGAGTGGTTACAGACCGCAAAGCAAGGGAGACAAAAATCTCTTTTTTTCACTGCAAATGCAAAATAAACTGAAATAGTGAGCAGTAGATCAACTTGGAGAAAAGCAGTAACTTGAACGCTCACTTTCTTTCTGACCTTAGCCAGTAAAAAAAAATAAAAATGTAGAAATGTATTTTACTCTTAACTTGTACGTTTCCAGATCACATTTTTGGAATATGCTTAGATATAAGTGAGAAATGAAAACTGATAGTTTTCCCCTTTCCACTCCACATATTTTCATGTTCCTCAAATATTCATGCTTTCCCTCAAAGCTCTGGTTGAAGCTGATATTCAGAGTTCAGTGTCTGCCCCTCACTCTTCCTCCCTGGAGCTCATATTAGCCGCCCTGCCCCTGAAGCGTCAGCGCGGCTTGAGCAGCCAGTGCCAAGGGTAAGCACCCAGCACTGTGTAAACACACCAGGCCCGACTAGCAGTCAGGAATGCCTTACATAAAGTCACATAAAGGGCCTGGAGGGGGAAGTGGGTGTGTTGTCTGACCGTCTGACTGTAGAAGGCTTTTCTGCCACCATTTCCTTCACTTCCAGAGAGGACGTCACGGAACACGGGCCAGCCGCTTTGGCCGCTTGAAGGACTAAATATGCTGAAAAAGCCGATCGCAGATATCTCTGTGCATTATATTTGTCCTGGAGGGGTTTTCAGAAACATGTTGTGTTAGGAGGCATCAACAGGCTGTATTTGCACAACTGATTTGTGTCGGCCACAGCTTTGTTTGCTCCTCAACTGTACACAGAAATGGCTGTAAATATTACATTTTTGACAGTATGATGACCTTCAGCAAAAGAAAAAATGCAGTGGTTTCCCACCATTGTGCTGTAGTGTTTACAGTTAAAGAACCAAAAGCTCATTCGGATCGTTTATTCTAAAACATCCATAAAAGTAGCTGTAAAATTCATCTAATTTAACCAAAAAAAAATGTTTATTCTTTTTTTAAGATGGATTCAAAAAGTTCAGACTTATAGTTTAATAACTTATGGTTAAGAAATATTTTAGTCTCAACTGGTAGTTTAATAGTAATCAGCTACAAACGCCAAAACTACAAGTTTAGTCCAAGTTTACTCTTCACTTTCTGTTCACATAAGCACAACACAAGCAGCAACAAAATGCTGGAGGGACAGAACATGCGCCGAGCTCAAAACATTTGACACAGCTGTGAAAAACACTAAAGTGCTGTCAGACCAGAGAAACCACAGAAAGTTGGTGTTCCTCCGATTACCTGTCCTCGTTAGGAGGAAGTTCAGACATGTCAGTTAGGTAATTAGCCGTATGATTTGCCTCGACAGCATGTCTGTTTTTATTTCACCTCCTCCTGCTGCCACTCCTTCAAACAAACCTCTCTGGTCTCATGACCTTCAGGTTTGAGCGGTGTCTGTCTGGGTTTTACAGAACCTGAAACACACACCTGACTCCTTCATTGGGGGTTTTCACCTCATTCAGACAGAAATGCTCAAATCGCAGCACCAGGCGTGGGAGGGACGGTACACCTCTGTGCCACGCACAACCTGAAGGGATCCTGCACTAGTTGATGGGCCATAAAGATCACAAACTGTGGTGAAGTCACTAATGACAAGAGTGTTTCCCCAAAAATGCTTTTCATGTATTTATCTACTTATAGTTTTTAAAATAGCAGGAAAAAGCATTTACAGCTCTGAAGCAGAAAAATCCATATTACAAAGTAAAGCAATTTCAGGGACTGCTTGTTTTTCCTCCTTTGCTTTTCCCGTATCTGCAGGCGTTCTGTTTTTATTCTCAGGCTTAAGACATTCTCAATCAGTTTAATGGCATCACCTTCCATCCAGATACGTGTGCAGGGCAAACAAGATGTACAAAACATTCAATTGAGTCATTTGTTTAGTACTTTCAGTTCCTGCTTTTTAAAAAAAAGGGAGAACAACAATCAAAGCTGCTCTGAGTAAATGAAGCCTCTGTGATGTTTTATAGCTCTTAACATAATTTAACAAGCACTCAGTTTGGCTTTACTCATCTTCTGGGATGAGCATTGGTGATTTAAGATGTTAAACACTTATTGTTTATTTGATTAACAGTCATCATCTAATTTTTACACAATTGTATTTTTGAATATTTTGGAAATGTATTAGAGGATTAATAAATCATTTGATAGATTAGGAATCTGGATATTTTATTTGTTAAGGTGTGGAATAAAATTTTAATCTCATGCTCGATGGTATTTTGTTATATGCCTGGGAAACAACATGATGAGACACTGTTGTTGCCGACATGTTTGTCCAAGCATCTGTCCAAACTAGATTTGGTGATTTAGTAGTACTTTGTTCCAAATATCACTTCAGATTTTGATCTTGTCTGTTCCAACCCCTATTCGGTAAAGCTACTGTCAGTAAGCGTACGCCCCAGGTACACCCTAACTGATGCCCAGTAGCTAGTGTTAGTCAATGCCATGCTTTGGAGATGCTAGTATGATTTGTTTAAGTTTGTTTCATTTTTTTCCTTAAACATCAATAGCATTTTCCTCATGATGGAGGACATGTATTAAGTAAATTAAGCTCAAAATTACATTTCTTAGTATTTCTTTATTCAAATTGTGGCGAATCAGGAAAAGTATGAAAAAATGCAGTTTAAAAATTTTTTAGCAGCGATGTAGAAGCTACAATCAGCAGCCTACAAGCTCCCTGCTCCACTCCATTCTGATGCATCCACTTGTAGAAATATAGATCCATGTACTTCTTTGTTTTCCTCATTTGAGCTGGTATCAGGCTCCAAACTATACGACTGGATTGCTCCAATATTGCTTGCCATTTTTGTTGCACCCATAATGTTGGGTTTCATCAGCCTTTATTTCACCAGGCAAAACATTAAGAACAATTTCTTATTTACAATGTTGGCCTGAAAATGTTTCGGGTGGGAGGTGCTGATGGATGATAGGAAGTGGGGCGGGCTTACTAAGCTCCGACAAGAATTTCCGATAAACTACTGTCGCTCTGCAGGAACTATGTCCTAGAAAACAACACACTTTTTTATTTTATTTATTATTTTGGCTGAAAACGGCATGATCATAACTAAAAGACAAATTTTTTAGAATGGATCAAAAGATAATCGTCTTTAAGAAAAATCTAATATATTTGTGCACTTTTTTGCCCCAACTCTTAAAAAAAAAAAAAGTTTGGTTTTAGAAAGAAAAAAAAATCTAACTATTTTCTTTAACAAAGTGGAGTAGATGTTATTTGTCAGTCCTGTCAGACAACTCTTCCAGGATCTTTAATTTCCTCTGAAGGCTCATTTATGGCACACCAGTTGGGCCATCTGGTCTCAAAGTACGGCCCCTTTGGTTCTCTCTGGTGTTATCTCCAAGCACTTGTGATTGCAAAGATTTGGCATGGCTCTGGTCATTGACTCAAGGACAGACGTTGACCCCTTGTATTGGCGTTCATATTATCTGTGTCTGGCCATTGACGGTAAAAGAATCAGTGACAATGACAAAACTCCCAACCTACGTGAAGGCCTTGAGAAAACTTCTCATTCTTTCATGTGGAAGAAAGTCAATTGTAGTGCAATGCACTCCATGTAACCATGTTTGCCACATCACGTGAACAAATGTCAAAGTAGATGCAACGCTCTGTCCCGAACTGAAAAGCCAGATTCATTGGGGTTTAGTGTTAGAAGTACTTGGGTTCAAACATTAATTAAGCCAGCTACAAACTACAATGGGACTGGACCTGTTACCAGCAGCTGTCAGAAGGGTGATAGGAGCCTCCATGTTTATGTAAATGATATAACTTGTTTAGGCAGCGAAATTGCTGTTGGCTGATAGAAGCCCAAACAGCGTATTGATGTTCTTTAAGCAATTCACAGGCAGCTTAGCACAGCCAAGTGTGGGCAAAATCTTTTTTTTTTTTCCTGGCTAATAGTTATAGCCGGGAGAGCCAGGGCTCACAGCATAATTGAGTTCTTTGGTAGGCTTCATGTTGTGGTTTTTAGGGACTGGCTTATCAGCAGAACACGCCGGATTGACCCTCCAGCAAAGAGACACTGTTGCCGTCCAATCTGCTTTCACTGGCAAAAACGCTTACAGCAGGAAAACCACGAGTGCTGATTCTTCAGAGTGTGCATCCCTGACCTGTACATGCAGATCTGATTCAGTCATTTTCAGGCAGAAAGGCGCTGCGCAGAGGGAGGGGGCAGCTGTCTATTCAACAGCCTTTCAACTGCACCCTGTTCCCCCAAATGAGATCCTCTTACAATGAAGCACCACCGGGCTACACTTTTCGTTTTATGTTGGATCTGGGTTTTACTGCGTAAAGTTTAGGTCACCTTAAGAGTTTTTGTTTGTTATTAGTTGGGCACAGATGTTAAAACCCTTAAATCTATCCAGTAGTCCTATAGTTTTGGTGTATTTATCATGTTCTTGTGGCATTTTATTGATGCTTGAGGACATATGTAAAGAAATGTTTGCTTGCATTTCTGAGAATTTAAATTGTTATAAATTAGGAGCAGACACAAATAAGGCAGTTGGAAAAAGATAAAATACAGATCATCTTTGATACAATAGATAAAAGATGATTGAAATTGGTAATTAAAAATCTTCTTAGACCCAAATTAATAACACTTGGCGAGGGAACAGTCTTCTGTTTTGTGTTGGATGTATCAGGGTTCCACGTTGTGCGTTAATTTCTGTTAATGTACTCTTCGTCGGAAATTATCCCACTTATACGATAATCACTTAAAAAATTTTTTTACCTATTTTTGTCTCTTTTTTGAGGTTTAGATTGAATTTTTACAAAAGTGGAAAAAAGTGATTGATACGTGGTGCAGTCTGTTGTCACAGTAACACAGCAAAGCGTCACTGAGCCGGTGTAGGACCATAAGTCCTATGTCACATGATGGCCAATCCAGTATTATATAAATAGTGTAATAGTCCGGACCAGTCAAAATCTTTCACATCATCAAGTTGCAAGCCCCCGCACCGATCTGGTAGACCGAACAAATATGGCATGTACCTTGACTTCAGCTGCAAATGAAAGCGATATGAATGCTAATCGTCACGATAGGTTAAATAATGCATCAGTTCAGTGAGAAAGTTCACCTCTTACTGCATGTTTTTGTCCAGAGGATGAAGCAAAAGTTAGTTTTAAAGAAGCACCCAGCAGTCAATCAGAATCAAGTATTCACCCGGACCTAGACCTTGGTTTAAGTTAATTTAAAGTGCAGAAACGCAATGTTTATTTTATGGCTGAATATCGGCATCTTTATTTTCTTGGAGTAAAAAGTCTTTAGAGTTCTGCTTATCTTATCGTTGATGTGTTTTGTGCTCACAAATGAGACTTCTGGGATGTCTGAGTTAACCCTTTATAAATGGAAACATTTCAGACAATAACAATGCGGGATACATTTTCTTTCTGGTCTGTGGTCAAAAGCTGCATGTTGTTGTATAAATTAAACCTCGTCAAACATTGTGATTTATCAAAACCCAAAAGTGTGATTAATCGATAAGTTTTTCAATCGATTGACGGTAGTTTAGTAGTAGTTTTTAGTCTGTTTAGCATGCTCTTATGGTAATTTTCTGATGGTAGAGGACATATATAAGCAAAAGGGGAGGGGGAACAGTCATGCCACAATGAACTACTGCCACTCTGCAGAAACTGTTTTAGAGATTAGAAAACAACACTTTTTTAATGTTATGGAGTGGGTCTTAAAAAAAGAATGTGAGTTCAGTTACCACGGCTTTACTTCCCCCTACGTTTACAGTATTTGATAAAGAGAAAGTCATGAAGTATTTTACCCAATACTCTACACTTCCTGCCATGGGCAAAGAGTAATCATAAGCCAAAGGGTCAAGCGTATATGTCATTAAACTGTGGTTTGATTTAACTCAAAAATACTTCCCCCTTCACCTCCTGTAAATGAGTCAGGAAGTAATCCTCCCTCCTCCATCTACGGACCGTGGAGAAAGCGGGAGGTGCTCAGGTTCATGCTGCAGTAATGAATGTTTACACAACTCGCCACGGCGACACAGAACCACAGCCCCTTTAATGCTGCTTTTCTCCCCCACCGCCCGTTACACTTTAACTTTAAAACCAAGACTTTTTGCTTTTTTTCCAGCAGGTTGTGGTTGTTTACAGTTTTGATGGTCTTATCTGCTCCCTGCTCGTTCCTCCTCCTTCTCCGCTCTCTGCCCTCCCCCTCCTCTGCTCTCCCTTGTTCTCTCCTTCTCCCCCTGCTCTTGCCAGTAACAGCCTTAACCGTTTGGCTTCTTGTCAAAGCAGGGGCCTTTTGTGGCTCTGTCACAAATCTGCCAGGAAAAACAGAAACCATCTGTTCAGGCTTGGGCCTGGGAGAGGGTAAGGGTGTAAATACATGAGTTTAGCCTTGCAGTCAGCTCTGCCCGTGTACACTAGACCACCAAGCTGAGTGGAGGGTGGTGGTTCAGGCCCACTTCCACTCAGCCAGCACTCCCACCAGCGGATTTATGGTTAATCTAATTCAGGCGAACGTTCATCATGAAAATAATCTGATTAATACTTCTTGATCTTTGTTCCAGATTTCAAGAAGTTGTTTCTAGATTTTGAAACGTAAAGTTTTGTCTCCAAGAGATTACAACTGAGTCCATCAAAAACATCTGTACAACATTTACACAAAAGCAAAACACAGGATGCGTGTAAATATGTTCAAATGGGCTCCAACACTTCTTTGGCCCCTTTACCAAAGCAAAAGAAATTGACATAATTACACACAACAATATTCACATCAGTGAAGTGTTTCATGTAGTCTCAACATCTGTGTCACACACGTTGTGTAAAGTCAGTCAGTTGAGGTGGCAAAAACTGGAGTGGAAGAGTAAGCCCTTTGCTTGTCAGATAATCCAGCAGCCTGAAAGCTCCTGCAGATGAAGTCTGAAAAAGACTAATAATGCTGAGCTTATGTTGTCACTATCTCATGTTCTGCAGAGCAGCAGAGTATGCTGCTGCTCTGCGGAGATTCGTTGGAGTCAGAAAATGATGTTGTGAAAGCCGGAGCCAGTCCGCATGTCTTCATCAAGCGCCCATAAAAGTCTCAATAGTTGGTGAAAGTTTTCAAGCGTCAAATCACAGAGCTGTTTGTTTTACTGCCACCAAACTATTTATAAAAAAGGCCGCTTTCATTCCAAACCTCACACAAGCGGTCCGCTCCCTCTTCCAATGGTGGAGTTGAAACAGAAGGTAATGAAAGTTAAAGCGTTGCTGAGGGCACGTGGCAGCATGACAAAGTGACTTTGATGGAGAAAGTACACAGCTGGTGGAAGATTGGAGCCGTGTAGCTTCAGAGGGCCTAAATTTGACAAGCTGAGAGGTAATCTGTCGGTCTCTGTTTGACACAGATTCTTTCCAGCCGTCTCAGCTGCTGTATGTTTGGTTTTTAGCTGCCTTGTTGTGTAACTCATCTACATTTTCACAAACATCTCTTACTCTGTTTTATTCATGACTTATGCCAAGTTGCGGTCACTGTTAGCTTGTCAGTTCCTTTCGCACAATTGCTAAAGCCGCTTTCATTTTATTCTCCTCCATCCGTCGCTGACTGCTACAGCTCATATGGAGACCTGTTAATTTCCATTCAAAAGCCCAAGTTAATGTTTTCATTAACTCCAGTGTAATGTAATGGTACTTGACACAGTGTAAGTGATGGAGAGGCAGGGTGACCTTTCCTTGTGTCTGCCAAGCTGTTGCCAAGGCCATGTAGTTGTCAGCCCACAGCGAGGAGGCAGAGAGGCACTGCTGGGAACAGTCATTAAGCACAGAGCAAAGCCGGCGCTCAGCACCACTCCACACTTTTGATCTGCACATTTCAATTAGATTTCACATCAGGACGCCTGCCTTCCCTCGGTTAGCACCTGCAAGCCTGCCTTTTCTACTGGCCAGGCAGGGTGAAGGAGGCGCACAGGAAGCCGCCGCCACGTACCCCCATCAGAAACAGATACACAAACGGGAGTTTGGAGGGTCCTAGATAATCACTCCTCATCTGCAAACGAGGCGGTCGCTCTGGAGGTCCTGAACCTTATCCTGAAATGCAAAAAGCTTTCACAGAGCTCAGACATCTGCCTGCAGTCTGAGGGTCCGTGTTGTTTTCCCTAATTAGATGAAAGCATGCCGTGTTAGCTTGATTTGCTTTAAGAGTGACTGAAAGGTGACTAACAAAGACCTGATCCATATGGTCAAGCTTTCTTTGTCACTTGTTGTTTCTCTTTTAATGTGAAAAGTACAAAAATGTTGAAACACCTGTAACAGGTTCATGTAAAACACTAAAGGAGTACGTCCATTCGTCTGTCTATTAGGGATGTCCCCATCAGGTTCTTTGGATCTGATTCAGTCATTTGATTTTGAGTATCTGCAAATACAGAGACTTTTGTTACATATTTTAAGAAATAAACAAATTAAATAATAAACAGATCCAGGTTGTCTACAACTTTTATTTTATTAATCGTTTCCTATCATTTAACACTTAACTGTACACTTCTTGTTATGTGCAGACTTCTGTAATGATAAAATATTTGGCACTAATCACAAATAAATGTCCAATCCCTGATCAGGATACGACATCCGATTCCAATTGAGTCTGAAGCTACGTGATCATGCCTGATTTTTGATCACATGATCGGCTCAGGACATCCCTACTGTCTATACCCGTACTGCTTATAGAAGTGAACCATCATAGGATCAGTACCTACTTTTATTGTCGGTACAATCCCAAAGCAGTTGGAAGCCAAAAGATGCTGCTCTTCAAAATAAAATAAAAAGTTGAAGTAGGGCAAAGGCAGTCAGGTGAATTGTTAGTTTGGTTTAGTCGACTTGACTAAGATTATTTTACACTGTTTGGTAACATGAAATAAGTTACTTTAAACATTTTGATTTGTGTTTCTAGAAGCTCTTACAGAGTACATGTTCTTTTTTTAATGCCAAAATTGAATACAGATTTCATTAGTCATTATGGTTGCACTTCCTTTATTGCACTCATTCTTACCCACCTGGTATTCTTTATAAAGCTTTTATTCAAGTATTTAACTCTGGTTTGTACATGTCCGTTTCCCTAAAACCTTTCACTACCTGCTGTTTTCTTTGCCTTATTTTTATAGACGACGTTGGGCACAAGCTGCAAAGCTGTTAATGCATTTTAGAGAGCAATGGACTCACTAATTTATGTCAAGTTTCGTGACTGCAACGGAGAAAGAAAACAATCAATAGCCATTAAACCCTGGGAGCTTTGTAGAACAGCGGTTTAACAGACCTCAGACAGTACATGGCTGCCCTGTGGGCTTTAAAGATTACAGGTGACTTACTGCTCACCAAACAGTCACACCGCATGATTTCATCAATTTGTTATCAAGCAATTCTAGAATAACTAACTAGAAAGGCTTGATGATCACAAGAACCCAAGCCAAAGATGTATAGCATACCTGTGTGTTTTAATTAGAGCTGCGAAGCAGCAGTTAGTATGCACAGGTTGCTTCTGTAAAGTGCTTTCTGATTCTTCATTGAGCGGGTTAATGTTTCAGTTGAATATTGATTTCCTGGCGGCTCTTTGTGCGGCGCATTTATCCGCCTGGCTCGCCGGTAAGTGCGCCCCTCCGAATGTTTGATTAAAGTTCAATTGACTCTTCCAGTGAGCAGGCGAGGAGCCATTTCACTCCCCATTTGTAGCGCCAAAGCTCCGCCTGACATGTTCTTTTGTTCCTATTCAACCTCCTGCCACCCAGGCAGCCACCAGTGCACTGATCCTAATATCCCTACATTCAGTGAGCCTCCGTGCCTAATCCAGGGACATGCAAGGCCGCAGCACAAACACGCTCAGCCAGCTGCAAACCCCGGCACGGACTGACCTGATCCGTGGCCTTTGACTCTCAGAAGCTGTGCTGTGTGCCAAAGTGGCTTCTAAATGCTTTAAAGAGCCACTTTGAATATGTTCTTGTGGCATTTGCCTCATGGTGGAGGACATATGTATAGAAAACTAAGCTTAAAATGACATTCTGAGTATTTATTTAATCAAAGCATTGAGAATCAGGAGCAGGATGCTATAATTTATTTGAGAAAAGCTTAGCCACAAACTCCCTGCTCTGCTCCATTCTGATCCCTCCACTTGTAGAGAAAGAAATAGATCTTTAAACCTTTTCCTTGTCTCGTCCGTGCTGGCGTCTGGCTCAAAACTATATACGGCTGGATAGCTCCGATATTGCTCGCCATTTTTGTTGCACCTGTAATGTTAGGTTGGGTGTTTGAGAGGATGTAAGCTAGCAGGAGTGTAAACAAATGATGATGGGAAGTGAGGGTGACAATTAAAAGTCATAATTAAAAGACAAATGCATTGAAAATAGACCAAAAGATGATCAGAGTGAGACTTCGATGGAGCATATTGAGTCACTGTGTAGATGCTTTCATTTGCTGCCACAGGTAATTGTTACTACAGATACTCATGTTCTGTTTTGATTTTTTGTTTTCAGGGAGAGCTCATCACATTTTACTACTACTGGAAGAAGACTCCGGAGGCAGCCAGTTGTCGAGCCCACCGCAGGCATCGCCGGCAGCCCGTCTTCCGCCGCATTAAGACACGAACTGCTTCAACTCCGGTCAACACCCCCTCACGACCCCCATCCAGCGAGTTCTGTACGTATATGTGACCTTTCCTGTGGCAGCTTAAGTCATGGAATCCATAGATTCTTGCGTCAAAGTCTCATACTTGTTTGTGCTTTGTGCTTCGTCCAGTGGACCTCAGCTCAGCCAGCGAAGATGACTTTGACAGTGAAGACAGCGAGCAGGAGCTGAAAGGCTACGCGTGCCGCCACTGTTTCAGCACCAGTAAGAAAAGCACAGCAGACATCTTTGGTACATCGCATGGGTCCATTGGGCTTATGCCTCCTCTGTCGTTGGGTGTGTGTGATCCAACCCTGTGCGGGGCTGTGTGACAGATGGGCATCAGAGGATGTCGAGACTAATTTGATCAAACCAAATATGAGCCCACGGCCCGTTCACTCTCCTCACCTCATTATCCTTCTCCCTTTGTCGCACAGCTGGTTCCCACTACCCGGCTCCCATCTGATCACACTTTTGTTGTTGCCTCATCCAAGATGGCTAATAACTTAGCTTTGCACTGTTAACCACTAAACAACTCAATATGACATAACTACAAATAGAAATTTAGATTGTAAAAAAGATTGTTTTGATCCTGGATCTTTTTAGATGTTAAAAAGTCTTTGTTTTCTGCGAGTGCCAGCTTTCTTCTTTGTGTTGTTTGTACCTCTCACCTACGAGAGTGTCTTATTTCACAACTGTAAATGGCTTTCCTCACAGCCTCAAAGGACTGGCACCACGGGGGCCGGGAGAACATCTTGCTGTGCACCGACTGCCGCATTCACTTCAAGAAGTACGCGGAGCTGCCCCCCATAGAGAAGCCTGTGGACCCTCCTCCATTTATGTTCAAACCTGTCAAGGAGGAAGAGGATGGACTCAGCGGGAAGCATAGCATGAGGACCAGACGGAACCGAGGCTCGGTGCGTTAAGACTCCTGAACCCCCCTCCCGTTTATCTATTTTCACCTTTAAGATATGGGAGTTTTCCAGGATTAATACACACCTGGACTACTCCCAGTCGTTACAAGACACTCACTCAGCTTTCAACCTTTTAAATGAATGTCCAAACTGTTGCTTAATCCAAAAACAGATGTCAACACTACGAAGTGGTCGCAAGAAGCAACCAGCTAGTCCTGATGGCCGAGCCTCGCCTACCAACGAGGACCTGCGCTCCAGTGGACGGACTTCACCCAGCGCCGCAAGCACCGACAGCACCGACAGCAAGACAGACTCCATGAAGAAGCCAAGCAAAGTAAACACCATCTTTCAAATGTTGTTTTTCTCCATCGTCATATATCTATATGCATTTTAGGCTAACTCTTACAAATCTTATGCATTTGTCCCAGAAAATCAAGGAGGAGGCTCCTTCACCTATGAAAAGCACCAAACGGCAAAGAGAGAAGGGAGCGTCAGACTCCGAGGAGACTGAGAGGGCCACTGCCAAAAAGTCCAAAACACAAGTGAGTCTATGAACTTTCTGTAATTATTCACGGGGGGAAGTTTGGCATTTACAAACCAACAACCAGACAATAGCTTTCTGATCATCGAGTAGATGAGGCTTTTAATTAGTTTTAAATCCCAAACAGGTGAGAACAGGTAGAACACCGTCGCATGAGAAGAGCATTTCTGCACTTCAGACAAACAAGTTTCAAATTTTCTTGATAGAAAGGGACTTTCTGGGGTGTAGTTCAGAAATAGTAAAGCAAAATAGTATAATAATGTCTTATAAACCTATGGAAAGACTAAAAATAACAAATCAATATTTATTTATTTTTGGTGTCCGGTAAGATAGTTGTCAGATGACAATTAAAACTGGACACTTGTCAAACAAACCTCATACAAAGTGTTGCATTAGTATATGCAGTTCACCTTTTGCGTTTTTTGTTTTTTTTTGTGCAATTTAGCATGCTTTTTTATTTGTTTTTCACAATGTACTGTGTTCTGCATCCTGATTGGTTGTTATAGTTTTCAAAAAATCTTCTCAGTACCGTGTCTCGTGTACAAAATTAAATTTGCCACATTTGCATTGCATGCAAATCTTTGTTTTCATTCTATAATACTGGTCTTGTTTTTTAAACTTTGAGAGTTTAAAAACATGTAAAAGAAAGTGTGTAGGGACGTATTTTACATCATTAACAATGCAGCACCCAAAAAACTATTTTCTTCTGAGCTTTTAAAGTTAACTCGACAAGTTATTTTTTTTGTTTGTTTATTTTAGGTACCACCAATTACAGCAGCAAAAGAAAAAAATAAACAAAAATTAAAAAGAAGGAAAAAATTAATAAAACTAAAACATTTTAAGGATGTAAATACTTAACAAAAAGTAGCACGTTTTAAGTTTATTTCATTACGTATTCTTGAGTATTAGTATAACAAGTCTACTATAGACCATGTACTTGTTGTGCCGGTAGTGGACAAACGTAATACTTTTTCAGATTTAAACTAATTCATGGAAATCTTCAGTCAAACTTTTGGATTTAATTTAATCTACTGTTTTAACTGAAACCTAAACCAGAGATCATATCAGTTTCACCTCAAAACCATCACAAAATCAGAAACTGCTTCTTGTGTCAGGACCAAAAAAACGTGCAACAACTTGTTTTGAAGCAATTTTACCACAATAAATGCAACCTACCTTAACTCTTACCCTTGTGTTAGCAGTTTTGTTACTGCTGCGAGACAAAAAAAACACGGGGATCTAGAATACTGACTGTGAAACCAGAGACGACATTAAAAAAACATTTCAGAGAGCGCCACTGCCTCCAAGTTTCAAACAAGTCTGTTTAACAGCTGTGGAGGTTTTAAAACACACCATGTTCTCGTTAGTAATAATCATATTAGAAATCATTTTTGTGGCGTTTCATTCTAATGAATTTAACTTTAGTTAAATCAGTTTTTTAACAACATTTCTCTTGATTTAGTGTCTGAATGTAAAAAATGAGGCGTGTGCATTGTGGTGGCATGTGAAAAATAAATCTGAGAAATGTTGCTCCTGCTGACTCCTCCTCTGCTCCGTCCCACAGGAGCTGAGTCGGCCAGACTCCCCCTCAGAATGCGAGGGCGAGGGGGAGGGAGAGAGCTCTGATGGGCGCAGCATCAACGAGGAGCTCAGTAGCGATCCCAAAGACATTGACCAGGACAACCGGAGCTCCTCCCCCAGCATCCCCAGTCCCCGCGACAACGAGAGCGACTCGGATTCCTCTGCTCAGCAACAGCAGCTCCTGCAGAGCCAGCATCCCGCCGTCATCCAGTGTCAACCAGGCACCTCCACTGCCTCTGCAGCGCCCCCTCCACCTCCAACCTCAAACCCGCTGCTGCCTCCGCAGGTCCCCACTGCAGCTGCTTCCGCCTCACTACCTCCTCAGCCTCTGGCACAGGCTGGCCCCATGTCTCTCATCCAGTCTGGAGCATCGCTTCACCCTCAAAGGCTGCCTTCTCCTCACTCACCTCTGACTCAGGCTCCATCTTCAGGCCCCACAGTCCCACCTCAGTCTCTACCCAGCCCACATCATGGGCCCCTGCCTCCAGTGCCACACCCATTACAGCCTGCCCCCCCACATCTGCCTCACCCTCACTCCATGACCCCTCAGGGATTCCCTGTGGGCCCCTCTCAGGTTCCACCTCCCTCAGTCCCCAGCCAGTCCCAGCAGAGGCCTCACTCGCCTCCTTCTCAAAGCCAGTCATCTTCTCAGAGTGGGGGCCAGCCGCCACGGGAGCAGCCCCTACCTCCTGCAACCATGTCTGTACCTCACATCAAACCCCCTCCCACCACACCCATCCCTCAGATGCCCACCCCACAGTCTCACAAACATCCGCCCCACGTGCCAGCGCCTCCCTTCCTTCCCATGCCTTCAAACCTTCCTCCACCTCCTGCTCTGAAGCCCCTCAGCTCCTTATCCAACCATCATCCTCCATCAGCACACCCGCCCCCGCTGCAGCTCATGCCTCAGGGGCAGCAGCTTCAGCCTCCTCCAGCCCAGCCTCCAGTTCTCACCCAGTCACAGAGCCTTCCACCGTCAGCCAGCCACCAGCCTCCTGCTGCTCCTCCTCTACCGCACACCGTCTCACACCCTACAGCCGGGCCGCCGCAGCCGCCCTTCTCCTCTCATCCTTTCAGTACAGTTCTACCTCCAACCGGCCCCCCTCCATCCTCATCAAACTCTATGCCCAGTCTCCAGCCTCCTCCTCCTTCCTCCTCTTCTATCTCCATGCCTCTCCCCGCCTCCGTCCCGTGTGCTGGTCCCGGACCATCAATCCCACCGGTGAACATCAAGGAGGAGCCCCTGGATGAACCAGAGGAACCAGAGAGCCCCCCACCCCCACAGAGAAGCCCCTCCCCCGAGCCTACAGTGGTCAACACGCCCAGCCATGCCAGCCAATCTGCACGGTACGACTGGTTACTCTGTTCGCCTTTTTCCACATACATAGACGCTCATATTGAAGAATTGGAAATGTTTGAAATTGTCATTAGAACAGACAGTTGGGACCTGCTGAGCCTGGAGCTCCTGGCAGCTCAGAGCCAGTAGAGAGTAATTACAGTGAGATGAAGGACTCATTCAGACTGAATGAAAGTTAAAGCATTTAGTCAGCAGAAGTGAGCACTGAGGGACTTCTTTTCTTAATAACTGACTTTAAGGAGCTATTTCTCAAGTAGAAGAATCTGATGAAATGTGGAGCTGCGTTCACACCGAAAGCAATCCCTGCATCAAATTTGCGTCTGAAACTTGTCCAAACGTGTTCATAAACTAGACGCCTCAGACACGTGTGGGAGGAGATGGACAATAAACAATAAAACTATTAAAAACATTCAACTTTGTTTTAGCATAGTTTCCAACTGGCCTGTAGGAACCAGTTCCTTCAACTTAGAACCATTGACTGTATATCTCATTCCCAATACATGGAAGATACAGATGATGTTTAGAGATCAGATTAATTTATTTCAAAGAGTTCGACAAACATCAGTAATCACATCTCCATATCTGGCTTCATGAGATCATTCAGAGACTCTCCTGCTGCGGTGAGGTTCACCATCTACTGCAGGATCTGCATCTGAATGATGGACGCTTTCAGCGGTACTTCTGTCTCTCTATGACCCAGTTTGACGACTTGCTTTCCCCGTAATAGAAATAAGATTAAAATTACATCGCATTTTTATTGTTATATTGATAGCAACAAATAAAAATATTACAAAATTTAGGAAAAGAACGATAAAATGTCCCTCTATGTTGGTATTGGACGTCACCCAATGATCGCGTCAACAACGTGTCATGTGCCGAGTCCCTGATTGGTTGATGCAATGCGTCTTCTTTGTCAAAGTTTAGATTTTTGAGCTCAAGGCGCTGTCATACCCACATCACAGGGCAGCGCCCCAAAACAAACGCTCATATCGTGTTGATTGCATCTCTACATTGACTTAACAATGAATCGGGATCCCCCTGACACGCAAATCGCAATCAGTGTGAATGCAGCTTTCAACTTCTGGTTTGTGTATGAAAAGTCATTTGTGGCCTTTTTCTGTTTTGCTTTATTTTTTGTTTTTTAACTGATTTTAATGAGACTTTGGTTTACTGCAGGTTCTACAAGCACCTGGACCGGGGTTACAACTCCTGCGCTAGGACGGACTTTTACTTCACTCCACTTGCTTCATCCAAACTGGCCAAAAAGCGGGAAGAGGCGCTAGAGAAAGCCAAGAGGGAAGCGGAGCAGAAGGCTCGGGAGGAGAAGGAGCGAGAAAGGGAGAGGGAAAAGGAGCGGGAAAGAGAGCGGGAGCGTGAGAAGGAGGTGGAGCGTGCCGCGGTGAGTTCTTCCTCCTCCTCGCACGTTCTTCCTCGTCGGAGCTTGTTGTCATCTCTAACTGTGTGTGTCTCACCCCACAGAAAGCCTCCAGCTCGTCTCATGAAAGCAGAATGGGGGAACCTCCTATGGCTGGCCCCGCCCACATGCGACCCCCCTTCGATGGCCCCCCAACTACAATTGCAGCTGTGCCTCCGTACATTGGCCCCGACACCCCTGCCTTACGCACACTCAGCGAGTACGCCAGACCCCACGTCATGTCGCCGAGCAATCGAAACCACCCCTTCTTTGTGTCGCTCAACCCCGCCGACCCGCTGCTGGCCTACCACATGCCAGGCCTGTACAACGCCGACCCCGCCATGCGGGAGCGCGAACTGCGAGAGCGGGAGATGCGTGAGAGGGAAATCCGTGAGCGGGAGCTCAGGGAAAGGATGAAGCCGGGCTTTGAAGTCAAGCCACCAGAGATGGAATCACTCCACCCCTCCACGAATCCCATGGAGCACTTCGTCAGGCACGGCGCCATCACTCTGCCCCCCATGCCCAGCCCTCACCCATTTGCCTCTTTCCACCCGAGCCTGAACCCCTTAGAGCGCGAGCGGCTAGCCCTCGTGGGGCCTCAGCTGCGGCCAGAAATGAGCTACCCCGAGCGGGTGGCCGCTGAGAGACTCCACGCCGAGAGGATGGCCACCGTGGCCAACGACCCCATCGCCCGTCTGCAGATGTTCAACGTCACGCCGCATCACCACCAGCACTCACACATTCACTCCCATCTGCACCTCCACCAGCAAGACCCGCTACACCAAGGTGAATGAAAGCCCTGCTCCTACTTTATTTGATCTAGTTTGAAATCATTTGAGATGCTGAGCTTTTCTCACCATCATGATCGAAATCTGCTGGATGTTGAATTTGTCTTCATTTGTTTAGCTATTTTTCAGTTATGCTAATATGATTTTTCCACAAATAGTCACTGTGTTAATATTTGGAATAGTATGATTGTTAAGTAAAATACTGTGTAGAACAAAATGCTTAAAGACTCACTCCGATAAAAAAAAATCCTGTTTCTAAACAGGATTTTGTGGCATTTTTCTAATCATGGTTGACATATTTATAAATAAAATTAATCTTAATATTGAGTTATTTATTCAAATTGTAGTAAATCAGAAGCAGTCATCGTGAAGCATCCACTTGTAGACTAGAATCATGTACATTTTTGGTTTCTCTCATCTGAGCTGGCATCTGGTTCAAAACTGTACAGCTCCAATATTTCTTCCCACTATTATTAACTGGGTAATGTTGGGTTTGGGTGTGGGGGCCTGTAAGCTAGCAAGAAAGCCTGCAAACAAAGAGATGATGGGAAGTAAGTGCAGGCTTACTCCACACCAAAAGTCCTGCTCACTACTCAAATTTCAGATCAATCACACAGGTTTTCTTGATTTTGGCTAAAAAACGTCATAATTATAATCCAAAGACCACAGGGAACTCCTTTAAAATAGTTTAAAAGACAATCGAAGTGGGTCTTTAAATCATTTTTATTTAATTAATAAAGTATATTTGTGTGCAGTTATTATAAAAAACATGATTGTGATATAAAATGAACTGTTTATATGTGAATTGTATTACTTCTCTCATTCCAGTG
>NC_050518.1:6466351-6472599 GCF_002922805.2 Oryzias melastigma | reverse complement strand
CAATCGAAGTGGGTCTTTAAATCCTTTTTGTTTAATTAATAAAGTATATTTGTGTGCAGTTATTATTAAAAAAACATGATTGTGATATAAAATGAACTGTTTATATGTGAATTGTATTACTTCTCCCATTCCAGTGAAAAAAAGCAGAATAACCATAAAGATCTAAATTGCGTTTTTTTTTCCGTGAATCTTTGTTTCCACTCTAAATTTTTCTCGAACCAATCAGAGGTTTTTAAAGCCTGTTACAGTCAAGTGTTTCACTGGACATGAGAGGAGTAACATTGCATGAAACTGTACGATGAGTGTACCCTGACCCTAAGACTCTGACACCCAGAAGGTGGTGGTGAATGTCTTGTGTGTCCTCCAGGCTCGGGGTCCCACCCCCTGGCAGTGGATCCCCTGGCAGCCGGACCCCACCTGGCTCGCTTCCCCTACCCACCCGGCACCATCCCCAACCCCCTCCTGGGTCAGCCACCGCACGAGCACGAGATGCTGCGCCACCCCGTCTTCGGTAAGCCGACGTCAACCCCCCCACCACCAAAACAAAGGTGCTACTGCTGTGTTAGCATTGGCGCTAACGCCTCGTGTCCCACACAGGTGCTCCGTACCCACGGGACCTACCAGGAGGAATTCCACCACCCATGTCAGCGGCCCACCAGCTGCAGGCCATGCATGCACAGTCAGCAGAGCTGCAGCGGCTGGCGATGGAGCAGCAGTGGCTGCATGGACACCACATGCATGGAGGACCTCTGCCCGGCCAGGAGGACTACTACAGGTAAGACATCGGAGTACGAGCACTTGGAGAACCACGGCTCCACGTCTAACCCTGCTGCTCTTTGTGTTGCAGCCGTCTGAAGAAGGAAAGCGACAAGCAGCTGTAACCAGCAGCTGCAGTGCAGGACGAAGGAAGTTGTTACGGATCGGTGTTTGCAGAGGTTCCTCAAGGACTTCTGACCAAAGTCAGTTTGAAGTACAGAAAAACTGGACTGAACTAGAAATGCTCCGTTTGTTTTTTTTTTTGTTTCTGTTCCCGTCAAAGACTTTTTTTAAGCTTTTATTTTTCCAGACATTGTATTTAGTCAGTAGTGACAACGTCCTCAAGACTCCTGCATGACGAAGCTTCCCTGACATTTTTTTGTAGGTGCTAGAACAAGACACTGTGCTCATCACAAAAATAAACAAAAAGAGAAGAAGACCAGTCAGACCATTAAAATAACAAGTGCTATCTTAAATTCAACATTTATTTTATTACATTGTTGGAGGTTTTTTCATAATTTTAAGAGAAGCTACAGCATGGCGTTTTTGAGTCTGTAAATAGTATATATAAACATATAATTATTGTAATTATTATTGCTAGGTGTGGACTCCAAACTAAGTTGTTTCAGCCTCCAGTATATTTGTTTTGAAGCATTATCCCCTTTTTTGTAGAAGGGGGTTGGGGTGGCATTATATGAGCAGTTTCTCAGAGTTGCAGTTCACTTGTGACATCACTGTGTTAGATTTAGTCCCACATACATAATACTGTATGGAAGGCAAAGCCTGTCCCCGCGCCCCCTCATCCAATCGCCAGGTTTCCGGAACGATTCAGTTTTTCAGAGGCTGAAAGGAAAACTTTGCACTGAAGGAGCGCCGCTGAGCTCTACTAAACCGGTTTGATCAGTGTCAGCAAAAGGAGCAGAACTTCTTCTGTTTTTTATTCTTGTTGGTTTTATTTGTATTCATTTTTAGATTTGATTTCAGCGGTTCTTACCTGAACGCATCACCAGTCGATGGTTTTTATCCAAACCCCCCACGGATGCTTTTTAGCGCCACCTTGGTCCAGTCATCAGTATTCATTGCTCAAATCTGACAGCGTGGATCCTCAGCTGGACTGTAACAATGTTCACTGTGACACTAGAGGGGGGGCTGATTTTCTGTGTTTGTGTATTTATCTGTGTTCTCATGCGTCTTGGTTCCACATGGGCTCTGGGGCTTTGGAGTGGCATGCTTGTGTGTCACCGACTGTTACATGTAGTCTTGACTTTTTTGTCTTTTCTTTCCCCGCTGACTGGAGTTTGGTTCCACGCTCTAAGACTGTTTGTCCATCATGGACCTGCGGCTCATTTTGAGGATTTTTATCTATTTTATCCATTTAACTTACATTAAAAAGTAACCACATTTCCCCTCGGAGCTCTATATTTTTACATGAACGCCTGCAAACTTCAGTGTAAAAGCCGATGAAAAAAAAACAGCATCTCGCTCATCTTTTGGCCTCATTTCCTGACTGTTCCCCTGCCTTTTATCCACTCTTTTTTGTGTCTCCGAAAACCTTTGATGTTAAGTGTTGTCAATGGTTTAGCTTCTTGTTTCAGAGCGGCAATAGCAGAATGTAAATTCTGACTGCTAAGATTTATATATATACTGGTATCTTGAAGCTTATTGTATATATGAGTAGTCGCCATGGGATGACACAATGTAAACAAAAAGTAGAAATAATAAGGAAAAATTGTGAGTCCTGTGTTCTCTCCATTTGAGTATTTTGTAATTTTTTTGAAAAATTTGTGGAATTAAAATAAACAACTAAGTTACACCACAAGAGGTGTGTCTGTGTTTTATATACTTTCCTTTAAATATATTTGTAAAATTCAAAGGTATTTTTCCCTTGGAGCTGCTGCAAACAAGAATTAGTAAAAATGTTGTTTTTTTGTGTCCTCAAGCACAAAGGTTTGTGATCACCTCAGGTGCAGATAATAAAGCTCGGAGTTGAATATCGTGAGGTTTGGCTTTTAAAAAACATCAAAGCGGCTAAGCCACAAGAAACACCTACTGGAGCTGAGAAGCCTCGCTATCAGCAGGGCAGGGCTGTCATTTCCTCCTGCGTGTGGGGAGTGATAGACCTGCAATCTGCGACGCAGTGTCGCAGCCACGGCTGTCATTTTGAGAGGGAGCCATTATTCCGCTGCCGCTCTCTGAAATGATGCCCTGTTCTTGGGGAGAACTCGGGGCTCCTCGGAGGCAGGTTTCCTGCAGATCCTGTGTGACAGCGGTGTGAGGAGGTGCTGCTGTTTGCATTATCCCTCCGTAAAAAACAACACGACCAAAGAGCATGGGGCTGAGCTGGCTGGTTGAATAATTCATCCCCTCCTCCTCCTCCTCCTCACAGTGACTGTGACTCGTGTCTGTTCAAATCCTTCTCATAATACTGTGTGTACCCCTCAGGCAGGCGCACAGGGACTCATGGTCTTTAGAAAAAAAAAAAGTGCTCCCTCTGTCTGCATTGCAATATGTCTTGTGCTGTTATTTTGTCTGCTGCAGCAGGTCCTGAGCACAGAGCCTCCTCTCCTCCATCCTCCTGTCTTTTTTTCCACTCCGTTGGGCCTGCCAGCTGCAGAGCATGATGCTCGGCGGCGGAGAGGCCCCTTCATGCTGCAAGCTGAAAATAAGCTGTTCTGACATGAAAGCAAATCTGCTGCTGTCTGAACTTCAGCACAAACCCTGTGCACTCTCCGCTTAGATTTTCCTTTTATCACCTGACGAAGACATCAAATCCCATGCAACG
Organism: Oryzias melastigma; assembly: GCF_002922805.2. Lineage (NCBI taxonomy): Eukaryota > Metazoa > Chordata > Actinopteri > Beloniformes > Adrianichthyidae > Oryzias > Oryzias melastigma. The sequence continues at coordinate 6,469,061 of NC_050518.1, read as the reverse complement.
TGTACTTATGCAAAAAACTGCTCTCAATAAATGGAGCCCAGCTGTAGGAATTTGATGCATGTGATTAAGGGTAATTAAACACATCTGAGATGCAAATGAGTCTGTCTTAAATATGCATTTGTGCCGTTTATTTAAAACAGGTGCCTTTTAGCCATTTGAATATTTATATGAGGGAAAAGGGTCTCCACTTTTTCAAGCAGAGGTCAGATCAATCATTTCTATTGAACAGATGAACTAAGATAAAGGGATAAAGCTGCTGCGTCATGACAACAAACATCTACAGGTTTAGTTCCTCTCACGCTACGTTCACACTGCCCTCGACAGGGTGCATTCAAACAACCACTTCCATTGAAAAGTCTTAGTAAACACGTTTTTTTTCTCAAAACTATGTACGTTCTTATGACTGTTTTTGAGCTCTACGTTCAAAACGCAACAAACGATAACAATCAGGGACTCGAAATTGGTAGTAACAAATAGATGGCATCGATTTTAGTTCACAGAAGTGCCAATTGTTTGAAAATTGGTCATCGTGAGGAGAAATTTATAATTGCAATTTGTACCCAGCTGAAATTATATGACACAGTCTTTCATATATCAGAAAAAAAGAAAAAGTCTGGGGTGAGATTCAACATGTCACACTAGACTTCTGTAGGTGGCGAACATGTGCTGGTAAACAGTAGAAAAAGAAGCAGCCCCTCCCTGTTTGTTTAGTGTGAACACTATTGACTGAAGAAAAAAAAACACTCAGAAAATATAAACAGTAGCTGATTGCCAAACAGACTACGCTAAATTGGGCATCCCTGCCCTCCTTCTCGGTGAGGAAAAACTCTCAGATTCTGGGGAAAAAAAGGAGAAAGCTCAGGGATGTCCACATGAAGGAGGGATCATTTCCCAGGATGAACAGGCGTTAGAGAAGAATTAGCTTTTCTAACTCGACAACGTCATGTTTGAATAGTGTAGCAGAGGGGCTTCATCCAGATAAAACTTGGGGACAACTTTGGGCATGAGACGAACCAGAGGAGAGGTCCACAGCTGAGGTCAGGAGCCCAGATGAGCCCCCGGGAATCTGGAGAGGGACAACACATGAATCACACTGCACCAAACAGAGGCATGGAGAGCTAAATAATAAAATAATTCTTTAAAAGTTCTAATGAAAAGTCTACGTATGTGTGTGTATTTTGGGCTTTTGCATTCAAAACTATCATGTTCATACCAAGCAACGCAGGTTTCTACGAGGTTTTTTAGCTCCATGTACAAAACCGCCTAGCCAACTGTTAGATGTAGACACTTCCGAGACTGTAAAAAAAAAATTGGGGGAATCCCCTCCCTTCTTGTCCAGTGTGAACACAGGGCTGAATGTGCTCAAATGCCCGGTGTGTGGGTAGCTTTAAGTTACAGTCACACCGCTCTCAGCAACGCCCAATCGAGCAGCTACTTCCAAAGAAAAGTCTACGTATATGCATGTTAACTATCAACATTTCGTCTTCTAACTCACTAAACTACCAAACCCTCCAACAGTAAATGGCTGACATGTGCTAGTAAACTGTAGAAACAGAACAAGAAGCCCCTCCCTGCTTGTCCAGTGTGAACATCATAGACTCAACTTGTGTTCAAGAAGACGTTAGCATGTTCTTGAACACGTGTCAAACACCGGGTGTGTCCGTAGCTTTACAGCTCTTCTTCCTTTTATGACTCAGTTTAAGAGAAAAACAATACCCCTTCCTTTCAGCATGAACTGAAGTGTTAAATCTTTGCTTATGGTCACTTTTTGCCTAAAATCCTCTGTTTGTCATAAAAAAAACTCATCATCTTGAAAGGCGGTTCAGAGGCAGAATTTAGTCACAGTTCTTAAATCATTAGAAATATTTATATATTATGTAAAACACTTGTTAGTCGTCTGAAGTAAAATGCACCAGTTTTTTTTACATGAATCCAGATGTAAATTTCTCTGTTGAAGCAAATGCAGCAGATGAACACTCCTCAGTTCGGATTGGAAATTTAGTACAAGTGCCTCAAACTATGCAGGGAAATTCTTTTCATGTGGAAAAACGCCAGTGCCTCTGCTCCAGCAGCCGGCTCGCATGCTTTCTCAATGACAGAGCTGTGTGGGACAAATGAGGTGTTCTGCTTTGGTTTACGACCTGATCTCTTCTTTTCTTCTTCCCATCCTTTTAATCATCTGTTTTTCAGGCATCTTTTGTTTTCGTGAACTCCTCTTGGGAGTATGTGTCTTCCACCTCGGCCTCAAACCCTGAGCTCCCTGTTCGACCCGAGTCACCGACAGTCGCCGGTTTATTTCATCAGGCAAATGCAGTCAAAGTTTAGCCCAAATTTTTATGGATAATTTTCAAGGAGTCAATTTGATAACATGCAGTGGATGGAAATGTCCTCTACAGAAGAAAATGTGTATTACTGATAATCAGGATATAATGATAGTCTAACAGAGTTTGAGTAGTTTGATTACTTCCTTGAAATTTGGTTGGAAGAAACAAACTTAAGTAATTCGTTTTATAAATATATTGACATAATATTTTTATCTTTTATGGATAATAAAACTAAAACAAGGCGTCACCTTTGCAGTTTTTGACAATCTGACAACAAAGCTAAGAACAGCTCAAAATCCACAAAGAGTTTATAATTTACCTGTACAAGATTTCAAAATAAGACAAAAAATCAATTTACCGGTACACAATTTCAAAATAAAACCAAA
>NC_050518.1:6449853-6466032 GCF_002922805.2 Oryzias melastigma | reverse complement strand
ATGGCGAGCAACATCAGAGCTATCGGTACAGTTTTAATAATAATAATAATAATGCATTTTAATTTTAAAGCGTTTTTCTAGCCACTCAGGGACACTCTACAGTACAACGAGAAGCAACATAATATCAACAGGAAGAAATACATTTTAAAAACAGAAGCACACTAAAAGTTTTTAGCCAGATGTCAGCTTGGATGTTGAAAATGAAGATCCATATTTGTCCACAAGAGGATGCATTGGAATGAAGTGGCCTGTTAATTTTAACAACTTTAAACTTTTTCAAACTGGGTTTTATGTCTGCTCCTAATTCATTCTAATGTGAATAAATATTCAGAAATACAAATTTAATCTTAATTTTCTTCATAAATGTCTTCCATCATGAGAGAAATGCTCCACAAAAATGTTAAAACACCAACAACTCCATTGTCATAGGAGTGGGTCTTTACAACAATTCTGTTTGTGTTTCTTCTACAGGATTAAAAAAAAACTGCATTGTGATAATTTTGTTTCCTTTGACATTTTACATGTGAACAACTAAAATGTTTAATGGATTTGAACTAATCATAAAAAAAGAAAGGATGCATTTTCAATCTTCACAGCTTTGTTGATCTCAGTGGGTGTTGGAGGTGAATCAGAGCTTACACGTCGGCTCTTTTTCTCCCGGGAAACATGCAGCTGAATAATCTGTGGCAGCTCTGAGTTGTGCTTCTGAAGTACAGTGATTACAGGAGAGGAAAAAAAGCTGCTGATGTTTAGAAAAGGGTGGAAAGTGGGGCATTTCTGCTCTGATCTGGGCGTGTGATGCAACCAAATCCTGTAAATCCATCCTGCTCCTATTCCATCTTCATTATCTGCCTCGTTGTGACAGAGTTTTTGGTTTCACACGTGGTCGGTGGGCAGTGGAAAAAAGTCCTCTCAAACAAGATGTTTTTGCTTGTTAAAAGTAAAAAAAATGTTGATTGAACTAGTAGAAATTTTCTTGGTGAGATTTCCTAAAATATTTAGAAATTTCTTGCTCTTTTAAAACAAACTTAAATCTGCTAGCAACACTCATATTTAGGTCTATTGCTTTAGTAATTGAAAATATGTCTTTTTGTTGCTAAAATACATGTTTTATATATTTAAGGTAAGTATCTTTAAATACATTCATGCTTATACTTGACTAAAAATATCCTATTAACTATAACTTATTTCTAGAACAATTAAAATAAGACAAGAATTAGACATTAGAATAAACTTAAAATAAAGTTGTCAAAATTAAATATTATTCATTAAGTAAAAATGTGTTTTGTTAGAGATATTTCTTAAATAGAATATGTTTTCAAGATGAAAGGATCAAGGCATTTAAAATCATGAAAATCATGTTTGTGTTTTTTTAAATTTAAGTGCTGGTTACAAAAAAAAAAAAAAAAAAAAAATTCTTATTCTTTAACATCTTGGAAAATCGAAATATGGAAAACCCAAAAATCATGTGTTGGTTTTTAAAGGTGTTCTTGAAGCATTTTTCTGACGATGGAGGACATAAAGAGACATCTCCTTTGACTAATAAATAACATCATACCATAGAAGGACAATGTAAAAACTCACTCGTCACGAAATAATACTTTACTTGTTTCAAGTGCAAATGTCCCTTTTTATATTTTGCAAGAAAGATTAAATCAAGTTTTTTAAAAGCAAAATAATCTTTAAGAAAACATGTCTGAGTGACAAGAAATGTTTTTTATGAGAATTCTTGGTAAGACCACTTTTTATTGGCAGATTTTTTTTTATTCTTTACAAAAAATGTTTACATTTAAAAAACGTTTTACTGAATTCTATTGGTTTTGCTTTTGCAGTAAAGGTGGAAAACCCTGAAGTCCAACTTTGTTATCTACCAAGCAAACAATGACTGCACATGTAAAGTTTCCTCTGTTCTCTGTTGTTTGCACCACTGCTGTGGATTTCAGTGAGACTCATTGCAACATTTTGCTCAAATTTTCATTTTTAAAGCTATGTTTTGTATATAATATCTATGAAACCTACTATGTGTACATACGCGGAGTAAAATTCCCTTCCAAAAATAAAAACAAAAATCGCATAGCAACCTGAAATACAGAAGAATGTTTCCTGAAACAAAAACAATGAGGATCAAATGACTGAGCCTGACTGGAATCTGAACTTAACTTTGAAATCACAACTGTGGATTTCCCTCAGGTATCTCAGATGCTCATTAAAAACATACAAATCTCAACTATTTGTTTGCCAAAATAAACAGTTTTACTATTATAAAAGCATTTTCAGTCCAGTTTCTTTGGTTCAGATTGAAAATAATGTGTTTATTTATCTGAGTGTTTTTATTGTTTTGTTTTAATGAAACGTTAATGTATTTTTGTAATATTTCCTATTTAACCCATCATTAACTTCAGACAATAGCACCATTCATATCTTTTATTTCTACTCAATCAGTGTTTTTACAGCAAATCCACTACAAATCCTTTGTAAACAGCATTATTTTCTTTAGAATGAGTTGGATTATAATCGTATGAAAAGAAAACCTTTATAAACGTGTTTAGCAGTTTAGATTAAAAGGTTAGTTTTTGAATGCACATACAGCTGAAATAAAACATTTTGAAGTGATTGAATATACAGCTGTGATTTTATGTTTTATTTTTCATCATGTATGTTTTGACATGAAAATTATTATTTGGTAAAAATGGGGTCGGAGGCCCAGGCGGACTCGAAGAAAAGTCCCTTCATAGCTCATATAAGCAGAAGAAAACCTGAACAAAAATATCAAGCACGCTGGGATTTATAACACAATATACTCCCAGCATGCTCTCTGGGGCTAGAAGAATTTGTTTGTGAAATCTGGTCTTAGGTGGTTCGGGGTTATCCAGCCCAGATGCTCAGACTCCGTCTGTTTTTGCTTCTCTGATCTTTAAGAAACATGGAGGTGAATCAGACCTCAGGCTGAAGACTCATTTTCTCCCAAAAACATGAATTTGCAGCGACGAGCTCCTGCTGAAGCAGACAGTTATCTGTGACCGCTGCGGAACCCGGCGCTCCAGCCCTCTGTCTGCTGAGGTGAAATGGCGTGCTGGGGAGGAGCTGAAATGTCAGCTCTGTGCTCCTCTGACAGTGCACAGACACAGCGTGTTGGAGGACAGTTGGAGGGGCAGGTCAGTGTTCAAGTGAGCGTTAACTCTGCCAGCTGCATGCTTTATGACGACACATTAAAGAGGAGCCTGGAAGTCTGCTGAGGGAGCTTTGCATTGTCTGCGCTGCCAACGAGGAAGCGGAGCGGGCATGCTTTGCTGAACAAAGACTTCGACTTCAGGCGGTTCCTCTGAAATGAAAGTCAAGACCACAGAGACAACAAGCAAGAGTGTGGGAGTCTGAGGGAGGTTTGTGGTGTGTGTCAGCAGAGGCCTGCTGAGGGTGTTTGTGTGTGTTGGGAGTGTGTGAGGGCAGCACAGGCAGGACACAGACCAGAGAAACCCAGAAGAACACAAACATGCAGACATGCAGCATACAGGGCTAGCAAGCAGCTCACTGCAAAAACACAAAATATCACCAAGTATTTTCTCCTTTTCAACTTTAAATATCTTATTACGCTTGAAATGATTGGTTACCTTGAAGACCCAAAGTGCTTTATAGTCATAGTACCATTCATCCACACACACATTCACACACCGACTTCACTGCCAAACACTGGCAGAAACCATCAGGAGAAATGTAGGGTTCAAGGACACTTCAAGACGTGTTTCCTCCAGATTTAAATGTAGTGTACGTAATATATAGGGGATGTAATGATTAATGGATGAATCGATGAATGGATTTCTATTCCAACAATCCAACCAGACCAATCTGTCTGAGACCGAATCAAATCTTATCGACATATATCATTAAAAACTATTTCAAAATTAGATGAATTGATGCTCAATATCTTGCAAGAAATACAAGAAATCTGGAAAACTTCACCTACACTGTCCAGTAGGTATTTATCTCTGAGTCACACTGGTTGAAGTTTTGGCTGGATCGATTTTGTCAGAAGTCAGAGCTCTGTCTGCCCCTTTGGTCACAGATGGGAGGAGTCTCCAGAGTATTGAAGACACTACATCTCCCAGCAACCCCAGCACACTCTCCCCCAATGTCGCTCAGCTGACTCTCATCAACCACAGGACACTCAAGCACTGCACAGAGCCTCACTCAGTGTGAAGTCTTGTTTGTGCCGTCCTGCCTGCATTACTGAGCATTTCTATCTGGACCTGATCTACTGTGAACCATCTCTGGCTGCCTGCCCTGACCCTCACCTGGACTCTGACAACTCTAGTCTCTTTTTTGAAGCTCTCATGTTCGTGATTGACCTCTGTCCGTCTGACCCTGATTTAGCTTTGTGGACTTTTAGCTTTGCTTCACTCTTGTCTGATCTAATAAACCTGCTGCACATGGAACCAGCTGTCTGCCCGTTTTTTTGACAGATTTTAGGTCAGTGATTCTTAACATTAAAAAAAAAATATGAATCGAGTCGTTGTTCAAACAAATTGTTAATATTACAATCCATTGCATCACTGCTAATCAGTATATAAAACATGTTTAAAGACTCACACCAATAAAAAAATGTTTTTAACATGTTATTGTGGCAGGTTTTTTTCTATTTTGGTGAAAAACAACATAATAAAAATTAAACGATCACTGTAAGGCTTTAAAAATTGATCAAAAGATGAATGGAGTGGGATTTTAAGTTGAGGAAAAGTTAAAGATTTGACCTGTTCTGGGTTTAAAGTCTTCTCTTTTGGTAGAAACCTCATCAAAACTGAACAATCCCTGTTTTCGGGAGTCTGAGGTCAGAACTGATAGTAGCTGTCAGTCTTCTGACACCTCTAAGAAGCTCTGAACTTACTCTTCTTGTTGTGCTGTGATGGAGCAGGTTTCTGTCCTGTTGTTTCAAGCAGTCAAACCTAAGGAAGGGGTGTTCTGGGGGCTCCACGGGGGACGCACCTTAAGGTCCGGCAGAGACCAGCAGCAGCCCGACCTTGTTTTGCAGTGGTCATCCCGTTGATAGATGGCAGTGCCAGGGCTGCTGCAGGCTGCACTGAGGGGCTGACACAGATGGATCAGCCTTTGTTTTTTTCCCTCTTACCTTTTCCGTGCAATTAATCATGGCTGTGACTTCATGAAAGAGCGCTCTGCCACCGTGGGCTGCTGGCAGATGAACTCACCGTCGGCTGAGCCGGAGACAGCTTTCAAAGCCCGGAGGAAAAGCACAGCCAAAGAGGTAGCAAAAGAAGATGTTTAAATGCACGCCGCCCGGGGGCCCCCGGTTATCAAAGGGAGAGGTGGCGAGCCCAATATTTGTCCCTGCTGCAGAGTACAATTTATTTTGGATGAGAGGAGCGTCTGTGGGAAGATTCAGCAGTAATAGGCCATCAGGTTTTTTTTTTTTTTTTTTTTTTGCACTGAGGCCTGGGTTCGCTCAGCTTATTGCTTCACCCACACCACATGTTTCTGCTCCATTTCACAGCATAATAAGGCTGTGGGCTAAAATGCCTGAAAAAGCAAATCCAGTATCTGTGCTTCCTCTTCTTCTGTTCTGTGGAGGCTGGATTTAGAGAGTATTTTACTAAAAACTGCTAGTTTAGAGTTACGTAAAACAGTATTTACTGAAACTCCAATATTAAATTTTGCTTAGCCTCATTTATTCCCTCACTGTGGTTTTTACTGTTGCTCCATAAAGAGTTGAGCTTCTGCGTGAAGAAACTCCCTGTAAATATTTGTCACCGTGTGCAGAGGCTGCAGAGAGCGTTGATGTCTTTGTAATGAAACCAATGATTGCAGCCTCCTTCTATGACTGAGCCGTGCTCTGCGTGCAGCGATGGGCTGCTAATCAAAGGATGCTCCTAATCCCCTCGGCTGCGGAGCTCCTCTCCGGAGGATGCAGACCAACTGGAGCGGTCTGGAGAAGACGCCGCGAAGCAAATCTGAGCAAACCGCTGCGCCTGAAATGAACCGTTCAAGACAAAACATAGGAAGCACAAAAAAGAGAAAATGTTCCCCGTTTCTGTTCAGAATAGAAAGTCCTCGTAAAGCTGTCTTTAATCGTGCGCAGAGGGACAGGGCAGTTTAATGGGGTGATGTGAAGCTTGGAAATGAGCAGTGCTGAGATATCTTCCAGCACAGCAAATAGAAGCATTGGGAACCATGGAGCCTGAGGCGCAGGGCAAACAGGCAGAGTGTTGGTTCATGTAATGATGCAGAAAGGATGCTGGATGATCAGCATGCTGCTCAGAAAGTTTCCTTTTAAATGTAGAAGAAAACGGAGGAGACGTGGCTTCTTCCTATCAGTTTGAACATGAAGCAGGATGTACCCTGCTTGTCCTGATGATCTGTTTTCTTGTCGAACATTTCTCTGGAGCGGCCCCCAGGGTTATGGTGGAACAGTGCACGGCTTAGTCGAGCCCTCCTCTCTCTGCACGCCTCCCACTCCAGTGGCAGGCTGCAGATTTAATGGGCTTAGCAGCTGTTGAGGAAAAGCAGTGAGGGCTTGTGGCATATGGTGCGGTTAGAACAAAGAGCAGGGAGCAAAAAAAGAGAAAACAGAACCAGCCGAACTTGGAGCTGCCACAGGGGCTGCAGCAGCCGACCATTAAAGCCCTTTACAGCCGGTTCTGGCTGGGTTTATTTGATTGACTTTCTGGTAACATTCTGCTCTGGGTTTGTTGTTGTGTTCTTAGAGCTTCTGACAACATCTTTAAAGGCCTCATTCTTACATGTTTGACTGACGTTGCACTGACCCCAAGCTGTTAAACTAATGAGGATGTTGTGTTTAAAGTTGGCGAGGCTGCCCCCTTCAGGGAGCACCGCCATCCTCCCAGTCAGCATCTGAGGCGCTGCCAAAGTGGTGAACAGAGTCCTCTAGTGGAGCACAGACAGGAACAGTTTGACTTGAAGAAGTGATTCTGATGAAACAGACGAGGAAGAAGCAGTTGATCTCTGAGCTCTCTCGTACAGCTGTTGTGGACGCGCTCAGGCTTATGGTCGTTTTAGTGCAGTTTGCACTCTGTGCATACATGAGCTTCAACTGGCTTCATGTGCAAACAGTGATAGGGCCGTGTTTGTGCAGGCTACCCTGTGTGTGTGTGTGTGTGTCAGCAAACATGCCGCTGTGCCATGTTCTCCCACTCAGCAGTGACACAAACAGCTCATTTCTATGTGGGAGGGCCGTGTTTTATGTGGCAGGTTTTTATTCAGTTCAAGATCCCAGAAAGGCAGACGACCACTTTTCTTTTTTTTAGCAGCAGGAACAGGAGCAGGGAAAGCTGTGTTTGAACAAACCAAATGGATTTCAGTGGAGCAAACTGTCGTGGTAAACACTGTGAGAGACATTCTACGAGGAAGAGAATATGAGACGGAGCAGAGGCTTATCCTGTGTAATCTCCACCAGTGTTGCCTGTCAGTCTCTTCATGGCTGACCTCGTCTGAAGCGACGCCACAAGCGTGACCCTCTGTTCTGGCTTGGCTGAGTGGGCCCGTCACACCCTGTTAGTCTGTGAACCCCTCACCCCCACACCAACACACCAGCAGCACCGCCGCCGTGAAGCACAGAGGAGATGGAAGAACGATGTCTGCAAGCAAAACAACACGTTTAGTAAAGTGTTTATTTGTTGTGTACAATCAAAAAAACAAACAGTCTCAAATCTACAGAACTCCAAAACGTACATTATTTAATATAAATACTATTTATTTAGAAATTAAAGAATCAACCAATGAATGACCCTTTTAATTTACCTTAATAACATTAATATTAATATTTCTAAACCCGCTCAGTCCCTTTCAGGGTCCCAGGTTTGCTGGGGCCTATCCTACCTGCTTTTGGGTAAAAGTGGGCTACACCTCGGATAGGTTGCCACACTACAACACACACTCACACCTAAGGCACAATTTACAATAATAAAATAAATGTTCGCTATATTGTGATTAATCTCTAGTAGCTTTGCTTTTTTTTTCAGTAATAATTTTGCACGCTTTTTAAAAAATGTTTAGTGAACTCTGTTCTGCCTCCTGATTGGCTGTTGACCTTGTCAATCTTCTCCATGCCACGTCTCCCTTATAGAATGTGTTTTCCAAAGCTACACAGTGTAAATCTTTGATCTTTGATTTTATTCTATTATACTGAACTTATTTTCTATGAAAGTTTGAACTTTGAGAGTTTAAATAAGAAACAAAAGTCTAAAATGTTCGTGACTGTTTGAGAAAAGTGTATTTACGGCCTAAAAACCTTACTTTCACTGATTGTGGGTTATTTTTAGATTGTACACTTCGTTATAAACAGAGACACACTGTGTTGATTATTTTAAATACTGGATTTTTACCCAGAAGCTGTGATTCCAAATTATTTTTTTTCCCTTTTAATGATCATCTTAGCAGAAACTGCCAATAAGTAAAAGTGGGTGGAGCCGAAATACCTAGAAGTTTTTAGCTGTTTACCGTATATCTTGACAGGTGAAGAAGTCACTAGCATGGCAACTGAGAAATGCATTTGTACAGTTGTGTTTACTGTTAATGGAAGATTCGGGATTAAAGGTTTTTTTGAGTGGGAGGATCAACCAATGAGGCCCCTCCCACTGTCACTGATTGACAGTCATTCAGACAGTCTTAAGTAAAAATTGTCTATAAAATAAATAAGATAAACATTATAAATATGCATTGTTCAATAAAAATGCTAATTTGGAAAATGTTGGTTTTAAAAATCAGTTTACTAGTGAAAAAAAATGTTTTGTTTTTTTAAACATAATTGGCAATTCACAAAGCTTTTATAAAACTAAAACTAAATTTTAAAAATATAGTTAAAATTATAAAACAATTTTTGATTGCCAAATTTGACAATATTACTTTGAAATAATGTACTTTCATACGTGTATAACCTCCAAGTATTGATATATTGTTTGATTAAATACATTTATTAAATAATGTTGTGAATGTTTAGACTTCACAGCGGAAATCTGTGTGTGAAACAAAAAAAAAATCCTTTAGGATACATATTTTCTTTTTTTTAATATGCTTTAAGATCAATAAAATTTAGATTTATTTAATTTCTCTTTTCTAGTAAACTATGGATTACACCAAGAAAACATAAGTAAAAAGGATAACATGCAGGAATGAGCAAAATAAGACTTAAGTGGATATAAAAGACATTACAACAACTTCAGACAGAAGAAGTCAATTCTACTACAAAAAAACTACTAAAATATCTCAACTCTTCACATGCCTGAAAGAAATAAGTATCTGACCCAAAAAAACAAAGAACTAGAGACATTTAAAAACAGGAGAATAATTGAAGGAAATGAAGACAGCTGTGATGATTCTAAACCTGAAGCAGGTGCTCCTGACAGGGAGGGGGGAGATGGGAGGTGGGGCTGAATAGCAGAATATGACAAGAACCAAAAACTAAAACCAACAAACCAAAGAGTACAATCCTTTATAGTACTGGCAAACATAAGAATGGGAAATGAGGATTTTGTAATCAGGCTGAAACATTAAACATGAGGTGTTGGAATGTAGACAGTATAGTTTGCATAAGAACATCTTAAAAAAAACAACTTGAAAATTTGGGGGGGAAATTGGAGTTTGATACAATTTTGGCAGGTAAGAAAAGTTATGGATATATCTAGTTTTTACTCCTAATTTCTGTTTTTTAACACATACCCTAGTTATACAAAATGTTTTAATGCCTGAAGTAAACCTTAACTTACTGGCAAACTCTTTTGTTTTTATGTTTAAACTTTTTTAACTTGGAAATGTTTTTATTTTTGCTTCAAATTTGCTTCATAATTTAACTGCTCCCATTGATCTTTTTTTAAATCGGATAATAATTTTGATTTGATTTAATTTGTTTTAGGTTTAAGTGACCCTTAAGCAGCATCGTCCTCCTCTCTCATCAGTCCCTGAAGTCCATATGGTAAGTTTTATTATTATTATTTTTTTTTTCTTCTTTCCAAGCTTTATACATAGAAAAGATAAAAGGAAAGGAAATTGTTTATGTTAAGGTATTAGAAATTGTTTGTAGAGTAAAACATTTAGTTTAAAAAAAATTACAGAAACTATTTACTTAAATTATTAGTCAGTATAATCTCAGAGGTCTTTGTTACTTTGAGCAGGTTGAGGCTCAAACTAATGTTAAGGTGAGATTTGTTTCAGTTCTGTGTAAAACTATGGAACCATCTGTTTGCTCATTATTCTTTTTATTTAATTGTATCTATTTCTTTGTCCCGCTGATCAGCATGGACTGTGTCCAGTATTCACATTGTTGGATTTGCATTTTTATGGTCACAAAAGTTAAACTTATAGGGAGAATCATGTCCATTGATAAATGTTATGAATATGTTTTGAGGTGTAAATGAGGCGGTTTGTGCTGACTGCCTCCTATTATTGTTTAACATAAAAACAATTGAAAAGAGACATTTTATCTTTTAAAACAAAAAAAAAATCTGTACTTTATAAAGATGGGTTACAAAACTTCAAGTGAAAAATTGCCCCCCCCAAAAACATGTTAGTTATAACATTAAAAAATCAAGAAGTTAAAATGCATATCTTGACCTTCGGTGAATTATTTTATCATTTTTCTTTTTCAGCTAACTCCAGGGTTTAAAGATTTAAAAAAACTCTGTAGTGTAAAAATCCATTTTTGTATAAAAAGAGTAATTATTATTATAAGTATTCTATCTTTAAAGAATTTGCACAGCCTTAATTGTGATGCCAACGTCATTTTAAAACAGTTAATTCTATTAAAACTTGTTTTCATTTGTTTTTATTTAACCAAAACTTTATTACTCTGCATGTTCAACCAAATTTAAGCATAAATCCCCAACAAGTAAATTTCTAGAATACCTGTAATTCACAACATTCTAGTCCCTTTAAAAATCCAAATGTTGTCAAACAAAGAGTCGTGTTATTCAAAGGAGATGTGAATTTAAGATCTGTCCATTTTCTTGCTTCAACTGGAGGTGGAGGGAACTCCATCTCCATAAATGCAAATTTTTTTATTTTTTTTTTGATAAAATTCTAAGTTTTGTCAAAGTTTTTTAGATTGTATCAAATAGACTACCAGCTATTAAATAAAAATATAAAATAATGAGTGAAAATCCTTTTCTTTTTTTATTTTAATATTTTTTTCTCAATATTCTAATTGTACAGTAAACAATTGTACTATCTCAGAATTAATTTATTGAGGTAAGTTGCACCAAGTTACATTTACTCGGTTACTTTTATTCAAGTAACTTTCAGTCAAATGTGTACTCCTCAGTTATTTTTCTGTTTCATTCCTTTTTTTCTTAAAGTTGACTTGTAATGATAACAGGATTCTTTCTCAGTGATATTGGCCTGGAACTGTGCAGTTATTTTTTTGTTTGTTTTTGTAGCACTTTTTCAGTGAAACCGCTGAACGCAGCAGTGAAACAAACTTTTCAGGGGTGTAGTAGATGCTGAAATCTCAGAAGTGACAGTTCTGTTTATAGATGGTAAAACAGTGGGTTCTGAAGATGGATGGAAATGTTAGTGTTTCTATTTTCAGATGTTGAAATGTTGTGTGGGGCGGTGAGATTTTGGGAATTTTAGAAATATTCATGACCTAAATACATTTAAAAATCAGTTACAACCTTATTCTGTGGAAATGTGTGTTAATTGTTATGCTATAAAGTCATTTTTGTAGCATTATCTATACATTTACAAAAGTATATATATATATTATTTTGTTTATATAATTCTTAATCTAATGTGTCCCAGCTCCTACCTTAGTAAACTTTTTCTCTCAAAATTCGAGGTTGAGATGTGTGTTTCTGACCGGAAGATGGCGCTGTGATCACGTGTTCAGTTGTGATCCGTGGAGGGTTTCAGCCAGCAGGTGGCGGTAGTGCTTCACTTTTCCCAGACACACATTCAGGAGGAGTTTCAGCTCTGAACAGGCAGAAGTGCTTTGACATTTCACGTGTTCCAACCAGAAGTTTTACTGAACTTTTGATATCAGCAGCTTCCTCGTCTCTCTCTGCTCCTCATCACTAAATAAAGAGTCGACTTCAGGGAAAAATGGCAGCTTGTATGCTGTAGTTTTTGTTTTTACCATAGAAAAAATGTAAACTTAACTCTATCTCAAATGTTACTTCAAGTAGTATTTGACACCATTGCCTCAATTTTTACAGTTAAAAAACTTAATTTAAATGTTAACCCAGCTTTGTTGTTTCATGCAAACTTATAGTCAAATTTGCACAAAAATGTGCCTTAAAAAAAAACAGAAAAATAACATGTTGAGCTGGATGGCCTCCGTGCGAGGAATTTCAATGGCCACCTCATGGTGGCATGGCTTTTTAAAGCAGAAAGTATCACCACCCAAATCCCCAAGAGAAGATTATAGTGATTTCCAGCAAGATTGGTTCGTAGGAGGAGAGCAGGATGGAATTTGTGCGTTTGTTTGTGTGCACGTTTCCATGCTTATGTGTGAGTTGGCGATTGCAGTCCGCACCAACACTAATTACAAAAAAGTCTCCAACCTTTCACCTCATCTGCTGTTGCTAAAAGCTAAAAACTCAACACTTGCTGGATTAGTTTGAAGTTAATGGAGATCCACAAAATACAAAATCCAAACACAAAAAGCTGAAAACACAACACATTTATATAATTAAGGGGAGCTTTTTACACATTTTCATTAAAGAAATGGATTTATTGTAAATTTGAGCTTCAAGTTTTTCATTTTACCTCTTTTTTTGAAACAGAAAATTTGATTTATGAGATAAATTATGACATTGCTGCAAGACCTTTCTGAGTAATACACTTAATTTTTTTCCAGGCTTTAAAATATCCATACTTGATGCAGAATGTTCCAAAAATGTCTCCTAACCAGCCAAGGCCACTTCCCGTCAGAGTTCATGATGGACTACAGCTGGTAGCCTCTTTCTGCCAACTCTCAAAAACGAGTTTATTTGAAAGATTTCACTGGATTGACCAACACTCGTGGCGTTGTACGAGTCTCAAGAGCTCAGAGGTTTGTCGATTTCCACAGAACAGACATTTTTCTTGGAGTTATTTCCAAATGAATCCAGATTGCAAAATCTCCAACTATTCTATGTAATTATGAGTCTTTGGGAGGTGTGGCCAACAGCTTCAGCGCTCTGCAAAACGACTCAAGTAATCATCTTCTCACTTTAAGGAACAACTTTGATATTAATATTGCTGGAACTCCATCCAATATCAATCAGGTTTTACTAAAAAGAAGCATCTTTACAACGTCAAGCTGGACTGAAGACAGGAAGCCATGGAAGAAGAAATGGATCCTGATGAGGGTCAAGAGTTCTTGAGCTGTTTCGTGAAGTGGAAAAATGAATTACTTTTGATTTTTCAAACTTAAACAAGCGAATAAAACCTGTTTTAATGGCTAGTAAATACTTATTGTCTGATGTGGCCCTAAAGCACAAATCACTCAAAACAAAAAGATGATAACGGGGGAGCAGACCATTGTCGCCGGGGGATTTACACCTGAGCAAAAGTGTTTACATGATTTTTCTGAGTGTCATGGGTTTCTGGGTAAAGTTTCACATGCTCCAGGAATTGATAGACCAAAGGCCAAGTCTCCAGTATCTTTTTTTTCTTGTTTTTTTAGGAATGTTTTGTTCTTAAATTCCTAATTTTTCAGTAATTTTCAAGAATGTTTTTAGAATCTTCTTATGTTTTTATTTTCCATTTATATATACCACAGTTGAAAATAAAAGAAACCTACTCTAATTTATCACGTGTTTTCATATTGATTATTTTTTTATGACAAATATTTTTTATTGGGTAAAAATTACCCGGCAAAAGTGATGGTGTAACTCTTTATAGTGAAAGTGTTTTAGGGTTAATGCCAAATAACTTTTGGTTAAAATGATGGACAAATGTCATTCTCCAGTCAGCAATGTCCCAGAGTACCTCTCTTTTCCGGTTTCCAAAAAATCGGAAAAGTTAAAAAAACAAAAGTAACTTGCAGAACTTTTAATTTAAGCAAAAGAAGAAACTGGAAAAGGGACATTGCTGATTGGAGGATGATGTTTGAACATTCAACCAAAAGGTATTTGGCATGAAACGATACTTGATTTGTCCAGTAATAATCATTAAACTTGTATTAATATTAAGACATTGAAGACCCATTTGACAAAATTTGTCAAAAATAAAATGTCATCATCCAATCAGCAATGTCCCAAATTACCAACTTTTCCAGTTTATTTTTTCTTTTTTTTAACATTTTTTTTTCTGAAAATTACTTTAGTTTTCTGAAATATTTCATTTTTATTTCAATTACTTTTTACATTTTTTTTCTTTAAACTTTTGTTGTAATCTTTGTTTTTTGCATTGAGTGATTTGATGATGTGATTTGCACTTCAGGGCCACCGTAGTTTGGGCAGCAACAGCTTGTAGAAAGATGGAGACACATCAAAGTTTGATAATAAGCTAATTAGTGACTGTTTTCATTTGGATTTTCACTTATTTGTTTTGGAGACATCCAGAAAAATATGAGCCACAGATTGTCTAAGGCTAACGAACATTTCCCTTGTGACTCCTGAGAGCCTCGTGCAACATTTGTGCATCCAGAATGTTGGATCCTCCCTTTTGTCTCCAGTCGGTCACAGTTTAGTCTCATTGGCTTCCAGCCATTTACAAAGTTGTGTCTCATTTCTTGTACTTCCTACAGACAGTTTGTTCCAAAATGCATTTGTGACATCGGGGATGTCTGTGACTTTTCAAAGAGAGGATGCATGAACATGTTTATGAGGCGAGGCCTCAGACTGACACCAAGCTGAACCCACAGCAAATGCTTCAAACTCTGGAAACCCCCGTCCATTTGCAGTTCCAAAACCGGCCCATTTAGATGGAACCAAAGCCACGCTGCTGCTTTTAGATTTCTTGGCACATTTACAATTTATTTTTTAAAATTTGGCATATTCGTCAAAACACTTACTAAATCTATGTTTGCATGTTTGTGGTAGAATAAAGTTTAAACTTTTAATTGTTTATCTGTGAGAAATAGTAATATAAAAAGCACAACACTATTCAGATTTTGTTTATAGAGAGCAAAAAACATTAAAAAAACGATCGAGATAGAATTTGCTTTTCTTAAATGGCAAAGTGCAAAAAAAAAAGTAGACTAAAAAACAAAACTCCTTGACTTACACATGCTGCAGTGCACTAGTTTGGTGATTTGCTTGCTAAAAAGTAAAGAAAATAGCTTTTTTTTTCCATTTTGGATGTAGAAGGAACCATAAATAAAACGGCTGTGAGGTTAAAAGCAGTCTTTATGGAAATTTAGATTGATGAAATATTTCAGTTTAGTAAAAGCCAGCTAATTAAGGGCTTTATATGTAAAAAATGTGAACTCTGAATTTAGTTTTTCAATAGGAAAACACAAGACGAACGGTGTAAGACTGCACAGCTGCACACGGCGTCAGTCCTCCGGCTGCAGCTCTTTGGGTCAGTTAAAATAATTTCAGTGAATTATTTAAGCATTTAGCTAAATTATTATGGCAGCAGCTCTGCCTGGAGGAGATGAATTTTCTTTTTCCAGTGTCACCCTGGGATAGGATGCTCTTAATTTTTTTAATATTTCACAGATGAAGGAAGGCGGGTCCAGGAAATTCTTTAATGTATGAAATAAACCTCAAATTACTGTTAAAAAACATAAGTCTTAGGTTACTCACAGCACACTGTTCACACACAGACAACTATAACTTTAAGTTGATCAAAGGTAATAGATTGTTCAGTGTAAATGTATTTATGGATACACAGAGAAAAAGCAAAATGATTTATAGTTGTTCTGATGATCTGAGGTGACAGAAAGCCCGGCCTTTTGAACAGAAAGCTTGGAAAAAAAGTACAAAATCTTGGTTTGTCACATCTCAATTAAGTTGTATTCCCTGATTTTCCAAAAAATCAACTCTAAAAGAATGTGTCCAAAAGTGGTGACCTCACCTGGGACCACCATGACCTACAGGAAAAGAGTTGTTTGAGGGGAAGAAAACTCTTTCTGTCCAAATGTGACTCATCCAGGCCTCAGAGGTCTGAGAGGATGAAGTTAATCAACTCAACCTCAATTGCTGGAAAGTGTGAAGCTGTAATTTAGTCAACTTAAAGTTACAAAATACCTAAAAATACTGCTCTATTTTTCAAAGGCTAACTATGTTGTTA
>NC_050518.1:6446763-6449445 GCF_002922805.2 Oryzias melastigma | reverse complement strand
AGGCCTCAGAGGTCTGAGAGGATGAAGTTAATCAATTGCTGGAAAGTGTGAAGCTGTAATTTAGTCATCTTAAAGTTACAAAATACCTAAAAATGCTGCTTTATTTTCAAAGCCTAACCATGTTGTGAGATGAGATTCACCGCAGCTCCACTGCTGTGATTTATTTTTTACTAAAGATCTTCATTCTTCCACAAAAGTTCATCCATCAGTTTGGATGGAAACTGTCGCAGGAATGTGAAACTTGTTTCCATCCAGGTGTTTCTGCAGGTTATTGATGGACGTCTGCACCGCTAATAAGAGAAGCGTTGCCCTCAGCTTCCCAAAATCTCAAAGACTATTGATCTTTTTGCTTCCCATCTGTTTAATTGTTAAATATAGTGATTTTTTTTCTTTTTTTTTTACCTCAGGCTATATTTTTTTTTTTTTATATCGCCAATTATCAATTCTAAGCAAAGGTTTAGAGCTTTTCAGTGGAATTTTTTAAGAAATGCCTTTGCTTTTGTTTAATTTTGCATCAGCGGCAGGTAGCTGTCTCTGTGCTGGCGTAGTCTATGCATCTGTTCGTCCATCGTGGTGTGTTGTGAGAACAAGTGTGTGCTTGCGTGTTGCGGGTGGTGTTGACTTCCTGAGGCTGATCACGCCTTCTTGCAGCGTCTTGTTTTTGCTCGTCTCTCCGCGCCTCTCTGGAAGTTGTGTGGGCACCCTCTGGATTGCCTCACCGCCGAAGCATGCCGGACCCTGTTATCCAGCTATCCATCTGTGTTATTGATTTTTTTTTTTTTTCTTCTTCTCCCCTCTTTGCAGAGTTTCATCTTTCCTCCACTTTTCTGTGGAGGGATGGAGAGGGAGGCGGTGGGAGCCACAGAGAGGGAGGTGGGGCCGGCGAAGGGGCCGAGCAGAGATCTGAGAGCATGTCAAAGACAGGCGGGGGTGGAGGAAGGGGGGGAGGGCAGACCAGCAGTGGGGCTTCTGAGAATGGAGGGGGGGTGCAGGAGAACTATGGATGAGCCGGAGAAGTGCTGAAGCTTCCTTCTCCCCCCGCCTCATTTCTGTCCATATGTCCTCCTGGGAGCCCTCCCCCCCTCCTCCATCCTGCTCCAAGGCGCCTCTGGTACCCACGCTCCACTTGCCGCCGCCTCCCCCCCCTCCGTCTATCCTCCTCCTCCACCTCCTGCCTCTCGCTTCGTCCGCCTGCCTGCCGTCTCTGCCTCCCGGGGGGCCTGGGCAGTGCTGGCGGCACAGCCGTGATTTGCAGGAGATTTGTCTAAGTGAGAAGCAATTAGTGCGCCTAAGCACCGCTAATGTATGCATGCTGAGGCCGCCATCGAATCTCCCAGTTGGCAGTGCCAGGACCAGGCCAGGCTCGGGCCTCTAAACATCTCAGTGTCCCCGTTTCCTTTTATTATTTTGGACGCTTCGATCTTTTACCGTATTTTTAGGACTATAAGTCGCTCTGGAGTATAAGTCGAGGCAAAAAAAAAAGTGGGAAAAGCTAGCATCAGGAGTTTTTAGCTTCATCGCTACGTGGAAACATTGGCTGAATCCGAATTGCTTCCCTCTGGCTACTCCATATCCCTAAATTTAATTCAAGGAGTAATCTTCTATTAAACTCCTTAGCAATCCAAAAAAATGTTGACCTCAAACTTCTTAATAGCATAATACATGTTGACATACCTCATTCCACAGTTTACCGTCCCGTGTGATCAGCCCTCCAGGTACCCCATTCATTTATGATAAATACTTGTCGGACTTCATCACTTACATAACAGCTTTGCTGTTATGGGCTTGTTTGCATTAGTTCTGTGAAGAACTATAAAGTCACATTCTGACGTCACAGCAGCAAAGTGGAGCTTGCCGTGTACACAACAGTGAACAGACACCATCCCTACCTACCAAAAAACTATATAGTACAGGACCAACTAGTGCCCTGGATTTTCTAAGTATTTCGGACACCATGCTAACTCCTTCTGTCATTTTTTTTTAATGTCGGATATGACCTCAAAGATTTCATGAAGTGAAAATCTACTCAATACAAAGATTTCACAGCATCTATTTGTGACTCAACTGTGTTCTAATGATGAAAATATGAATGGTTTATTTAAAAAAAATTACATTTAATCACGTTTTTTCTGCTAAAATTGTTTGACTGCAATGCAT
Source organism: Oryzias melastigma (assembly GCF_002922805.2). Classification (NCBI taxonomy): domain Eukaryota; kingdom Metazoa; phylum Chordata; class Actinopteri; order Beloniformes; family Adrianichthyidae; genus Oryzias; species Oryzias melastigma. The sequence continues at coordinate 6,447,288 of NC_050518.1, read as the reverse complement.
TGTGGTCTATATTTGCTAATGCTGCGAGCATCGATGCACACTGGTTTTTCACAAAGACTTATAGGAAATTTGTAGGGTATTCAATTTTGGAATTATAAATTCTGACCCATTTGGACATCACTACACAACGGTGATCACACCATGCAGTGGGCGATGTCAAGAGTAGTCGAGGAATTCGGACCGAGACTTGGGACCAATGAGAAGTTTTCAGCTGAATCTAACTCAAATGTTCATGCGGGTAAACACAGAAAGCACTAATTTCTGAAATTGACACCCTTTTATATAAAATAAATTTTTTAACTTTAAAAAGTAATGAAAAAACAAAAAGTAATTACTTGCATTTCTATGTAAACTTCTATGCTTCAGAGTACACCTATGTGAAGAAAGGCTCTCCTCCTCAGCAACCAGCATGGGGATAGCCAGCCCTAAGTTTCTCCTCCTTTAAAGCATTTTCTGACACCACTACAGCTTCAAATACCCTTACAAATAGACAATAGAGTGGAGTCAGAGGGCTAGGGAAGCAAT
>NC_050518.1:6418772-6446599 GCF_002922805.2 Oryzias melastigma | reverse complement strand
TTTTGAAAAATTAGACAAATTATTCACAAAATGCAACTTATATCCTGAAAATACGGTACTCATCTTCTATGTGTCTGTCACCATCAAAAGATTGCTTTTCTCCCAGCACTGTGCTCTCCTAAGTGACATGGAGGGGTACCAAAGGACATGAGCCTCCATCACTTTTGACACATGTCTTGGATTTAAAAAAACAAGTTAGTTGATGATAGCAAAAGTGAGCACAATTTTTGTGTTGTAAAATTCTACACCCACAACGTACAGACTCAAACCCACAAACTAGTTTGTGACACAAAGTGGAATAGTGGTGGGTGGCAGGATTCCCTTTGAAACCTGTGGGGTAGAACAGCTTGTTTGCAAGCGTGCATGCATGAGGGACGTTCTGCACGGTGCAACTCCCCAACAACTTGAAAAAGATGAACTTTGCCCTTTTCTACACACTCACTCTCTAACCCAGACAAAAACAAGATTAAGCCTGCTCATCTTTATGCCGCACTGATTGCCTTCCAAGTGGGAGCCTGCATGGACTGTGGGTGGTTCTGAAACAGCGTGCTCGTTAATTAAAGATAGGCTAATTACTGGCGCTTCTCAGCCGGGCTTTTGCGCTGCTGATAAGAGGATAATCCTGGAGAGAAAGGAGGAGATTGTGGTGGTCCCGGGTAGACTAGGCCTCCTGCTCGACTGGGCCGGCAGAAAATACAGCCCCTTTCCTTCAATCCTCTGCTCCCTCTCAGCTTCTTTAAAGAACGGGCCCTGTAATCAGAATATACAATATGGAAGCAGCCTGAGCTTCAGCCAGAGGAAGCCAGCTTAAGAGACTCAAAGACAGGCTGGCTGATCGCTTCATTTTTTTTGTACACAATCTTCAGGGCAAAATACATCTTGAAGCATTAGACTAACTCTTTTTGTCGCAAAATACAAGTTTTCTCCAACACAAAAACAGATTGGAGGCTAGTTTTTCTGTCTGGTGCAGCCGAGTATGAACAAGTATGCAATAAAGGCAGACAAGAAAACAATCTCATTAACGGTCCACCTCACTTTCACGTGACTGGAAGGTTTAATGCCTAACCGTGTTTCCAACCCATATTTTGTTGCAGGGAGTCAGCCATTAGCTCTTGCTGGGCTGTTCCCATATGCTAGGCCTTCACAGATCTATAATTCAGAGGTGGCAGATGTCTCCATGCATAATTCATGAGTGCCGCTCCATGCCTGGTTTGCAATCATTTCTAGTGGTAGAACCAACGTGAGGTCTTTGCCTATGGAGGCTGTACTCCATGTTGACCTGCAGGTGCTGCTTCGCCGCAGTTTCAGGATGTAACGTGAGATTTTCTGAGGGGGATCATGGAGTCCAGGAGGCGCACTCGCGTTATGAGAAAGGACCAGGATTGTCTTAAAAGTGGAATTTTCTTGATTGCAGTGAAATGTTACATGTCGGAGTAGAAATCTATATGCCAACTCTAAAAAATACACCAAAAAACAAACACAACACGAACTGTGGTCAACATTTCATGATGAATAGACGATTGAAAAATCATGGATATTCATCTTCTGCAAGAGTCGTAAGGTATACTCAGATTGGAAAAGTCTATTGGTTTGGACAGAGCACTTAATTTAGTCCGGATTGAGTCCTGAAGATTTCATTTGGTCTTTATTCAGACTGACATCTACCAGAGATTTTCAAGGTGACTACATTTTGTACTTTTATCATTTAAAGTGTAGGAGATTTTTTTTCATTTTTTTGCTTGGCTTTATTAGTCAACATATGAGGATCAAAAGAAAAATCATAATTTTGTCTTATTCCTTTGAGGTTTTAGTAAAATCAGGTGTGCTGAGGAAGAGCCAGACTTTGTACGTGTATGATCTATACAGCAAATCACACCTACATACCTGAGCAGACGTCAGCTCTGTGTGCTGATAGAGAGGCTCCGAGATAAAACACAAACACACAGCCTAGATCACAAGCTGCCGCCAGCGCCAAGTCTGTCCGGCGCTGAACCGGCAACTTGATACCTCCTCCGGAGCCGTGCAGAGGAGGAGATGGGTGTGGGAGAGAAGCTTCCATAAAGTCTGGTGGACTGTAACCTGAGATCCCAGCAGACAGCCATGGAGCCGGCAGTCAAGCACGCAGAAGCGTGTGTGTTGGGGTGTGCGTGCGTGTGTTTGTGCATCTGTGTGTTTTGAGATTTGGACTGGTGACATGCTTATTAACACACAGGGGATCAAGCCTATATGAAATAACAAAGCATCACTAAAAGTCATTTTTAGGCTAAACTTATGCATCAAAATCACAGGAAAACAAACCCTGAACAAATGCAACTTTTCCTGCTTGTCCACGTCTGAAAGTGTGTAATTTAGTGAGCAGATCTTTTTCACACAGTTATGTAGCTCAGAGTGCAATCATCCAGCCTTTTCTCTGTTATCTCACTATACTTTAAATCTGATAGTGCTCTCTGTACTTTAGCTTTGGCAGGGGCCCGATCTTTTACACGTGCACCGTTTTACTGTAAACATGACGTTTCATCAGCAAATATGGGTCATTCAGTTTAAGACACCAAAGAGCTTCAGAAAAAAAAAATACATAATATATATATATATATATATATATATATATATATATATATATAAAATATTGCCTTTGTAGCTTTTTAAACAAAAAAAAATCACGTTTCCAAATGTGTTTAGATGACTGCTTTTAATGTACAGGATTACCTGGAAATGGATGAGTGCTGCTTTAATATTTAAGCATTCCTCTGATTAGAATAACAGACATGATTGGACCAACTGAGGTCATATGACTCATTATTTGTCTTGGGCTAATCTGAAGACGGTTTCCCAGCTGGCTATCTTAAACTGATGTGGCGTAAGTGAAGCTTAATGGGCGGGACAAATGTGTATGGTAGAGCTGTTTCCCTAAATTTAGGAAACAGTTGCCACACTATCGTTTGTATAAGTTAACCCATAAAGACCCAGACCCATTTTTTCTTAAAAATAAAATTATGTGGAAAACACCCCTTAACCAAGTAGACCGCAGAAAACACTTCAGAAATGTTTTTGTTAAACTCATGTCACTATGGGTTCTTGTAGGTTAAAACTAAAGCACAAAATTAGTGGAAGTACTTTATAATGTGTGTGGAGTTAGGAGATTGGGACATAGAGAAACATACTGTTTGACACCCCCCAACAGCAGGTAGAGGTGTGGTTATTTGTTGGTTTACCAATAAACTGAAAGGAAAAAATGGTCATTGGATGTGTGGATCAAAAAAAGTCCAAGTGAGTTAAGTGGATTTTACATTTTCCACTATAGCCTGTCTGGGAGAATAGATATTTTTTTAGCTTGGTTTACAAAGTGGAAAGACTTTAAGCTGCTGACACTGGACCAAACATAATGAATGCTAAACTTTGGAGAATCGCTTTTCAGCAGTTTTAGCAACCATATCAGATCTAAGGCATTAGTCCAGGGGTTCTCGAGGGCTGGTGTCGTACATGTTTTCCAAACCTGCCACTGAAGCTCCTTTTTGGCCAAACCCACCTGGTCCAGGTAATCTGTGGCAGATACGGCAGGGATTCTGGAAAACCAGCCGGAGACCGGCCCTCGAGGCCTGGATTTGGACACCCCTGCCTAAGTCACATACATTGTGGGTTTTTGGATTGTTTAGGCCCATAGACTGCATCTTTAAGAGAGTACAGCTGCATCTGGACTATTAGGCAGAATTGCATCACACAAACTGATCCCATTGGCTCCTTCAGAGGCTTCAACAGGAAAGTTGCCTCTACAGGTGTCTTTATGCCACACTTTAGTCATTAGTGAGGTGTGCATACTGCCCCCTTATTGACCGCACATGAACAGCGCACACACGGAGGAGTGTGCATGTTATGCCCACACACACACTTGACTGTCTAATTTTATAATGTCTAACAGCTAGGCTGCACGCAATGAGACACACAACACGAGTGTTTATCACTTAACAGGCCCATTGTGAAGTGCACAGAGTTCAGGAGGGTTAGGAAAAAAATTAAAATCTATACGATTGTACCTGTGTTCCACCGACTTTACCCTTCCGTGTTGTTTTAGTGTTCGCTACAACCCGTCACCCGCCTATAAAAAAAAAAATGCATGAATATTTTTGCTACTACGGGCACACCGAGTGGTCAAAAAACGTTCTGCGGGCCACCAATGTTCCCCGTAAAAGTTTGCCCGTTTTTTTTTCTTTTTCTTTTTTGCTCACAGACGGTTCATATCTACATGTGAGGGGAGTTGTGACTCCACTGACCTGCTCCTTTCGGTTCACTTAATCACGCAATCCCAGGAGCTGCAAGAACTGTTTCGTAGAATTGAATTCTGATACAAAGCAAAGCATGGTCTGCAGGAGCAAATCTGCAGGAGCAAAATGACCAGGAAGTGTGTGAGATGAATCCGCATATGCATGTCAAACCACCGACTGGCTGCTGCACTCCTTCAGCTTTCCTCTGGAGTGCAGAGTTGTAAAATCTTTGACAGTTTGACAGATTTGGGATCAGAACCAGCTGTTTTACCATCAGATATATGAAGGAATATCTTACCGTTTACGTACCAAATTGTTGTTTTTGCTTCTTATTAGACTTACAATTGAATGTGTTTTCATGCTCTGTTGTTTTAGGTAGGATTAAATCCTACAAAATGTAACTTCCAGTTTTCATGGCAGATGTCTTAGAGTATCATGCAGATGATGAGATAAAGAAATATGATTTTTTTTCTACAACTTTATTCAGCTGCAACAACTTACAAGAGGCCATCATCCAGAAGGACTAAGACATCAACAAGGAGACAAGTGCAGTCAGCTGCCATCCTGCTTTGTTAGAGGGAGCTGGCCTTTCCAGATGTGATGGCAGTGTGTGTGCGAGTGTGTGTTTGTGGAGTAAATTCTAAGAAGAGGAAAGGAGGAGTGAACGGGTGATGTGTTTGTCTTTGGACTGGCAGAAGGACAGGAGCCTTTTGTGAAGCTGCAGTGGGTGATGAGGTTAACTGAGCCACGGCAGAGCCAAGACTCTGCCTGGGATATTGACAGGTTGGAACCTGAGGGCTCCTGCAGGAAAGCAACACACTGCCAGAGGCTTGGTTACCACCACCGCCTGCCTGCCTCAGAGGGAAGGGAATAAGGAGAGTTGGATGAAGGAAGCAGGGAGGGTCATGTGGAAACAGTTGCTAAAGACAATAATCTGAGATTTTTTTTAGGAGAAGGGGAATTATAGGATGGGAACAAGTGATTTTCCTAGATGATGGTCAGCCAAGTCTAGCACCTCATGAAATGAAATGCTGCAAATGAACAAATTCAGCCTAAAACTGACTAAATATTTACAAAAATTGCATTTTTTTCGGTTAAAATTTTGTAAAAAACAAAACAGCTAATTATAACAAAATTGTGTTGATTCACCGTGTTTGTGGGCTCACATTGCCGCTTTTAGCGAGAAAGGAGATGAGCATGTCTGGTTCAGGGTCATTTTACCATGGTAACGTAGGACCAGGTCAGAAGGTGATTGGCTTCACTGAGAAGGGTGCTGCAGGCTGTTTGTTGATTCTCTGATAGAGGCGGCCTACCTCTGACCTCCACACAGATCGATGGTGTCTCCTTAAACTTTCATTTGTCCTCGTTTTGCCCACTCTCAGCCCCTCTGAGCTCAGTTAAATTGCAGCTTTTGAAACAAACACATCAGCAGCTCAAACCCATCTGTTTATTCTAAGTGTTTTTACATCCTTATTATGGAATTTTATACATTTGTTGTGGATCTACAGGATTTTTCATATCGGGGAAGTCGTTTGGCTTTTGATGTTTAAAAATTGTACGTCAGTTTTGTAAATTTCCAGACACACAGTGATTTCAGAGAATTATATCAATGCTATAGAGAACTTGAGCGTGGGGTGGGGAGTCCCTCCTACGTAGGAAAGCCTTTAAGAAGCTCCTTCCTGCATCTTTACCTCCTTCGTTGCACTTTTGCTTCTTCCTGTCCTCTCGCCCCCTCATTCTCACTTTCACTACCCGTAATCCCCGGTGTTGCCAACCTGGTTGTCTGAAGTTCCTCTGCTAAATCGTGGGGCTGCGTGGGCGCTTGTTTTATTTTTAATTTCTTGATGCTTCTTACGCGTGCTTTCCATCCCGGGGTCACCCTTTTCCAGTCCCCCCCCACACACAGGGTATCACCTGTGAAAGGCGTTTTGGTTTAGCGGTGCTGAAACAGAACGAGTGACGCGACATGTCATACTGTTAGCTCCCAAAACTGACAAGTCAAAATATAGCCTGTGTGTCACTGCATTCCTGTTACCATCTATCATCCTCAAGCTGCAGCACTTTATCGCTATTTGAGTGTAACTTGCAGCACATTCAGGAAAATATGACTTTTCCGCTCTAGATAATCTTTTGGAATTTTTTTAAGTACACAATCTGGATAAATTCAACTTTTTCTGCTTAGAAAAGCTCTGATATTTCATTATTTTGTCATCACCAAGAAATTTAAAACACAGATTGCTTCTCCCGCTATGGTGCCATCAACCCCACCTGTTAGTCTTTAAGACAACAAATCAAAAAAACCTTTTTAGAAACTATGACAGCATCACAACTTGACTAAGCATCAGAATGACACATCAGTCTTTTCAAATTTGTCCTAGCAGTGGATGAATGGTTGTGTTTTTGGGTGTGAGTGTTCGGTACAGTATATCATCTCCAGAGAGTTGGGCTGTCGCGGCCTTGGGAGGGCTGTGTCGTGGCCGTGGCTGCATGGAGCGGCAGCAGCAGCACAGGAAACGCGTCAAAGCGCTGAGAGCTAAATGGAACCAGATGTCTGAGGCTACCGACCGGGGGATTCTCGCTGTGGAACAAGAACGTCAGCGGGGGAAGTTCACTTCCCCTCACTGTGTTGCTGTTATCTCTGTATCTCTGGGTTCGGCTGTTTACTTATCTCTCTCTGTCGAAGCGCTTCGCTGAAGATAAATGACATTGGTATGAAGAAATTATCTGTACTGATCATTTTCTGAACATCCTGCATAGCACTGAAACACTGCAAGCTCAGAACATAGAACCATATTCACAACTGTGCGGATAAGTACGGGAGGTAATTATAAGGCTTAGTAAAAACTCCCATGAAGGCAGCTCCCAGCCTCCTTCACAGAGAAAACTCTGTGTCTTCACTGTCTCCGGCGCTGGCCTCTGTCCTCGTCGTAGGAGATGGAGTTGGCCTCCTTTCTGTGCCTGGGAGCATTGCCTGCCCTCATCCGCTTCACTGCCTCTGACTTTTTCTCACACATACAGTGCACACACATTTGAGCACACACTCAGAGACGCACACTTATTCACTCAGGCACGGCGATCATACATGTCACATGTGCATATATGACCCATGCACTGCTGAGGCTGTGACTCCAGCTGACTTCCACTACGGGCTACGGAAATATAGTCCTACCAAAGTCACCAGCATTACTTTATCATAGCCAATGATATCTTGCAGGTAAGGTCAGGACAAATCCTGAGTTCTACTGAAGATGTCTGTCCTGTTGGAGATGAGTTGTTTCTCTCCATTCTCATCAAATGTAGGCTTTTAAAACAATTTTATCTTAACTTTTAAAGGGAATTTTAAAAGGGTCATCAAAAATTACCAGAACTGAAACATAAGAATTTTTTTTCTAAAATATATATTTTTTTGATCACTATATTATATCAATAATCGCACAGTCTTGATTAAAAGGGATTCTCTTTTGTTCAAACTTTCAAAGCTCAACATCAGAAACATAAATGTATTGAACCAAACTGGCCATCATGCCCTAACAAATGTTTTATAGGATTTACTTCCATGTCAAAACATCCACTAATAAACACAATATTTACACATTCATGCTTGAGCAACAACAGATATCAAATTTGGTAAACTTGATCAAACCAAAACACCCATCACTACCACCCAAAATACTTCGGTAAGTGACAGATGACAGTCATTAAAACTATGATTAATCAGCATACAAGACACCATGCCCTTTATGTTTTACCGATTTGGTGATATATAGCAATATCTTGTGTGACAATGTTTGTACCGATTTTTAAAATGCTGGCAAGATGATATTTAATTATTTATGAGCGTCCTTCAGCGTCTTACTTCTGTTTTCCATCGAAACCCCTAACCACTAGTTGGCAGCACAGCACACTGAGCCTCTTTGAGCAGCTCTAAACCTCACCAAAACAAATAGTGAAAAAAAATATTGAAAAGTTGTTGTGGTACAGTCTTGGGATGTTTCACAAACGTATTGCACCGAGAGACGCATAACACAAAACGGATGGTATTGCCAGACTCTTGCCAGTACACACCCCTAGTTTTTATGTTAAAAATGTCCTATATTCATGAAGTTTGGCTGCCAAATGAGAATCAATTCAGGAGTTTGAAACGATACGTCAAAGGATGTTTGAGTTGATCAGAATTTTTTTTTTTCAATTAAATCTTAAACTAAACACAAAAATCAGCTTCCAGTGTTTACATTTTAGATTTTGCAGTTTTCTACAAAAGTTTTTATGGATCATTCAAGGAACTGTATTAATGTCAGTGATATGAAAAAAAATACATTTTTAAGTGATTGACTGTATAAGAGAACTGGACGGAGTAGGTGTGATGTCACCCAAAGAAATTGGCTTACTTCTGGCTTCAACTAAATTATTTCAATTGAGTCGATTTTATTTATTTATTTATTTATTTATTTATTTATTTATTTATTTTTTACGATACGGATGTCGCCATGTTGGAGCCAGGCAACATCAGTAATCAGTGATTGGTCCAAATCGGTCTGAGTTCATGTTTCTATGGCAATCGCTCTTACCAATCAGGAGTAAGTGTGAGAGCCATAACACATGGCAGGGGGTTTGGGAGAATTAATTGTCAAACATTTAAAACGTTTGACGTCGAGGCCAGCAGGTACATGCTTTTATTGAGGTCTCTGATTGGCCTCTAACTTTAATAATTTCCAATAAAGAAACATATGAGAAAAAAATGAGGATTTGCAAGAACACGTTAAATAGTTATTCTTACAAATATAATAACTGAATAATAGCTGTTTATTTCTCTATTGAAGTCTATGGGATTTTCACTCTTTGGAACTCAGAAGGGGAGGAGTCTTCCAGTCCAGTTCTCATATAGTCAATAGGCCCTGTTTGAGGTAGACCCCGCCCTTGAAGTGACCGCACCTTTTATGTAAAGCTAACAATCCTAATGTAGCAAACTCAAGCTATTAGTCCTAATTAGAAACCTAAAACAGTAAATATACAAATATAAATCACACATGGATTTGAACTGTTCTGTGTACTTTGTGAAATCATCATCATCCATCAGGGTCATGGGGTTGCTGGAGCCTACACTGCAAAACACTGAATCTTTTACGTAAAAAGTCTTTGAGGAATTTTAGGTAAGATCATTTTTCTTAACCCTTTGGTCAATTTCTCTCTTTTTTTGGTTATGTAAAGAAAATCTGCCAATGGGGTAAGGGTAAGGGGCCCGTTGCCATCATTCGTCTAGCAAAGGCGGGTTTCACCAGACCGGTCCATCAGAGAATGTACGTTTTCATAACTGCAATATTAAAAAGCTTTAAGCTGCTTCGTCAGACTCAAGTTTCTGAGGAGTGTGTTGGTTTGGTTCTGCTGTAAATGTAGAGCAGTTGTTTTTCTTGTTGCAGTTTATTAAGAATTTTTTTCTCTTAAGATTATATTTTTGTGGTTTGAACTTTTACAGATTAAGACCAGAATAACAACAAACTAATTGAAAATCTAATGAACAATGACTTTTATACAGGAAAAGTCGTCATTTTTGTTTTTCCTTTCAGCCCAGTGAGTTTGGTTCTTGAGCAGGTAACACCCCTCGGGCACTTTGCCCAAAGGGCAGCTGACTGCAAAAGCTAAATGTCAAGCCCTGAGTTGCATAAAAACAAACATTCAAGTGCATAGATGCAAGTCTGTGAGTGGCGGAAAGACAAATTCTTTCAGTGCTTGGGCAGAGCTGTTTTCTTGGCTGCTTGGAGGGGAATCGACACAGCCTGAAGGTTCCGCATAGCTGTGTGGAAGAGCAGCTTTCAGCAGCCAGTTAGTCCCATCGCATAGACACGTGCACACGCACACACACAAACTCTGTCCCCTCTGACCCCGGCCTTTCCTGCCCCTGGCTGATGTATTGGCTGATGCCTGCCCTGTGTCTGCAGAGTGAGAGAAAAGGAGGAGGGGAGCAAAAGTGTGTGTGTACGTACGTGCGCGTGTGTTCGTGGCCTGTCCCAGCGAATCGATATCCGTCTCGTATCCGTGAGCTGTGTCTGACCCCTGGCCGACCTTGCTTAGCGTTGGCAGTTGGAGTTTGGTTTTTTTGTTGGGATGTGAAAACGTGAGAGGCACACTGAGTTTTACCTCGCCACTAATGGAGGAGCAAAGTCTTGACTTACAAACGACAGTTCAAGCCACAAATCTGCAGCGTCTGCAGAAGTGCAGGAATAACTTCTTGGTGGAGATTACTACTTTAGTGTTAGTCAGAAATAAGTGCAAAATTTGGAATTTGCCTCACTAACCTACAGTATGGGACGATAGTGCGGAGAACAAAGATAAAAGTTTGTTTTTGTTGGAATTTTCCGACGGACTCTGTTGTGCTTATGGCTGAGAGGCAGTGAGCCACTTGGATGTGTGTGTTTGTGTGAGTCCAGCACACAACTCGCCTTGACGTCATTTAGCTAGTTGCACTCAGCCTTGCGTGTTGCTGGGTGCTGATAGAGGCTCCGGTTCCCGGCCTAAGCAGGGCTACGGGTGCTAGCAGCCGGCGGCACTAATTGAACTCTGCCGCAAATGTTAGGGAGGAGGGGAGGAGCTGGCTGTCAGTGAGAAAGAGAGAAAAGAAAAAAAAAAGAGAAGGAAGAAAAAAAAAATAACGTAGCGAGGGCGAAGTGCCCCTGGGGGTTGGGTCCCTGCCTGCTTCCCTGCCTGCCTGCCTGCCTTTCGTTTCTCCAGCTCCTTCCCCCCTCCCTGTCTAAATAGCCGTGCCGGCGCTCCAGGGCTTCCTGTGCCTTATCTGCTGATAATTGGGCACTGGAGCTCCACAGCTCGCTTATGAAATATAGATTCCTGACGGAGGGGAAGGTTGGGGCCGGAGGAGGCAAGGTGGTGGAGGGAGTATGCAGGCAGAAAAAAAGCCCCTGGTCCTATCAGTGATTGTGGAGCCTTGTGGGCTCCGCAGTGTTGCTCTGGCTCATTTAGCAAACGCAGCCCTGCGCCGAGCAGCCCACACCGCCTCAGACAATTGAAAGATAATGCTTTGTTCCTATTGTTCGTTCTACCCTCAGGTTTCAAAGAGAATGGAACGTAAAGGTGATTGCAGTTGATGTCAGATAAGGTGAAATCTGAACAGATTTCAAACATCTTGGTTATAATTATTTTAGTATTCTGTGGCCATGTCAACAAAAAATACTAAGCAGAGTTGGAGCAAATGGATAATTTCTGTTGAAGGATGTTTGTTTGGATGCCGTCTCTTGATGGAACGTCATTGGATCCCAACAGGAAGGCTGAATCGCCGGAGAAGAAGAAACGAGGCTGTCTCTGCTGGGTTTTCAGGGCGTCATTCTCATTCGAGGTTACGTATGTGTACGCTTTGAGCAAGGCTTTTTTTTTTTTTTACTTTTCATTTTAATTTCACAGCTCATCTAATGTCTTTAGAGCAGATTTAGTCGCATCAGAAGAAAAACAAAACTTTCCTCCTGCAGAAATAAACATTTCAACAAAACATCCTATTTAATCCTTTAGTTAGTAGCAGTGAGTTTCACTGCACATTAACTTTTTTTATTAATTTTTAATTGGAAAAGATCCAACTCTGAAATACATATGGGATTTAACAGGATGGCTGAAGGCTCACTCTCCTTCAGTCGTCATGGAAATGAGGTCTTAACAGAGCAAAATAAGTCAATCAAATAATCAATTGAATATTGAAACTTTTCCCTTAACTGTCTCGTTTTATGTTCTAACATTTAAACATGCAAGAAAAAAGGACATATTGCTAACCAGTTAGTTTTATGAAATTGTAAATACCTGTCATATGGTCTCGATCAAATCCGACACATGCTGAGCTTCTAGGTGGCTTTAGTAGACTGAATCACCATGTGAAGAATAAAATTGTCAACTTTTTAGTTTGGTCAAAGATTTGTCCTTCCCTGAGTCCACAGAACGTTGAAGATGTACCAGTCCTTTACAAAAATACTAGTTTTAGTTCCATCAGCAAGAGTGTTTTAAGACTTAAGAAGGTTTCAACACTTCAGGGGCCATTTGGGTCGATTTCTTACTGATCACAACCCAGTGGGAACCACAAAGTTCACCCTTTAGAAAATAAAACACAGATTTGCACATTTATGTCACCGTTACTATTGGGGCAAATATAAACAAACTGTTGTTTCTTTGGAATAAATAAAATATAAACGTAAAGAAAAAAATAGTCTTTTTTTTTTTAAACAATGAAATAATTTTACTTGACAGATGTAAACAAGACTTCCTTTCAAAATAAAGTGTCACATGCGACCATCTCAATGCAGCAACTGTAATAGTATGTGGTGTAATGTCAGCGGTGATTAAAACAGTTTATTCTATAGTTTGTGATGAATTTCAGCTACAAATCTGTAAATTTTACGAACCAAAATTAAATTGGAGCTAAATAGATAACCCTTACACCATTTTTAAACCACCCTTAAAATCTTTGAATTTGTTTAAAAAAATTGAAAATCCACCTTATAATCCAGTGGTTCTGCTCGCTGACCTTCAATTGATTTTCTGTGGTACACGGTGCACAAAAGTCTGTCAAAATGTTTTACTTGTGAAACGTAATGTTCTTTAACTGTTTGTGGATGAGTTGAATAAAGTTTGAGTTAGTTTACTTTATTGCTTATTTATTTTTTACTTAAGTTACTTTTTAAAATTTAAAACTCATTTTTCTTAAATCAGAGAGCCACAGTGGAGGAGTAAAGGAGCCTCATGTGGCTCTAGACCCCTGAACTGAGAGTAGAATCCTCATAGGGCAGGACTGGCTGGTCTGGACCAGAGTTTGTTTGGGTAAATGAGAGCCTACATTTACTCTGGAGCTGGCCAAACTGGAGATCCAACAGTCCACTATATTACGACAGAGATTATCATCTGGTTCTAGATGTATGATGAACACTAGTGAGCCGAAGAGAGGAGGAGAAATGAAAGTAAACAGCGCAACGCCCTGATCATACAGGTGCCTAAAGTATGCTGCTTTGAAGTCCCCTCTGATGAAAATCATGTTTTTTTGAGTTTTCAAAAAACTATACTTCAGATCAACATAAAAAAATGCTTTTTAAGAAATTAAGGTTTAAGATTTTTGGTTAAAAACTTCATAATCATAATTAAAACACTACTGGGAACACTTAGGAGGACTTTATTCTGGTTAAGAAGTGTGGTAATACCCTCATGTATCAGGTCATCAAAAATGTGCTCGTTAAGGATGGACACCCGTCTATTTTGCTGATACCCGGCTTTATTAATAAGACAGAGCAGACCGTGGGTCTTTGTAAAAAAGAAAGTCAAAGGCCTAATCCAAAGAGAATTTGTTTGATCTTTGAAACAAAACCCCGTAGACTCCTTTGGATAAACCGGTGATCTCATGTCTAATGGGCAGCTTGGAGTCTCTACGCTCCTGCAATCTGCCCTTTGTGACCTGCAAACAGGACAAAGCTGCTTTAGCTATTCACTGCATCTGAAAGTTGTGGTTTTATTTCATTCTAAGGGAATAAAAAAAAGAACTCAAGAGACATGCTTGAATCAAAACTTAAAAATCTTGGTAAATGGTTTAAACCTCAAAAGAAGGAGAAATCAAACCATATGATAGTGTTGTATTTTTTAGCATTTGTGGCTAAATCAAGCTGAATTCACCAGACTATCCAGCGAAAAGTGATGATGTTGCCATGTTTTTACTTTGTATTTTATCCTGATATTGACTGCAATTACTCAAATTTCACAAAAGCCATTTATATGTTATCGTAGACTGAAGGCAGAAGCTGGTACTCTGGATTTTCTTGCATGTTTCTTCATCATCTTGCAGTTTTGCTGAATCAAGGAACTCCTGTTCTGAATTATGTCTTCTTTGCTGCACAATATTACCACTGGAATTATCCCTATGACCATATAACTGCCGTTCATACTCGACGAACCCTACACCCCACCCTCTTAATATTTCTGCTCAAACATTAGCGGCTTGTTGGTCAACAGAAAATGCAAATGCCAACACAATAGACATGATATTTTTTTTGTTTCAATTCCGATTAGTGAGGGGGCCATGTGGCAGATTTATGGCCCTGTTTTCTTTCCTGTGGGTTCCCAGCACATTAATCACCTCTTTCCCAGCCTGTTTGATCCTCAGTTCATCTACCTGCCAAGGCAGCTGCCTCATCGTGTGTCTTTTCTCTGACTGCTGCAAACTGTTAACTGGTGGACAGTCTGTACCTCAACCAGGCAGTTCCTGCACCTAGGTCGGCGTTGGGATGTCTGACCAGACAGTTGTTCATTTGGTAATATAAGAAGTCCTCAGGGAAACATTTATGAGGAGTTAAAGTTTGATGCCACTGTGGGAGATTAGATGTTGCTAAACATGCCCCCATGAAATGGAAAATATGTGAATCTTTGAAATCAAAAGTGCAGGATACACACGCCTTTAACCTCAGTACCTCTTGACTGAAGTTACACTATACCTAAACAAAACATTTTTAAGCTCCTGGGCATGAGCTGCAGACCCCAACGCAGGTATTGCAGTATCGTGTTCTGTGTTACGATCAAGTAACACCCGTATCCTTCACCTGACATTTGGTTACCATCCGCCTGGGATTAACGGAGCTATTTTGGTTTGTCTGGAAACAGTTTGAGACGGAGCAAAGTCTCTCCAGTCTTTTCGTGCTGCGTTGGAGGCTGAGTCATCCGCAGCCAGGCGTTTCGACTGGGATAATGTCCCAATCTCTGGTGGCCATATTCGCTTGTGTTTATACTGCTTCCACCACAGCTTTGTGAATGAGGCGGCAGCTCACTTTCCTCCAATGGAAGCATCAGCCTTTGCTCCTTCGTCTTTTGACATCCTACGTCAAGAGCCCGGTGTGTTTGTGTGGGACAGGTTTGGAAGGTGGCATTGACCAATGCAATTGGTACCTATAAGGAAAGGCAGTCAGGCAAGAGTGCCAATTGAAACAGATGATGGTGTACTATTCTGGACAGACATAACATTTGTTAACATCTTCCTGACTGGAGCTTCTGTGATCTGCAAACGTTTGCATTTATAACTACTGGTACTGTATTTCCCACACCACAAGGTGAACTTCAACAACAGTGCACCTTAGTACGACAGAGTATTACGGCCAGTTTAAAAAACAAAAAGAGAATATTAAAACAGAACTCTAAATCTTGTAAATTTTACGAGAAAAAAGGCATAACTGTTACTAAAGTTCTATATTTATGACTTAAAAATCATAGGCTATTTTTTTAATCTTGTAAATTTTCATGTTTTTAAGTAATAAACTTGTGACTTTAGATCTCAAAAATGTATAAGAAAAAATACATAAATTCACAAGAAAAGAAGTCATACACTGACGAGAAAAGAAGTTGTCTGTTTATCTCAGCCGTATCAATGAAAGACGGAGAGCATGTTGTGAAGCTTTATTTTCTAGATCGGTATCAAAAACAAAGAAATTCTGACCTTTTTGCGGACTCAAAATCAAATTATTTTCAGTGAGGCTGAGTTTCTAAGGTTCGGTGTCTGTAATGCGGAGTTTCATATGTAAAATAAAGAGCTCAGAGACACCACTTTATTCTGCCCTTTCAACTCACGTACCCAGAAGTCACCTTACGTCACAGGTGTCGAACTGCAGGCCTCGAGGGCCAGCGTCCTACATGTTTTCCAACCAACCTGCCATTGAAGCTCCTTATCGGCTAAACACACCTGATCCAGGTAATCAGCAGGAAATAAGGCAGGATGTCAAAAAACAGCAGGACGTCAGCCCTCGAGGCCATGTTTCTGTCATGTGCAGGAGGACCAGCAAAGGAGAGTGAAAACAGTGTTGCATACAGCCCCTTCTCCACATTTCAACACAAAACAACAAAGAGGAATGAAAATAGTTACATTAGCACAAGAACATTGAAAATTCAGGAAACTGGGCCTCTTCAGACGGAAGCACCACACAGAGTTGGAGGAGATCTCGTCTTTCGTGGAGGAAGAAATGACTGGAAATGAGCAGCTGCAGGCATATCCATGACTTCATCAATGGGGATTGCAGAGATCCTGCAAGCCGCCCATCAATGATTAAAACTTTAATAAACTTTAAACCAAACAACCAAACATTTGTAAGATTTTAAACATTCAGCTTACCTGTTGAAATCTAAGATGCTTTTTACAGTTTAGTGGGTCTGCTGCTGCACGCGGTGTTTGCTCACTGGACTGTAGGCTCACTTCCACTTCAGTCTCACAAATTTACGAGATTTGAAGTGGTAAATTTACGGAAAAAAAAAAAAGTGCGATAATGCATCCCATGTAGTGGGATAATGCCTGACAAAGTGTTTTGCCGCACCCCATGGAAACCTGAATTGTCAGAAAGCGAGGGATTGTTTCTTCATGAGGTGTGATTAATTTGTGTTAATAATGTTGACGGCTCTAGTTTTTTTTTTTTTTTAACAAGTTGCAAACAAGGTAGAGTGTCATTGTAAATACGCTAATTCCGCTAACGTCTAGCTGTATTGGACCAACAAGGTTGGAAGTTGGCGTAGTAAAATTATTACAGTAAGTTTTTTAAAGCTTTTTGTCATTTGTTTTTATGTCCATGGAAAAGAATAAAAGAAAAAAAGTCTTTTGCAGTATAGTTTTATCAAAGAGAATTACAGATGTTCTGCTCACCTGGAAGTGTGTCAGACTCCTCTGTATTCACGGTGAACTGCTCGCCTCCCGCAAAAAAACGGATGGTGGACTTCTCCATCAACCGCAAACTTTACCCAATGCTTAAGAAAACACTGGTGCTAATATTTCTAGAAAAATCCTGTCGTCACCATCCCAAAATAAAACAATGATCAATTTCCTCATTATTGATTTCTGAAAGATGACGGCCAAGTTCTGCCCCCACAGCTGGTCCTCTGCTCTGCGCAGCAGCCGTCTGATCGACGTTCATCTTCCACCTCATTTATTAAAATAGGAGATTGCTTTTGTCCAGAAAATACAAATAATTGCCATATTCTCTCGTTTATTCACTACTCACAAGTACAAAACTTAAAACAACTTAAGTCTCGGTTCTAGCTCCATAGTTCTCCATGTCATTTAAGTGATTTTTCATGGCGAGCTTGATTTGCTGGGAGCAATTTAAAAAAATATAAATACGATATATTTTACTTAATTTTTTTGATGGCCTACAATTTACTCTCACTTAATTCTCGCAACCGCTGTATTGGCCACCCCTTCCATAGCACATGCACATTATATTACCAAAAGTATTCACTCACCTGGTTTGACTCACATATGAACTGAAGTGCCATTCCATTCCTAACCCATAGAGTTCAGTATGATGTGGGTCCACCTTTAGCAGCTATTACAGCATCAGCTCTTTTGGGAAGGCTGTCCATAAGGTTGGGGAATGTGTTTCTAGCAATTTTTGACATTTCTTCCAAAAGCGCATTGGTCAGCTCACACTCTGATGTTGGTGGAGAAGGTCTGGCTCTCAGTGCCCACTCTAATTCATCCCAAAGGTGTTCTATGAGGTTCAGGTCAGAACTCTGTGCAGGTCAGTCCAGTTCATCCACATCATATTCTGTCATCCATGTCTTTATGGACCTTGCTGGAAGAGGAAGGGGCCGCTCCAAACTGTTCCCATAAGGTTGGGAGCATGGAATTGTTCAAAATGTTCTGTATCCTGAAGGATTCAAAGTTCCTTTCACTTGAACTAAGGGGGCTGAAAAACAGGCCCACACCATCATTCCTCCTCCACCAAATCAGTCTGAAATGTACTGTTCTTCTGCAACCTCCAAACCCAGACTGGTCCATCAGATTTCCAGATGGAAAAGCGTGATTCATAACTCCAGGGAAGGCGTCTCCACTGCTCTAGAGTCCAGTGGCGGTGTGCTGTACACCACTGCATCCGACGCTTTGAATTGCACTTGGTGATGTGCGGTTTGGATGCAGCTGCTCGGCCATGGAAACCAATTCCATGTAGCTCTCTGCGTTCTGTACTTGGGCTAATCTGAAGGTCACATGATGTTTGGAGTTTCTAGTGACTGAGCAGAAAGTCTTTGATCTCTTTGCTCTATGGGCTTCAGCATCCAGTGACCCCTCTCCAGTTGCTGTTGTTCCCAAACTCTTCAATTTTATTCTTATATAGCTGACAGTTGACTGTAGAATATTTAGGAAGCTTCATGACTGGATTTGTTGCACAGGTGGCACCCTATGACAGTTCCACGGTGGAATTCACTGAGAGCGGAACATTCTTTCACAAATGTTTGTAAAAACAGTCTGAGTGTTTAATTTGATACACCTGTGGCCAGGCAAGTGATTAGGACTCCTGATTCTGATCACTTGGATGGGTGAGCCAATACTTTTGGTGATATAGTGTACTTCAATTGTAGGAAGTATAGTCTACTAACTAGTCCTGTAACATTTTAAGTTACAATACATAGATTTTATATAAAAATATGCTTCAATATACTGCCTCACTTTTTGTAAGGACAAAGTACTTGTATTTGTGTTACACTTGGATTACTCTTTGCTGAGGGGGGGGCACAAACCTCACAGACACATGTTCAATATTCAGAAATGCACCAGGAAGCTCAAAAATGACTCAAATGTCTTCTGGCACATTAATCCTGCACCACATTTTTATAGAAACCATCTACAATAGAATATTTTTTTTCAAGTTATTAAGCAAATAATTAATTCTAGCATACAAACCTCTCAACAGCCTAACATCATTATGGCGGGCTTTAACTTTCCGCGCCTCTGACCTCATCCCTCCTGAAAGACGACCGCAGAGCTTCCAGACTTTGCTTATTAACGACAAACTCACATGAGCGGATGCTCTGGAGGACTTCATGTCAAGTGGAAATGAGTAATTAATATTTAATGGGGTTTCCCACTTTGCAACAACCCGTCCCGCCACCATGTTGTGAATGTTAATAAGCATTAATAAATTATTCTTGATTTAGAAATTCTGCCGGTTTTCTTTCAGAGGCTCTACCAAGCAGATGGTTGGGAACTTCCATATTTCTGATAAATTAAACTTTGCTTACGTTTCTGGCAATGGTTCAACCAGAAAAAGATGATCCAGGTTAGGAGCACGTTCCTTCACCGGGTGAAGGAGTTTAAGGATCTGGACGTTAAGCTCAAAGGAGGAAAGGATGAATCATGAGATCAGACGACAAATTGGCGCTGCGACTGCAGTAATGTGGACTTTTTACTGGGCCGTTGAGGTAAAAAGAGAGCAGGGTCAGATGTAAAAGCTCTCAATTTACTGTGCCGTTTCTCTTCCTAACTTCATTTATGGCCATAAGCTGTGGGGTTGTGAACAAACAGATAAGATCACAATTACAAGCAGCAGAAATGAGATTCCTTTGCAGTGTGAAAGTAAGGTGAGAAGCTAAACCATCAGGAGGAACTTACAGCAGAGCAGGTACTCCTCAACACTGAGAGGAGTCTGGGATCAGGACATTTGGTGAGAATGCTTCACCAGAAAGGCGGTGGAGGTTTAAACAACTGGGAGGAGGTTCACAACACTGAAGAGATTGTATTTATTCTCTGTCCTACGTGCCTTTGTGGTCATTTGAAAGAAGTGGCTTGAAGAAGGTAAACCTGGGCTTTTCTCGTGTAAATGCTTCTCCTGCAACCCAAACTAAAGCAGTGATGGATAGATTTAATGAATGGAGTAAATTATAAAAACATCTCCCAAATGGGAATAATTTCATTTGATCAGTGGTAAATTAACTTGTCGGGAACGAGTGGTGTAGGACCCAATATGTAGGTGACTTGGCTAGATGGCAGAAACATGAGCTTTGTCCGAATCCCTTCACTACTCACTATATAGTGCTTTGGACATTTGGTAGTGATGTCCAAATCTACAATTCCAAAATTGAGTGCCCTAGAAATTTCCCAGAAGTCTCTGCAAAAAATGGTGCTCACTACATTTGCGAATATAGACCACAATGCATTGTGTTTGAACAATTTTTGCAAAAAAAATGTGTTTAATTGTATTTTTATAATAAACTATCCACATTTTAATCACCAGAATACAGTGGCATCATAAATAGACGTCATAAAATGTTGTATAGATTAGATTTTCACTTCATATTTGTTTTTTGAAAAAAAAAAAAAAAAAAAATAGTGCGCGTGGTGTCTGAATTGCTTTCACCATCCAGGGCACTACATATTTACTGCACTGTATAGTTTTTATAAGTAGTTAGTGATTATGATGGGAATTCAGACATATAGCCCTAAACATTTAATAATTAAACACGTCAAAACACACGGATAAATTAAAAAAAAAAGCGACAAAGCAGATGAACTGAGAGTGAAGGACTGAAAACCAGACGCCTAAATACACTAAGTGTAATTAACTGAAATGAAAACAGCTGTTGATAATAATGAACATCAAGCTGGTGTGACTGACAGGAGGACACATCAGAACAAAACATAACATAATATATCACTGAAAAACCAAACTAAACCCCACAATCTTCATATAACTTGTTTTAAAACACAAAAAACACTTAAAAAGGCTTATATATTTTATTAATTCTTTGTATATCAAATTATATTTAGATAATAACTTTGAGGATGATGTGCATTTTCAGAAATTGACGGACGATGAGGAAGTCTGCTTCAGTGAAGCCTGTTAATAACCGATAATGCACACTTTGTCTGGCATTTTCCTGCTCATACCATGGTCACTTACGAAAAAAATAAATGTTCAATCAAATGTTAGTACATTATTCTTGTTTTTTTTTTAGGTTTAAATCACTTTTAAAATGTCTTTAAAATGATCACATTAACCAAACAGTTTAAAGAAAACTACATTTTATTTATTTTTTAAATGTATATAAATTATGTTAATAATTGGAATACCATTTGGCGTTTAAGCAAGTCCAGTGAAATAGAACATTTGAGCTCTGTGACCAGAACTTCTGTTTTAGGTGTGATAAATCACTTTATAATCCACACCCTGCAGCCAATCAGAATGGAGTATTCACCCGTATCATGGGATCAGACACAAGCTACTAACATCTTGATACTGTGAAAGTAAAGGGCTTGTTCTATCAAACCTCTCTAAATATTTGACATATCTCATTACACTCATTATTGTCTGCAATTATTAACAAAATATTCTTAAGCCTTGTTTTTTAGCGTACTGCTACATTCACTCTGGACATGTGACACGCATTCAAGAACGTGCTAAACCTGGGTTCTTGAACGTGCTTTTGGTGCTAACACTGAACTGTCGCCACGTGATAATAGCACATGTACCTACAGCTGGAAAAGACTTGGTGCGACAATGTCAAAGCAGTTTGAATCTTGCTCCAAGCTTTTTCTTTTACAGCTCTGGTCCAAAATATGGAAGACTTGCTGTCATATAATTATGAACAGGTATAAACCAGAATTACAGTATTAATTGCGCCATCTTGATCAATTTTCATAGGGTTGAGAGTTCCATTAATCAAAAGGGACGCCCATATATGCGGCTTTACCAAATAGAAGTCTCCTGATTGGATAACTTTCAACGGCCACTTAATGGGTGCATGTTTTGTACGTACTTGTGTAGCTGCGAAAAGTGCATTTACTAGCAATTACATAGTGATTAGCATTACTATTATGTAAAAAGTGTTTTTCACAAATTCAAACCTGTAGTTTGTCTTTTTTAGTACAATGATCATCACTTATATGGTCCTTGTGATTTAGTTGTTTTCACATCAATTTTTGGCTAAACTGAGTCGTATTATTTTTTCTAATTTTGAAAAAAATAAGGAAAATATTTTTTTGTAAGACTACAAAAAGAGAAAAACTACATTTAGCTTTAATGCAGTCATTTATACTGATTTAGTTGATATATGACATCCGTGATAAATTTAATCGACATAAACTTGTCAGGATGTTCCCTGGATGGAATTCCCCTCTCCACATATGTTGTTGTATAGAACGAGATTTCTTGATTCCTTCACCTGAACTCCTTGAGTCGCTGGCAGCCCCCTTCCCTCTTTAACACTCTGACACTGAGTGAGGAGGATCAGTCTCATGCTCCTCCACACAGGAAGCAAGCTTTCGCATTCAACAAACAGCAAAGGAATCTGCAGGATAAGCAGGAAAGAGACTGTGGCTAAAACTCTCAACCCTCAAACAACACAGGAAGGTGATAGATAAGCACAGGAGAGATTGGAGGAAACAAGTGTTGCCTCTCTTTCCCTTTAAGAATTCATGAGGCCCTTTCCACTAAGACTGAACTTTTCTCTTTCAGCAGATGGAATTCACTGAAATCATCTGTACACAATGAGATTTGAGACGTCTAATTGAGGTTAACTATTTTACTCAATAATCTGAATTCACATCTCCTTATAATATTAATAAAATGAATTATCCACCCTGTTTTATCATCTTTTGGACAATAAATGCAAAACCTTCCATCCTATGTTACCCCCCTCCCCAATACAATCACATAGACAAACGTGTGAACATGAAAACAGGCATCAAACACACACACATGCACAACAACACACAGAATAAGCTACCCTGAGAGGGAGTGCTGTATTGGGTTTTCTTTAGGAAGTGCAGCTCCTTCAAAGCTCTGGTCAGATGAAAGGCAAAGAGTTGCATCGATCGGCCCAGAGCAGGGGGTAGTGCAGCCGGCCCTGTGTGTGTGTGTGTGCTAGAGTGTGTGTGTTCTGGTTGCATGGTGGTTGGTGGGGGAGCAGAGCTAGCTTGTGTGTCTGATGCAGGGCTGCCAGCCAGTCAAGGAGCAAAAGGCCAGAGGGAGGGTGTGCGGGGCGGCTTCGAGGGGGAGGGCGGCGGGTTGTCGCAGCGGCCCTGTGGTTTCACCGTAACCCCCTGGCCTCTCGGTGCCGAATGTACAGCACGTGCACACGCATGCATGCACCAGCGTGCTTGTGTGCACAAACACTTCCAGCACCAGTCTGCTGTTGTTGATGATAGCTGTCAGAGGATGAAGCAACATGGCTGCGAGCGAGGAAGAGCCAACTGACAAACGCTCACAAAAAAAACATCCACTTATCTGTTCTAACATCGAGGGCTGCAGAGAAATATTTAAAAGATAAAATGCATATTTAAAGTTAAGTCTTTCATTTTTATGACTTAAAAATAACTTAACTTAAGCACAATCTCAGTACTTCTTTTGATATAAATGTAATGTTTGCCACAAGGAAAATTTAGATTTTGGTTGTTTTTAACGTGTTCTGATGATGGAGAACATATAAAAAAAATTAAGCTTTAATTGTGTTTCTGTGTATTTCTTTATTCAAATCGTGAATCGAGAGCCAAATAAAATGCTGTTGGACAAAGCCTGTACCACTCACATAGACGAATAGATCCATTAATGTATTTTATTTCCTCATCTGAGCTGGCATCTGACTCCAAACCTTACAGCTTTATAGCTCTTATATTGGTCGCCATTTTAATTGCTCCGGGAATGTTAGTTTGGAGTTGCGCGCCAGAGAGTGTAACCTAAGGGATGATGGGAAATGAAGGCGGGCTTACAAGAGTCGAGCTCTCAACTTGAAGGCAAATTTCTAATGAACCATAAAATGACTTTTTTTTTTTACCTTAAAACTACATAATCATAATCAAAATACCACTGGAAATTATTTAAATATAAAAACTTGATTTATCTTTGTTGATTTAATTAAAATTAATGTGTGTTTATGGTGACAAAGTAGGACTAGCACTGTTCCATGCCCTTAACAAACATTTTTTTTAATTATGGAAAAAAACTGTCAGAAAAAAAAATAAATAAATAAAAACTTTCAAAAATGTATGTTTTACTGATATTTTAAAAAATGATACATTAAATAAATATAACCTGAGACTGAGAGAGTAGTTTGGAACTTAATAAATTACATACATCTAAGAGAATATGGTTACTACATGAAATGCTTTTACTTCAGTTCTCATGTACTGCTTTTTAGTTCTTTTTTTAATCTTTAACCATGAACCTACTCATAAAAAAGGAACTGAAGAACATTAATATAAAGCTGCTTTTTAAAATACTGTAACAAATAGACAAAACACATTTTCAAATTTAAATTAGAATTTTTTGGATTTTTATTTTTATATATTATTGACATTAAAGCCAGCACAACATCTGACACAAGTTAGTTTTTCATGTAACACTTGTTGCTAATATACAGTGGATTCAATTCTGCTAATATATTAAAAAATGCTTTTTGAATGAATGTCCTACAAATTAATTTTGTTGTTTACCCGCCATGTCTTAAAGTCCGGTCAGTGAAAATATTGTCTGACTTTAAACCGGTCCGTGATCACATAGAGGCAACACATGAAACAGCTTGTTAGTATAGCGTCATGCTAATGCTAATGCTAATCACCAAATCGAGAATTTTTATTGAACTTTCTGTTGTGGCTTTAAGTCCAGCGGGTTTTTCCTCCAGTTCTAACTGGAACCCGTTAAAAATTGTCAGATGTCCCGCTGTTTCATCAGCCAAAACTAAACGTTACACGATTACCGGAAGTGACCATGGGGGTGTTGTGTCTCGCGTGCTTGTTTACCTCATGTGCAGACAGTAGAGGAAGAGAGGCCAAAAGAAATTCACCAAAAGGAGAGCAAATAAACATAACTTGCAAACATTTACTCAAAATGTGGCGACTGACACATTATGTTGATTTCAGAGATTTCAAATAAATGTCTATCAACTTTTTTCTATCGAGAAAAAGTTAGATCGTGATATATATCATTATCGTCAACATTGGGAGGGGTCTTCTGGATCCCACAGCATGCCGAACTTTTTTTTTTTTGCATGATTTTTAATTTTCAATAGTGTCCATGGGAGACTTCAAAATCCTCTCCACCTATGTCCACTTTGTAATAGGAGGGATGACACTTCAATGTAAGAGTAGGGTCATCTGGACCCACGAGATAGCACAAGGGCTACAAGTGCTTGATTTTTGCTAACTTTGCTAGCTTGATGGATATCAGTTTAGCAGTCGGCACAGACACTTTAAGAAAGTAGTGGATAGATCTTCAACATGTGACTGAGCAATTAGACATAAATGATTTGGATGTGGTGGAGAATCCAGTAGTTTTTCAAAATATTACTTCCTCCAGAATTAGAAATAAAACTGTAAAAACAGCCTGGGAGTTGGGGACCCCGCCCTAATGTACAACTCAAACAAAAGCAAATGTGTTCATTTATATGAACATGAAACTAAATTATAAAATTTACCAGAAAAAAGTTGTACAATTTATAAGCCATAATCAAAGCAACAAAAAATGTATTTTGAGTTGTTTTTCCATGTCTTTAAAGGTCTTCTCTGTGAGGTTGCTAGATTTTCAGTTCAAAATGCTTCCTGTGACATGCATAACTTCTGTCTTATCGGTTTCATTCGAACCTTCAGGACCGTGTGTGGCCTTGGGTTAGGTGTATACGACCCTTTGTGCCTTCTGCCCCAGGGGAGAGATCGGCCCGGGCGACTCGCTAATTGAAATGTGTTGGCGACTCGTTGAGGTCTCGGCTCCAGTTTCAGGGCTATTTCAATCCACAGTGCTGATTGCTGGTTTCACATCACACAGGGACAAAAAAAAAATCAATAGTAGCTGGAAGCGGCGGGGTCCGTTCCTTGCAATAAGACATTAATGCTTTGTAGAGGAGGGTGTGATATTTATCATTTTTCCTTTTGTCGGTGCAGATCAGTCTGAAGTACAGGGCATATCTGAGTCCCAGACAAGAAGAACAAAGGTTAAAGGCATACAAAGGTCAAGTTTTTCCATTTAAAAAACAATATTACATTTGTTCATCTAGTATTTTGATGTGTACTCTTAACATTATACCATTGGTGATTAGGATTCTGTCTACCTTGTAAGAGTAATCTTGTTTGGCTTTTTTGGGATTAGATAATTCTATTTTTCGTCTAAATTATGATCATATATGTCCGAGCTGATATAAAGAGGTTCTATGCGTTCTGCATTGTTTCAGATCACTGGACTGGATCTCCTGAAGGCTTATGGAGCCTTCTATCTGGGCTTTGGCTGCTGGTGCTGCTGCCCGTCGAACACAGAGTGAGCCCTTTGAAAAATGGATTGCGGAAGAGATAAGAAATAATTTATGTTCCTATCACTGCCTCGCACAAATATGGTGGGGAATACTGTGCCAATAACTCCCACAAACTCAGAGAGGCACGCTATCTTTTACTGCACAAATTATTAACGGCGCTTGGGAGGAAGGGGAGACGCTGTGCATTTTTTGCTAGATAGACCTGGCTCATTGCTCGTTGAAGCTTGGAGTTCGCCGCAGAGCTTTTCAGTCAAAGATAAGAAGTCCTGAACTTCAGAATGGGGTTAAGTTCAAAACGGGTTCAGATTACGTGGAGTTTTTTAAGTAAAAAAAAAAGTTATACATTCACATATTAAGGAATAGCTTCATTTATGCAGGATGGCTGTGGAGTCACCGTTGTTTGTGCGTGCGTGAGTTTCCCCTTCCCTGTGTTTGTGTGTGAACAGCCAAAGATGGGAGAAGGGGAGAGAGGTCCAAAGGGGAGTGTTGAAGGAGGATACTTGGGGTCGGGTGTCCGCTCGCCTCTGTCGGCTGGCGTTGACAGCTACAGACGCTGGTCTAAAATGAGAATCCTCTTGGGCCGCCTGCCTGCCCATCCAGCAAGAAAATAAATCCCATGTGGAAGAGTTGCTGTGTGGGATCAGAGACAGCCGCCTGACCCCCCAGATCCATCGGGGGAGGCCAAGGGCGCCGGTGCGACAGCATGACCCCCCCACCCCCCACCTCCCCTCCCGTCTGGTTTAATGTTACATAGCCGCCTTGCAAACCCGCAGATTTGAAGGTTTGAGGATGTTATACCCAAAAGTTGTTTAGTAATAATCCAATTTTGAGGCAGAATTTACATCATAAGTTTATTTTCTATCATTGGCAAAGTGTCTCCAAAATGCACAACTCGGTCAAATATTTATTTTGAAACATTTCTGTATCTTTCCAATGTCTTTCCGTTATTGTTAGCCCAGAGACTATAGACCCTTCAATATGTTCTAATATTAAATTCCACAAATTCCAG
This sequence comes from Oryzias melastigma, assembly GCF_002922805.2. Classification (NCBI taxonomy): domain Eukaryota; kingdom Metazoa; phylum Chordata; class Actinopteri; order Beloniformes; family Adrianichthyidae; genus Oryzias; species Oryzias melastigma. Next base: position 6,419,317 of record NC_050518.1, on the reverse strand, counting down.
CATTGCAGAGTTGAACTCCCTGCAGGTTCCCTAAGAAGCTTCATATCTTGATCAAATGAAACAAGTCAGCAAAAGCAGCATTTTAAAGAAGGAAACAAACGTATAATCACAGGACTGATCTGTTGCAAACATTTTAGTATCTCAACCGACAAAGTCAAGCAGGAAAATAAGTTTATCCACGCTCAGTTTGGGTGAAATATTTTGATGATTTTATGCTAAAACTCTAACCTGCCAATACTGGACACATGAATTCTAATCAAAGTTGTTGGATTTAAAAGGGCTAATAGTTTTTCCAAAAAAGAAAAACAGGCATATCACTTACAAATTGACAGTTGAAATTTAAAATCAAATCAAATCAAACTTTATTTGTATAGCACTTATAAAAAAAATATATTTCACTCAAAGTGCTTTACATAAAACATAATAAAATATGTTCTAATAGCTCAGTTATAAGTATGGTCCTCACTTTTGAGTTTTGAAACGTAAAGACCCACTAAAATAATCTTTTGAACTATTTTTTAGCCAAAAAACTGTTGTTTTCTACA
>NC_050518.1:6414072-6418152 GCF_002922805.2 Oryzias melastigma | reverse complement strand
TTTTAATAGCTCAGATTATGAGTATGGTCATCACTTTTGAGTTTTGAAACTTAAAGACCCACTAAAATAATCTTTTGAACTATTTTTTAGCCAAAAAAAATGTTGTTTACTAAAACATATAGCTTCTGTAGAGCGGCAGGAGCTTTAGAAATTTCAGTTTTGGGCGGGGACTGTTGTCGTGTCCACTCGATACATTTTTCTTAACATCCTCTTTCTAATACCATATTTTTTTAAATATGTTTTTTCTTTATCACAAGTTATTCAAGTTATAAACTGACCAATCAGAGGCCTAAGTAAAACCATGTAGTGCCCGCAGGCCCTCATGCTTGTGTACGGGTGTGGATTTTGAACAAGCTGGCGAGAGTAGTTACTCTAAAAACGTGACTCAGACAGACTCGCACCAATCCATGTCGTCGGGTTTTAAAATGGCGGTGCCAGTATCAGGAAGCAATGGTGACAGATTTGGCCTGATTTTGTGAGAGCAAGAAGTCAGACATTTTCTATGGGTGACACCAATGCCTCACTTTGTCCAGTGGTAATTATATGTCTATGACACAAACGTTTAAACCATTCATATTAGTGTTTACACACAGACAACCTCAAAATACTTGGTGAAGATCTGTGATTAGCTTAAATAACTTATAGTCTTAGTCAATGTCATTACAAATGCCAAAATGTGTCCCAAATTCTGGGTTCCCGATGCCCTCCAGTGTGGATTTTATTTCTGCATTTGGACCAACTCTGTGCAGTCCTTGACCTTCCAGTTCAGCTTTTAAGCACTCCCACTCAGATTCATACACAAACCAAGTCCATATTTGAAACAATGTAACTGTGTCCCATCTTTATGTGTGTTACAAATGCACATAGTCTAGATTTAGGTGCTCTTTAATATTCTGATTAAACAAATGGTTTCATGAATATCTTGAGTTTGCATGTGTTAAAGTTATAAAAATCTTCTTGTTTACTTGTTTTTTAGTATTATTCCAAAAAAATCCCAGCTGTAAAAATGCCCACCATGAGAGCGATATTAGATGACATCGTATATCATGATATCTGTGGTTGAAACGAGTACACATTTTTGTAGTGAGGTGATTCAAAACTTGTAAGTTTGTTCTTTTCTGTCATTTTTTTCAGTTATCACATTTCGGTTTAATTTTTCCATTAAGCTTTCACAACCCAATTCTATGACAGGCGTTACTCTTTTGAGAGGAATCCTGTCATTTAAAAAAACAATTTTTACATATTTAACAACTTGAAACAGAGAATGGCCACAATGGAAATATTTTTTTTACTGAAACAACAAAATAGACAAATTGCACTCACTTTAACGCACATCATTTTGAACCACAAATAGAATCGAGCAAGTATAGCTCTTTTTCATTCAAGTGTTGACAGGAGTTTATTTAACTGCACTCCTGCAGTACCTGAAAAGTTTGACAAACTCCTGCTTGTAAATCCCAACTTTTTAACACATAAAACATTTGGATTCTGGTGTTTTGTTTTTTTTTTCCCTGTTACTGCTCCGAACACAACACATCCGACAAAACTGACGGCTTACATTTGTAAAAATGACCTTGACACAAAAGATTTCTAACAGTCTTTTTGGTGCATTTTGCACATTAGCAATGCAGGCAGGTGCAGTATATCATGGAGTGATTAAAAAAAAAAAAAAGTTCTGCGGTGTTCTATTTCCAGATGATCTGAAATTAACTCCATGAGCTGCAAAGCAAAACGAGTTCATTTTTCTCCAAGATGTATACCACGACGCAGTCTGGAAAAGAACCAGCTGAGTAACTTGCCATCTGCGTGTGGCTAACTGATAGCTTGTCATGCACTCATGTTAATGTCGACAATCATGTAAATTTATGGCGTCTTAGATCCTTCCACTTTCTGCTGCCCTTCTTCTGGCTTGGTTTCTGGGTTTGCTATTGATAAACTTATTAAATTTGAACGGATTCACTTTATTATAAACGTACCAGATTTTTCTTGACTTAACAAGATACCTAAAATGTAATTGATTTTAACAAACACTTAATAAAAGCCATTTGACTTTTAAGATGTTCTCTTTATCACACTTTAAATGCAGGTACTACTTCCAGAGCAGTCGTCTAAACTCATCTGATGTCTTGTAAAAATGTAAAAACAAATAAGCCCGTACCTTCTTACATCATGTTTTCTGTTAAAAATGTACCAATCTTTTTAGCCCTGATTTGTTCAGTTGTGGACTTTTCTTTGCACTACATATACATGGTGCTAACCACAAAAGAAACATCGCAAATGAATCTGGCAGTGTAAAATGGGGCCTTAGAGTTAAGGTGTTGAGGAAAGTTGTACTTGAGTTGTTTTTGATGTGTTTGAGTCTCTAAAGCCACTTTCACATAGATTGGTCCATGGCTTAGTCTTTGTATTTTTTTTTCTTTTTGTTCTCAAGCTACGCTCCCACCACCCTTGGCAACACGCTTTCCAGCGGCCACTTTCAAAAAGTCTGTGTAAACACGTTTATTTGCATGTTTTTGGCTTCCACATTCAAAACTCTCACAGACTGCATTTCCATTGACTATAAAATTGCGCAAAGTGGATTTGCGATAAAGAAAACAAAATTTTAAATAAACTGGCATTTATAAAAACAGAAAAAACATTTTGGGCTTGGTGGAGGTGGTGTTCGAAATTGACATTTTTGCAAAATTGCATTTTCAAATTAAATGTCACGTGACTAACAACCAAATAACATGCTTAGGGAGTCACAAGACGTCCCATCTCACAGCTCATCAAAAGTTAAGCATTTCATGCAGAATCCACAGCTCCTCTGTAAAATCACCAACCATGATTTCCCAAAATTGCTGCATCCGTAGCCTGTCCCACGTAGTTTGCCGCTCCATGGCCTGAATAAGATGCCGACGTCTCCCTTGATAGATGATGATGAGTGCTAGTGCTGTGGCAGAAATTTGAAAGTATCTGCTGTAAATAAGTATTGTTCACATCAGTCCCCAGGTTTTTAAATGCATTATTGTCTGATTTGGTAATTATAATTTAATGGAAATGGTGTAATGCTTTTCCCGAATTTTGATAATTTTGTATATATATATGTAATGGAAACACAGCTACAGTCGTCCTTCATTACTTAAGTTTCCATTTATGTTTTCAGGCTCTATTACAAAACACACGGCTATTAAACATGTGTTGAAAGTTAAAGTTAAACCAGGTCAAACTTTCCCCAATCAGAGAATCAGATTTGATAGTGACATAGGAATGGTTTCTCCTTTAATTCACAGAAGTGCCAACCGTTTGAAAATTGATCATGGAGGAGAAATGAGTTATTGCATTGTGTGCCTGGCAGGAATTTTGACACCAAGTCTTTCGCATATCGCAGTAGAGCTGTGAAAGAAAAAGCATGGAGACAGAGGCATGAGATTTGCACAGTGTCAACGTTTTTTCTCCAACTGTATGTGTCTGATATGCTAGTAAATGGAAGAAAAGAAGAAGCCCTTCCCTGCTTGTCCAGTGTGAACACCATAGGCTAAATATGGATTCGAGAACCTGTGTTTCAAATTAAAGTAGGAATCAAGAACAGGATGGAGGATATTTCTGTAATAACAACAGAGTGAGGAGGTGAAGCTGGTTATCAATACATAAAAGGGACTTTTGAGATAAAGTCCTCAAATCAAACAGATTTTTCCCTAAAACATGCAGCTGTCCTTGTGGAATATTTAGGTGGTTTGGTCTGCTTAGTGTGAAAAGCAGTGAGCGGCGTCTGTCAGACTATCTAAGTTCCCTAAGTGGAGTCAGTCTGCACCCCCTTGTGTCATTTCTTGATGATGTCAGCAGATATTTAAGGGGAAACACTGATATGTTGAGTATCAAGAGGCTTTTATTTGCTTAGAATGAAGAAAAGAAAAAATGCCTGTATCAATTATACTGGAATAATCCACCCTTTAAAGTCCCTCTCCAGTCATCTTTTGATCTATTTTAAAATAATTTCCCGTGGTCTTTTAACCTCCAAAGACCCGGCGTTCGCAAGCGTGGACATCCCATTTTGGGCTAAATTACCACAGAAGTTAATTCCGCTCTACTTTAACTCTG